>NC_080594.1:32102747-32455247 GCF_027887145.1 Ammospiza caudacuta
CAACCTCCAGCCTGGAGGAAGCAGATGAGGGAGTGTCTTCAAGAACAGTGGACGTGGATGAGGAAGGCAGCAGGTCTTCCCCTCTCTGCTCCCAGGAGCTGTCACTGCAGGGGAACTCTCTGTGTCCCCAAAAGGTTTGGTGACAAAGCAGTGACGAGCTGGTGGGTCTGGCAACAGCTGCTTGGTGCTTCTGGCTCTTCTTGTGCAGAAGGCTCTGTCTGCTGCTGAGCAGGTCTTGGACTGCCTCCTGCTGAAGAAGTGACTAGACTGTGGAGGAGGACAACCACATTATCTCCTGACAGGATGGCACAGGCCACACGTGTGACACAGATGCTGTCTCCACCCATGTGAGCTCCCTGTGATGGATGCCCATCCCAGAGCCCCAGCTCAGAGCTCTCCCACTACGCTGCCCAAGCTGTAGCACAGGTGTGGATGACCTCTCAGGGCCAACCCAGCAGGGTTCTGCAGGCTACAGGGTCTCAGATGCTGGCAGGCACACGTGGACAGCCCATGGTCACTGCCCAGGGCTGGGGCTACCCCTGCTTTGCAGTGCTGGGCTGGGGCTGCTGTGAAAGCTACTGCTGGGCAGAGGCTGTGGAAAGCCACAGGAGGGGATTCAGGAGCTGCAGTGCTGGAGTTGAAGGTGGTGAAGTTTTGGCAGGGACAGGATGGAGCTGGTGTGGCTGTATCTGATGCTGATCCACGTGCAGCACGTTGCTGCCGTGACCTGGCTGTAAGTATGGTTTGTGCTTGGATTGTCTGGGTTGGAAAGCCACCTAGGGAGCTGCTGTCTCCAAAGAAAACAGGGTGAGAACAGGGTGGAAAAAGGAATCTGGGCCACCAAAAAGCAGAAGGGGCATCTCTGGGACCATGGAGGGAGAGAGATGATAAGGCTGAAGAGGGGCAGACCAGAATGCGCAGCAAGAATGCCCAATTCACAGACAACATGGCTACAGCCCCCTCTCCTGCCCCATTTCTGCTCTAAGATATGGCTAGAGAGGGTTAGTCCTGCAGAGGTGAGGCCCTGGCTCTAGCCCACCTGCAACTGAACCTCTGCCCTGCCCCACAGCTCCCTGGCCCAGCAGACTTCCCTGCAGGCAGTCCTCTGGGACTCCAGGGGCTGTGGTGGCCTGACGGGACTGGAGGAAGAACAGGTCTCCGTATGCCAGCAGCAGGTGGAAGCCATGGAGGCGGTGAAGCCATGGAGGCAGTGAAGTGAGGCGTGGATCTGGCTGTCCTTGAGTGCCAGCGCCAGTTTCACTGGAACTGCTCCACCCTGCAGGGGCTGTAGGTCTTTGGCAAGGCCACCATCCAAGGTCAGCGAGGGCAGGCTTGGCGTGGTGTCCCTCCAGTTTGCCCACTGTCCCCTCGACACATCGGCCCTTCCTGGGCTAGTGTTGCACCGGACCCATCCCCAGAGTGGCCAGTGCCTTCTTCCACATTAGCATTCTGGAGAAACGTCTTCCCATTTGACCAGATTTGCTTTTTGGACCCATTGGACCATCCTGGGTACCAGCTCTGGTAAATTTACCAGCAGACTGGTAAATTTCTCCCTGACCCTGCCACCCACCCTGCCCCAGAGCCATCTCACTTACTGACTCCCAGCCTTGGGAGCAGCCGCACTGGGTGAACTTCCTGACATATATTTCTCCCGAGCAGTCTCCATCTGAAGGCACCCTTCCTGCATGCAGTGACAGCCTCTTTTCCCACACTCTGCCCATCAGTGCCTTTGCCCTCTGCAGACTGGTGCTATTGCTTGTCCCACCGCAGGCACACGGGAGTCCCCTTACATCCAGCGCTGCTGGCACTGCTTTTGCTGTGAGCCGTGCCTGTAGCCGGGGGGAGCTGCACAGGGATCACATAATCTCCCATGATGCTGTGGCTGCGACCCCAGGGTCCGAGGAGTCAGCCCTGAAGGTGAAGGAAGAAGGGGGTGGCAGAGGGGAAGGTCCATGGGGGAGACAGGCCAGAAAAGAGACACTTTCATTCTCCACAGGTCTTTGGGAGATCCTCTCAGGGCTTCTCTTTCCTTGTCATAAGGCCACCTTCCCTCTGCAGTTTTTCCAGCTCTGATAACCTGTGTGTATGGGATTGCCTTCTCTCAGGCCTTTGTGGGCAGCCCTGAGAGGAGCTGTGGTGTCTCATCCAGCTGAGCGCTCATGGACCTGCACAACAATGAGGCTGGGGGGAGGTGAGGGCAGGAGCAAGGGCTGGGAGCCAGCCTGGCTGCAAGGGCTTCTCCCTGGCTCGGCACAGGTCAGTGCAGCCCCCAGACCTCAACAGGCACTTCAGGGCAGCCAGAGGAGTCTGCATCCTGCTGCCTTTCTTATCCAAACACTGCACTGATTACCCTGAGCTGGCTCCTGCCTGTGTGGAGGGGTGTCCCAGCCTTCCCTACTCAATTCTGTGCAGTCTCCTTTTCTGCACAGACCCCAGCTATGATTCAGAAAATAATTTACTCTGTTCTGTTCTGAAGGGCTTCCCTGCCCCTCCAGCATCTCTTCAATAAAGACAGACATCTGCAGGGGCCACAGTCAGATCTGGTCCCTTGAATGTCCTCCACCTCTGGCCTGATCTGTTCCCCTCCCCACAGCCCCACAGGCCAGAACAGCTCCCCATCCCTCTCTCTGCCTCAGGGATTTATCTTACAGACCCAAACCATCTTGTTTCCCACAGAGTGCATCTCCTTCTGTTCATATTGGCCTGGATTAAAAATACACTTTTGCCCTTTCCCTTCCCCTTCCCGCTCCTGATCTCCAGCCCCATGGGCAGATTGTTGAGGGAACAGCAGCACACTGGGGGTGCTGGGAACGGTGTCCCTGGTCAGGCTGGCAGCTGCCTCCTGCTCCACAGGCTCTCCGGGCCCTTCATGTGGCTCTCCTCCACATGAAGGTGGAGTGCAAGTGCCATGGCGTGTCGGGCTCTTGCCAGGTGCGAGCCTGCTGGAAGCTCCTGCCTCCCTTCAGCCACGTGGGCAACGTCCTGAAGGAAAAGCCTGAGGGGGCAGCAGAGGCTTTCCCAACACGGGTGGATTCCCCGCAGCTCGTGGTGCCCGGGAGCTCTCGCTTCAAGGCCTACACGGCTCACGGCCTGCTCTACCTGCGGGCCAGCCCGGACTTGTGCGAGCGGGACCCGGAGCACGGCACCCTCAGCACCTCGGGCCCACAGTGCGAGGGAACATGGCCGGCCAGGGACGGCTGCGAGCAGGGCCGGCCCGGCCGAGGTGCGGGAGCGCTGCAGCTGCAATTCCGCTGCTGCTGCCCCGTCAAGTGCAGGCAGGGCCGGCGGCCCGGGGAGGTGCCCCGGTGAGTCCCTCAGGGTCGATGCCCAGGGCTGCCATCAGCTGCCATCAGCTCCCCCCGCAGCCTCCCGCCAGCCGCCGTGGGCTGGTGTGGTTTGAATTATTTTTCCGGGTGGAGGGTTGGAGGACACAGGCCAAATAAACCACGAAACTTGGGGGAAAAACCCAGCCGAAGTGGAAAGCAAAGTGCACACAAAAGCTTCTTGCTCACATGCTGCGTTTGGGATCTGGGGAGTCCCTGTCTCTGGTCCCTCCCCCAGTCTCTGGACATGCCTTTTCCTTTGGCTGCAGAAATGTTTCCAGGAGGAGTTCCAGCAGCTGCCACAGTGAGGCTCCCCTCATTCAGTCTCATCTCAGTGCCAGGGAATGTTATGGAACGGGTTATCCTAAGTGCAATCACGCAGCACAGCCAGGGAATCGGCCCTAGCCTGGATGGGTTCATAAAAGGCAGGTCCTGCTTGGCCAAGCTGATCTCCTTTTATGACCAGGTGACCTGCCTAGGGATGAGGGAAAGGCTGTGCATGTTATCTTCTACCTGGACTTCAGTAAGCCTTTGACACCACTTCCCACAGCATTCTTCTGGAGAAGCTGGCAGCCCACGGCCATTCTTTGCTGGGCTAAAAACTGGCTGTGTGGCCGGGCCCAGAGAGTGGTGCTGGGTGGATTTACATCCAACTGGTCACCAGTGGGGTTCCCCAGGGCTCCATACTGGGGCCAGTCCCTGTGTAAAACCTTTATCAGTGGTATGGATGAGGGGATCGAGGGTAAGTTCCTGGATGACACCAGGGTGGGAGTGTTGCTGTGCTGGGGGGCAGGAAGGCTCTGCAGAGGATCTGTATAGGCTGGGTTGATGGGCTGGGGCCAATAGTGTGAGGTTCCATAAGGCCAAGTTCCAGGTTCTGCTTGTCAGTCAGAACAACCCCAGGCAGCAGCACAGGCTGGGACAGAGTGGCTAGGAAGCTGCCCAGAGGAAAAGGACCTGGGGGTGCTGGTGACAGCAGCTGAACATGAGCCAGCTGTGCTCAGGTGGCCAAAAAGGCCAATGGCACCTGGCCTGGATCAGCCATAGTGTGGCCAGGAGGACCAGGGCAGGGATTGTCCTCTTGTATTCTGCACTGGTGAGGCCACGCTTGGAGTGCTGTGTCCAGTTCTGGGCTCTTCACTGCCAGAAAGACACTGAGGTGTCTTTTGCACAATCTGCTCTGGAGTGTGTCCAGAGAAGGGCAACAAAGCCTGTGAAGGGTGTGGAATGGCAAAAAGAGCTGGGGTTGTTTAGCCTAGAGAAAATGAGGCTCAGGGGAGCCCAGATCACCCTCTATAATTCCCTGAAAGGAGGCTGCAGCCAGGTGGGAGTTGGTCTCTTCTCCCAGGAAACCAGTGATAGGACAAGAGGAAATAGCTCCAAGCTGCACCAGGGGAGGTTCAGGCAGATATTAGGAAAAAATTTCTTCATTGAAAGGGTGGTCAGGCATTGGAACAGGCTCCCCAGGGAAGTGGTGGGATCACCAGCCCTGGAAGTGTTCAAATAACAAGTGGTTGTGGCACTTTGTGATATGGTTTAGAGGGCATGGTGGTATTTGGTCATAGGCCTTGACTATGTTGAAGGTCTTTACAAACTTTAATCATTTTTGTGGTTGCTTCCTGGTGAGGCTTTGGAACCTCTCTTGCCACAGCTGCACCTCCTTTTCTCCCTCCCTGGCACTCAGCACCCGGTAGGTCATGTTACGGCTGCACTTCACACGAACCACCTGGAGAACCAAGGAGAGCCTGGGTTTGTAGGGCTGCTGCCACTGCCCTTCCTTCCCCAGGGAAAGACACCTCCGTGGTGGATGGCACCTGGAGGCTGGCATGATGAGGGCACCAGGGGGAAGGGGGGGGGGGGGGGACCAGCTGAACTGACAGCTGCACTGTGTGTTTGCTAGGATACAGGCCCGTCCTCTGTCCTGCTCTGGTGATTTGGGGTTTTGCTACTGCTTAGCAGATGGAGGAGATCCTGCCCTTCAGAGATATGAAGGGATATCATCTCTCACATCACCCGTGCAAATCCCACCCAGCAATGACACCCCAGTTGTGCTGGGCCACTGTTTGTCTCCCCACCTCCCCCAAGCACACCCCATTGTGTCCTCCTAGAAGGAAAAGCAGTGGGCCACTGAGGCCAGCAGGGGCTTGGGGCAGACTGTGGAGGGGCCAGCCATGGAGGAGAAGATTGTGCAAAAGGCAGCATAGCTGCTTCTCACCCTCTCGTTGTAGATGCTGTTCAGGAGGCACTGGTAGCTCTTGAACATGCAGAAGTTGGGGTGCTGAACCCCACTCGAGTCACAGATCTGGTGACAAGGGAATGGAGGTCAGAGAAAGAAGAGGAGAAGGAGGGATGGGAGCATCCACTGATGGTCACCCACCTTTCCTGAGCTATCCATGTCTGGGAAGGTTTCATACTCTGCCTTCAGCCAGAGGGTCACAGCAGGGTCGTTACAGCCATAGATGGCCATCCTGCTGCACCAGTACTCCATCCTCATCCCTCTCAGAAAGTTCATGTTGTCATCACTCAGGCTCTGTGAGGACATGGACTGCAAAGGGTGGGATAAAGTGAGCCATGCTTCTTTCTGCCCCTCCCCAGCTCGCAGTCCAGGAAGAGAGCAGCAGGAGGCAGAGCTGGCTTGGTACCTGGGCCTGAATGTAGCCGTGCTGGGCAGAGATCTCGGGGTTGATGTAGGGGGAGAAGGCGCCCGAGTCGCAGGGCACGCGGTTCAGGCTCTCGATGTTCTGGCACTGCTCCCTCTTCAGCGAGCAGAAGGCGCAGTCGGGGCACAGGTCCGTGTGGTGCCGCCCGAGGTTATCACACACCTGGGGAGTCAGGGGGGAAAAGGACACTGAGACCCTCACCACAGAGGAGGCTGAGGAATTCCCATGTTCCTGCCGCCCTGGCCAGCCAGGTCAGCTTCTCTCAGGAGGTGGCCTGTGCACAGTGGGAGCCAGAGGTGGACACTGGTGTCTTTACCGAGTCTCCGAACCCAAGGACTCTTTTTTCCATCTCCTTCCAGGCCGTGGTGATCATTGATGAGAGGCAATTTCCCTCCAGCACTGCGTAGCACAGGACCAGCACTGCCTCATCGTTCCGCAGGGCTAGAAGGCTGACAGAGAAAGGGAAGGAGGGAGTCATTCCTTGCCACAAGCTGAAGAGATGCATCTTTAGTTAGAAACTGAAAACAACCCCAAAACAAAGTAAAAAATCCCTTCCCAAAGAAACCTTGGGCTCTTGGCTAAACTGCACAGAAGAATGGGGCTCTCTGCAGGGTCTGCACGTGCCTGTGTGACACAGAGGCTGCAGGGGGGTTGCTGTGCATTTGGGGGCATGTGAGAGGCACTGGATGAGGGGCACAGCTCAAAGAGCTTTCCCAGGGCCCCTGCAGCAGCTGCTGCATAATTTCATCCATCTGAGTGCACAGTGAGGAGATGTTTGTTAGATGTCTGCTGGGTGTTGAACGTTGGGCAGCCCCACTTGGGTCTGGGGATGTCACATATTAAGCCTCCCTCCCAAGTATTTGACAGAAAGGGGGAAAAACTTGTTAACCATGAATTTACTGTTCATCCAAACTGACATGGGTAGCTAAAAGTAGAAAATATAAGGACAATGGGATCAGAGCAATGAGAATATTTGGCATCTCTTAGGAACAATGGAATTTGTAAACATGGTACAGAACTGTTAGCAGACAGGGATGGTTGGTTTCAATCATCATCAATGATGCAGAAGAGGTAAACATGCTCATTAGATATTTGCCTCTTGTGTCTGGAGACAAAGCCAGTGATAAATAAACAAACTTTGATCTGACAGAGAGTAAAGAAGAGCAGCAACTGCTTATATTAAAATGCTCTTAAAATGCATGCACGGGCTAACATGTGTGGACAAGTTTTCCTGAGAATATTTGAAACTTCATGGAGACCTGCAGATTAGCATTAAAAAAAATTAAGAAGAGGTAGAGAACGTGAAGGAAGGTCATGAAGACGAGATTTCCTAAGGCCTGGAAAAGTTTCACCTAGAGGTAGAAGGTAGGAAAGCATCCCTCAGATAAGCAAAGAAACCAGTGGGTTCCCACTCAGTCAGCCAGCCCTTCTACCGAGGAGGGCTTCAGCTGGAAAGCTCTCCTTGTCAGCAGGTGGAAGAGTGACTGGAATTTGGGGTAAGATCCATTCAAACCAAATGACTTTTGGTGACTGGAATCTGGAGCATGGTCCATTCAAACCAGAAGCAAACTACATCTTCCTGACACCAAGGGTGTTTAGCATGGGACCAGCTGATGGGTGCTTCCTCCACAGCTCAGAGACTTCAAAAAGATATCCCAAACTTCTATTAGGAGAGGAGCCTGTGGCTCAACCACATAGCACTGTTGTTTTCTTTGGGGCTCACCAGACATGACTTCATGTCCTGTGCTGAGCAGGGCAATTCCTAGACCTGAATGTTAAAAATGATGAGCTTCACAGAAAACTGAGTTGTGCCACACTGCCTAAGTTTACCAAGAAATTCTGCTGTGCTCTCTGTCACATTCTTTTCCACCTCTATCTCTGCTCTCCATCTCTGCTGTGAGGTTTTCTGGCCTCACAGTTGCAAATTTATGAGCTGATTTACCACCTCTGGGTGAGTATAACAGCACTGCTGCTGGTTCTCTCCTCTCGCTGACATGCTGCTGAGCTGTTTGTGGATGCACAGAGGTTTCACCATGCTTCAGGGAAAGGGATGGCTCTATCTCAAGTGAGTTCCTAATGCAAATCCCTCCCCAGATTAGCACCTCTGCATGTTATTGTCCTAACCACGGCCCTGGAAAAAGCCTAACAGGTACTGTGAGGCAAAGATCCAAAGGGAACGTGGAAAAAACCCAAAGCAGGATTAAGAAGAACCTGTGGGCCGAGATCAGTAGTTGATCCAAGGCAAAAGAGAGAACTTCAGGTAGCAGCTTATCATACTTGAGCATCTCAGGATGTGGAAGGACACGCAGAGCCTGCTTCAGTGGTATCTCTGAGGAGTGCTGGTGAGCAGCACCCGCCTCTCCCGCCGCGTAATGACAAGGATTTGGGCCATTAGCTTTCGGCTGCTGAGCCTGCCTGATACTGGCTGGCTGAGGTGCAGGGAGCACCTGAGGCGAGCAGAAAAGGAGATAAGGAGAGAACAGCAGCTTTCCAGCACCTGGTAAATTCTGATTTGGGGGGCTTGCTGCAGGAAACTAAAACCAGTTATGAAAAAGTCACTCTTAACAGCTTCAGAAAGAGAAAAAAGATCTTTGACTGCATGCCAGGCCTGGTTATGGGTGATGATAATTCAAAGAGAGGTTTTGTTCTTTTTTTTTTTCCTGGGGATGGTATTTTTAATGAAGGGTCTGGCCTTAAAATGAAAGCCTCTGGGGCTGAAGTAGATAAGCACCACAAGGACTGTTTGGAGGAGTACAGCAGCAGGAGGAGGAGGGGAGTCACCAGGAGTGTGTGTATCTCCCAATGCACACAAGTATCTCAAGGATGGGTGTCAAGAGGATGGTGTCAGACTTTCTTCAGTGGTTCCTGGCCACAGGATGAGAAGTGGCCATAAACTAAAACACAAAGAGTTCCACCTCAACATCAGGAAGAACTTCTTTATATTGAGGGTGACAGAACACTGGAACAGGCTGTCCAGGGAGGTGATGGAGTCTCCCTCTAAAGACAATCAAAACCCACCTGGACAGTGTCCTGTGTCACCTGCTCCAGGTCACCCTTCCTTGGCAAGGGGTTGGACAGAATGACCTCCAGCCCTAACAGTTCTGGGATTCTGAGAGGGCTCGGAGCAGCCTTGTTGAGAAGCTGGGCTCATGCGAACCACAGGTGAGCATCCACCTGTGAATACCAACAGAATAAGATCTGGATCCAGGACAGCTGTGGTGCTGAAAGGGATGCAGGGGTTGTAGCTGACAAATGACACAACACGGGAAGCTCTGGGGAAAAGGGCAAATGCAATTCTTCCTGCAAACAAAAAAGCAGAGAAGGGAGGCTGATGTCTTTCCATGTACCCAAATGCTGAATCCCATCACTGGGTAGTGCGCCCAGAGCTGGAACATGGTCCTGTTTCGAAGGGACACTGAAAGCTGCTGCAGAAAATGAGAGTTGCATGGGCTTTACAAGATAAGGGCTGCAGAGCTCTCTTTAGCTTGTTGCAAGACTGAATCACAGTTTAGAGGTAATTCTGAGGAGAGGAAATACTAGGAAATAAGGCAGAAAGCACAATAAGGACTAAAAATAACAAATAGGTGCCATAATTTTCATTTCCCCTTCCTGCGCAATGAATGATTCACTGCTACCAGAAAGACCACAGGAAAGTGCTGCAGATTCTTCTTGTGTTACTACCCCTGCCCTGTCCCCCTCTAAAGATCACAGCTGGCCTCATCAGGCACTCTGAAACTGCAATAGCGGCCAGAGCAGCTGCCACAAGCCACAGGGGATGGATAAGAAGGATGGATGTCCTGCTGGGCATAAGACCCTTGGGAAGACATGCAGCTCTGGGATCTGTGCTCATCACAGCCCTGCCCACCTTGTGTAAAACCAGACGCTTAATGGCACCTGTGCACAATGACCAGGCCCACCCAGCACTGCTCCCCTTGCTGGAATGGAAGTGCCTCCAGGCATTCTGCCCCTTTTTTAGGTCATGCTTTGAAGTCCCCGTGAGAGGAGGCGGGATGCTGCGAGCTGCAAAGCTGACAGGCAGGGTCTATCTCGCCTTTTTATCCTTCAGTGGGGCTTTAAGCCTTGCTTAGCATGATTGATGGGCTCGGCTGCCAGTCACAGACACACAGTTAGCATTAGTGGCTTTGAGAAGCTCTGCAGCAGAGCAGCGAGTGTCATCTGCCATCACAGCAGTCCCCCAGTAATCCCAACAGAGCTCAGTCACAGCAAGGCTCAGTTTCAGATGCAGGGAGAATGAAATCCTCAATGAAACACCATTTTGCCTGAGAGCACATACACCAGGAAAACTTTTTCCAGGCTGTGAAAGCCTCCTGTGATATTAGGAGGGAGGATGACACGTGTTAGAGGCTTGCAAGGAGACCGTTACGGCTTTAACAACACGATGCAGTTCAGCTTTACATGCAGAAGTGAATCTCTGGCTGCACTGAGGCAGTGGTGTGCAGCCTGCTCAAGAGAAACCACAGATGTGCAATGAGGCACGAAATCTGTGCACTTACAGGAACATCTCTGGCCTGCAAGAGCACGAAACCAAAATGACTTCTCCATGAAAACCACATCTAGACACCTTTTTTTTTTTCCTCTTAGTAAGCAAAATAATATTTGAATGTCATTCAAAGCAAATGGTCCTCAGCCACAAGGTACCAAAGGATCAAAAAGTGACTTTGAGTGAAAGCATAATATCCTTTTGCAGGTCTTTTCTCTGTCCCCAGCCCCAGGTACCTGAGGACAGAGGCAAACAGATCCTGGCAGACCAGCTGAGAAGAGCTCAATGTGCTCCATGAGCTCCTCACACATCTGTAGGCCAGAGGAGCTGAGGAGGGTGTGTGAAAGGGCTGCACATGTGAAAAGCTGGCCTGGGGCAGGGCCCTGTGCTGAACTGCCGTGGTGCTGCCTCCAAAACCAGAATGGGGAACCAGGAACACCCCAGGAAGAGCTGGGCACACATCCAGAGTGCACAGAATGGGGAACCAGGAGCACCCCAGGAAGAGCTGGGCACACATCCAGAGTGCACAGAATGGGGAACCAGGAACACCCCAGGAAGAGCTGGGCACGCATCCAGAGTGCACAGAGGTGCACGTGCTCCAGGAGAAGGAGCCCAGCACAGCTGCCGGCTGTTTCCTGGCCCAGGGCTGCTGAAGCTCCCTTGGGTGAGGACAGAGCACTCCTGGGAGGGCTTCTCAGGCCAGGCTGCTTTGAGAAACATCTGCTTTGCCTTGCACACCGAGAGGCAAGGAGCACAGTGAGACACATCCCAAGGACCTGTGTGTGCAAGGATGCTGTTTCTGCACATCACCCAGACTCCTGGGACACGTGTTTGGGGGAGGATGAGTGTAGAGGTGATTGCACAGTGCAGATGGCCACAATGGGGGGAAACAGGCATGGCACAAAGCCCTGCCTGCAGCTCAGGCCCAGACTAAACTCACTCTGCTCAGGATGCAAGGACAGTGCCATTTTCAGGCACTAACAGTGCTGGATCACCCTCTCCCTGCTCACTTTGTGCTGGAGCAAGGGGTGCCTGGGGGCTCCCCAGGAACATTCCTGCTCTGGATGTGACAGCTTGCTCCAGAACATTTGCCCACCCTCACCAGCTGCTCTGAGCAGGGACATGGATGCCCTGGGGCTGCTGCCTGGTGTGCAGGAGCACAGCCCTGCACGGGTGGTGTGAGGTACCCAGAAAGGACAGAGTGCCCCTCACCTGCCTCGGGGGGGAGTACCCTGCTCTGATGAGTATCCTGGGCCTGAGCTGGTGGAGTTCCAAGAGGAGGCCTTGTTGTCCAAGGAGGCATCCAAGGAGAGGGCCGAATGGATCAGCTGCCAGATGCTTTTTCTCAGGTTTTGTTCGTCGGGGGATTCCGTCCTGGAGGGTGAGGTGGCAGCCCAGAGGTTTGGTGTGTGCACGGTCCTGTTCCTCTGCCAGGGCGTGGGCACCTCTGGCGTGGCTGTGGGGGGCTTCATGGGCCACGGTTCCTGAGCTAACAGGGCAGGAGAGAACTTGAGAGGGTGTGCCGTGCTGTCCTGCAGCAGGGGCCCGGAGAGCCTGCTCCTGAGCGGGGACACAGAGGGATGGAGCGGCCCGGGGCGGCTTTGGAGGAGGGACAGAAAGCTGCAGGGGTGCCGAGCAGCCGCAGGAGCCCAGCAGGGCAGCGGGGCAGCCCCGCACAGCTCGGCAGCCGTACCTGGTGTGACAGGGGAGGCTCTGCTCTCCAGCGAGGGCTGCACCGGGCTGGAGGGCTCAACCGGGGAGGGGCTGGCGAGGGACTCGCTCGCACATGAGACTCGCTGCGTGCAGGGGAGAGGGGAAACACGACTCTCACCGGTTATCCTCCCTTCCTCCTCACCCTCCCGTTTGCCAGGAGATGCTCCCCCCAGCCGTGCCACAGCCCGCTCCTCACCTTGATGAAGAACTGCTGTTTGAGGCAGCGGTACTGGGCGAACTGGCAGAAGGTCTGGAACTCCGCCACCTCTGGAAACTGAGAGCAGACTGGCCCTAGAGACAGAGATGTGGGATGGAGGCAGGCCTGGGTGCAGCAGGAGATGGGGACCCTCTCATATGGCAGCTGGTGGGTGCAGGGAAAGTCCAAGCTGTGTGCCCTGAGGTGGAGATCACAGCCCTGGGCTGTTGGAGCTCCCATTCCAGGCACCACATCCCTTCTCCCTCTAGCCCCCTGAGGGTTCCCTTTGTCCTTCTGCCCTTTTTCACACAGGTATTTTCCCTATGACAGAGACACAAACTTCCTGTTTCCAGCATCTGATGCTTCTGTCGTTAGTCCTTGCTGAGTTTGAAAAAGAGAAAAAAGGCAAGTGGTGATATAATAGGTTAAAAAGATGACCAGATCGGGCCTGGGAGCACCAGAGAATCAGACAATGGTTTGGTTTGGAAGGGTCCTTATAGACCATCAAGTTCCAAGTTCCCTGCCATGGGCAAGGGACCCCTTCCACAGGACCAGGTTGCTCAAAGACCCATCCAGCCTGGTCTTGTTGGGTCAGGGATGGGGCTGCAACAGCTCCTCCAGGCAGATGGCTCCAGAGGAGACAAATTCCTCAGGGCAATATAATTTGACATTGATTCCAGCCTTGTAGGGGATGGAGGAGGGTCCACAGGGCCAGGATGCCTGTGCCTGTACACACATAAACTGCAGTCTTGACCAGCACTGCCAGCACACTGACCCCAGAGCTGCTGCTCTTGCAGCCATTGCAGGAAAGCCAAGGGTGTGCAGGAGAGCAGGAAACCCTGAAGAATTGGGTGGTTTTGTGCTCCCTCTGCTCTAGGAGTGCATGGCCTGTCTGGCACAGCCAGCCCTGTGAGAGCAGAGGAGTGCTGCTGAGAGGAAGGGCATTAGCAGTGAAATTGCTCCCCTGGTACTGCTTGTGCACCATCCTTCACCCTGTGCTCCCTTCTTGTGCTCAGCACACAGCTGCACCATCAAAAGCAGAATTTCAGACACACACCAGGATCCCAGCCCAGAAAAACACCCATCTTGTAGGGAAAACTCCAGAACCCCACCCCATGCCTTGTTCAAAGCACAGGGTATTGCAGGGAGCACTCCAGCTTGTTTAAAGCACAAGGTGACTGCCTCCCTCAGCAGCGCACCTGAACGGGCACAGCCAATGCTCATGGATATCTGGGTGTAGGCAGCACTGCCACAGCCCTGTGAGGACAACAGAGGCTAAACATGAGAGAATACACACTCTGCCACATCTGTTCCACCTCTCAGCCTGGCTGAAGCGTGCCAAAATACTCTCCAAACTGGGAAAAAAGGTAACACAAAGGGTAATAAATTCTGCTGGATAGGTGTGTGAGGCTGAGGGATGGGAGAAGAGAAGGTAAAGAGGGCAACCTGCAGAACTGTCCCATCTTCTGGCATTTTCAGATGCTTCTGTTCTGGAGAACTGAGTCTCTGCTGAAGGCAGCAGCAGTGGGAGTGTGGCTGGACATGACAAAGAGCAGTGCTGGGGAATTGGGCACCAAGAGGAGAGGAACCAGGGACAGAGCCTGGGTGCACAAAGCACCAGGGCACAGTGGATTGCAGGTGCCCAAAAGTGAGTGAGGAGCACAGGGCCCATCCCTGGGTCTGGTGATGTGGGGTGGGACTCGTTCCCCCAACACAGCTGCAGAAACCAGCAAGAAATAGTTGCCCTCAAGCTGCAGTCCAAATAAGCACAGTTGGCTGATCATTCAGCTCATTGACGTTCACATCTAAATATAAAGACATATTTTTTTATGAGAAAATTGCTCCTATTTTTTTTTCCTCTGAAGAAAAATACAACAGAAGTAGTCCCAAGTTTTTCAGCTGCACAGATATAATTATACCATTTAAATTCTCTGATGCAGGGGTGCAGGGAAAATATGACTGCAGAGATCTGAAGGGTGCTGTTGCTATGGTGCTTTCTGAACTGGGATGTTTCTTGGCTCCTGAAATGTTAAACACTTAAAAAGGCAGCTTATCATCTCAAGTTTTCTTAAAGACCTATGAGAGCCCACGAGCCAAGATTCTGCATTAACCCTCTGATGAAGCTGGGAGGAGCTGGTAGGAGATGAGGAGTTACACTGAGCTTGAGAAAACTGTGGCCACTTTCTCCTCCTGCCACCCCACCAACAGAGGTGGGCAGAAAGGAAGGGCCACCCAAGTGCCTGTGGCTCCCTTGGCTTTGCATGACCTGTGAAGAGAGGCTGGGACAGCTGTGCTTGCTCAGCTGGGTGAAGAGGAGCACTCACAGCAGCCCACAAGGGCTTGAAGGAAACCTACAGGAGGACAAACCCTTTTTGGTGGTGCCAGACAACACATGGAGCAGGGGGGAGGAACCATGAAATTCCTGCTTAGGAGGTTAGGGCTGGCCTTTGGGAAAAGGTGTTTTTCCTCCAGGAAAGTGGTACAGCACTGAAAGGGATGCTCAGAGCGGCCACAAACCCCGCTGTGCTCTGGTTCTGGAGCAGTTCTGTTCCAAGCTGCTCTTTGGGCCACAGAGCCCAAACCAGCCCATCCCATTCCCAGTGCCTTGCGGCATTTTGGGGCAGAGGAGCATCCAGGCCGCTCCAGCTGCGTCCGTGTGCTCCGGGGTGGGCGCTGCCCTTACCTTTGGGGATCTCTCCGTGGTTCTCGGCGCGGTCCAGGCGCAGGATGCTGGGGCTCAGGCAGCCGTACGCCTGCCGCAGCAGGCAGAACATGTTGGCCTGCCAGGGCGGGTGCAGCCTGGCGAAGAACTTCTCGTACTCCCGGTCCGACAGCGGGCTGCCCGGCACCGCCGGCACCGGCGCCGCCGCCGCGCCCGCCGCCAGGGCCAGCGCCGTGCCTGCGGGACAAACACACCGGGATGGGCTGGGATGGGATGGGATGGGATGGGATGGGCTGTCCTCGGTGGGGACAAGGGGGTGGAGGTGAAGGAGCAGCTGGCAGGTTGGCCGGCTCCTGCCCGCTGGCACAGAGTGCTGGGACAAGCACTGCAGATGCTGGCCTGAAGTCTGCCTCCATCAACCCTGCCTACGGGGTGCTGGGGTAACCGGCCCCCCCGGGAAAAGGGGGGGGGAAGAGTAAAAAGGAAGGAAAAAAACCCTAAAAGACTTTAAAAGTCAGATTTTATTGTGAGCTTGGTTTGGACGGGGTGGGGAGGGTTGTGTGGGGAAGTGTTTTTATTTTGGTTTCCTTTTTATGTGTATGTGTGTGTGTTTGCGGTTTTTTTTTTTTGTTTGTTTTTTTTTGTTTTGGTTTTTTGTTGTTGTTGTTTGTGTGTTGGGTTTTTTTTTTTGGGGGGGGGGGGTTGTTGATGTGCTTTTTTATTTCTCCCCTGAAAAGCCCCCGCCTGCAGAGGCACCCACAGCGGTGGTGGCTCCCCTGCCCTCTGTAGCACCACGCTAAGGGCACATCCCTGTGCAGGGGGACATCCCTCCATCTCCTCCCTCCCCTCTTCGCCTCCGGCTGGTCCCCCTCTCCTGCTGCCTCCGCACTGTGCTCTGTCCCCACCCCAGTTCCTGGAAGAGCCTCCAGAGCGGGCAGAGCTGGGGCGGGCATGGCCGGGGCCCGGGTGGGGCGGGCCTGTGAGGCAGCAGCAGATCGGGGGCTCGGAGGTGGCCCGGCAAGGGCGGTCACTTACTCAGCAGCCAGAGGAGCCACTTGGTGTGTGCCACACGCTTCAGCATCATGGAGCTGCTCGGCGGCCAGGCGGGATCACTCACCCCGCGCAGGGCAGGGCCGGGGGCTCCGAGCGCTCGGGTTCTGCCCTTGGCAACGGTGGAACCATTCCCGGGCCGCGGCACCGCAATCGGAACCGGACACCGGACCCGGGCAGCGCCGGGACTGGGGAGGGGCTGCGGGCGGCAGCCGGGCTCGGGGACGCGGCCACTCGCAGGGAGGGACACGCCAGGCTCGTGGGGACAGGGAGGAGCGGGAGCCAAGCTGGGAGCTTCTCCCTCTGTTTGGGGACACGGCGGCGGCTGGGAACGACCCGCAACAGAGTCTGGGGCCTGGCCAGGCTAACTTGAGGCTGAGGGCACCCCAAAAGTGGTCCCTAAATGGTACCTGTGCGGTACCTTAAACCCCAAATTGTTTTATGTGGGGGAAAGGAGGCAGCATCTGTTCCATCTGCAGGGCTTTGGGAAGCACCCCGTGCCTTCCCAGGAGTGTCCCAGCGCCAGCTTGTTCAGGGTATGGTGGGAAGCTGGCTTGATCTCTCCCAGTTTCTGAACTCCCGGGCAGTTCAGCTGGTCTCCCTCTGCTTCTGGCACAGGGGCCCTGAGCCCCTCTCTGTTCCCAGTAAAGCCTTCCCAGGAAAAAGCAGGAAGATTGCTGCCGGCAAAAAGGGTTTAGGCACCACCAGAGCCCCAAGGCCTGGCTCTGGGGCAGACTCACACCCCTACCCGTTTCCGAATGCCGGGACACCCGGAGCAGGGCACGGACCCCGCATCCCTGGGCTGGCCCCGCGGGTTGCGGAGCGGGGGCACCTCCTGCTCCCCGGGGAGAGAGAGACACGGCCGCAGCCGCACGGGTGAGCAGCGGGCAGCAAAACGCCGGGCACGGCAGCTCCGGGAAGTGCCGGCGTCAGCAGAAGACGGGCTGGCACCGCCTGCCACCCCTGCCACCCCTGTCACCCCTGCCACCCCTGCCAGCCCTGTCACCCTGTCACCCCTGTCACCCTGTCACCCCTGCCACCCCTGCCACCCCTGTCACCCCTGCCACCCCTGCCACCCTGCCACCCCTGTCACCCCTGCCACCCCTGTCACCTCTGCCACCCCTGCCACCCTGCCACCCCTGTCACCCCTGCCACCCCTGTCACCCCTGCCACCCCTGCCACCCTGCCACCCCGGCTGTGCGGAGCGGCTCCGGCGGGGCCGAGGAGGAGCTGCGGGCAGAGCGGGCAGAGTTTACAGCCGCCCTGCGGGGCTGGCACACCGCCTGCCCTGCCCTGTGACCATTCGAGATAGCAGGGTGACAGCTCACATCACTTTTATGCAGTCTGGTAAAGAGGCGTGTGCGATCAGCGGGGCCTGGCAGGAGACGAGCTGGGGTTTGCTCTGAGGTGTCTTGTTGGAAAGCAGCGTTTCTGAGAGCCTTGAAGCCTGACCATTTATAAACAGCACTCTGAATTTTGAATGTTTTTGCAGCTCTTTAGAAAAGCAATGATCAGGAGAGTTTTTCCAGCTAGATCTTGCTACCCATATTAAAACAGGCAACACTGCTGGAGATTGCATATTTTTGGCAGTTCCTAGTGTCCCATTACTTAGCTTGAGACATATTCTTATTAGCTGATTTTAGACAATTGCAGGGCCTTCAGCTCCCTAGCTCTGTTAATCACCTCCACTTCTCTGCAATGAAACAGCCAAGGCTGAGCTCTGTCACCCTGTTTGAGAAAGAAGTTCAGTGCTGACCTCAGTGACAGATGGTAATGTGGGACTAAGGAAAGCACACTGATGGGGCATGTCACAGAATCATAGAATCATAGAATGGTGTGGGTTGGAAGGGACCTTAAAGATCATCCCATTCCAACCCCCGTGCCATGGGCATGGACACCTCCCACTAGAACAGGTTACTCAGGGCTCCATCCAGCCTGGCCATGAACAGTGCCAGGGATGGGGCACCCAAAACTTGTCTGGGCAATGCCACACAGTGTTATTGATGTCTGACAGGTCCTAGTTACGCTGCCTGTGTCCTCATGTGCCAGCAAGACATTTATTTTCTTAAGAACAGGAAAGAAGAATGAATGCAAAAGAAGGGGGGCCTGCCAAAGGAATGTCCCTTGGCTGCTGCTCTGGTAGCAGTGCCTGTGGGGAGCTGCTGTTTATTTGGAAAGCTGGGCACAGATGTGAGGAATGTTGGCTACCCAGCACTTCTCATGCACTGTGGCACATCCTGGACTTGGTTCAGGTTGTCAGAATCCTTCAGAAAACTCCAAGCCCACAAGTGGACTCCGTAGAAGTCAGTGAGCCTCTGGCATGCGCCCAGCAGGGCTGGGAGGCTGCGGGAGCAGGAGGCACCGCTGTGCTGCTGGATGAGGTGTGTGCCAGCTGGCTGTGGGCACCTGCACTTCACATCTTTGCAAAACCAAAGTCATCTCTGGGGGAGGGAGCAGGAGGGGAGGAGCAGCAGCACCTTGTACCCGATACATCAATGCTGCAGGCTGAGGGAAGTCTACTCCCCACTGCTGCATCGAGCAATTACAGCTGTCAGCAATGCGGGGGTGATGCCAATTGCAGCATTTTCTGATTTCTGAGGGCTCACTTGGCACCTTCAGGGCTGTGCCCTCAGTGATGCATTGCAAGCTGTGTGATTTTTGCAGTGGAGCAGATTTGCACCCTTGTTTTCAGGGCTGCCACACAGCAGAGTTTCCTGCAGCGGTGTTCCTGTGCCAGCTGGGACCGGGCGGGCTGGGGGACACAGATGTCACCCCCAGGCCCACGGAGGGCCTGAGACAGCACAGGGAGCTGGAACAGCGGGACAAGAACTCCCTGGAGGGGTGTTTTCCATGTTGCTATCCAGCTGCATGTCAGCCCTGAGCTTTGTAAGAGCCTGTCTGGCTTGTGAGGGACCCCCCCCCTTCAGCAGAGGAGCTCCTCTTCCTTGTTGTTGTCTCAAATACAAAATGTTTCTCAGCATTTTCCGTGCTGCATGTTCCACCACAAGCACCAGCAGCACTACAATGACTGAAAACCTCTTGGAAACTCCAGGACTGTGGCTCACAGGCCTTGTGTCAGCACAGTGAGTTAAAATGGGGGTTTGGGGCAGGGAGCAATGTCTGGCCAGCTCAAAACCACACAAAGATGGAGGCCACAAAGATCAGCTGCGAGTTCCAGTGGCTTGTCAAGCAGCATCCCCAGAAAGCATGTGTCTTAAATAGCTTGAAATGTGAGCAGAGATGATAGAAGAATGCTCCCAAAGCCAGCTGGATGTGAATGTGTGCTGCTAGAAGTTGACCAGCAGGCTGCTTGGGGAGGAGGCCATGAGCAGCTCTGCTCGTGTGGGTGTTGGGGTGGTCCAGGACAGAGCCCCAAGACACGCCAGGTTGTGCATTCCGTGCAGTGTGTGCATTCCGAGGAAGGTGTGATCCCTCCATTCCCTGAAACACACACCTAAATGAGCGGGGAGAGAAGGGGACACTCACTCTGTTCACAGGAGAGTCCTGAGGAGCCTCTCAGCAGAGGGGACAGCCCTGCCCAGAGGCCCCAGAGCCATCACAGAGCAGACAAGCAGAGCCCCTTCCCCTTCAGCACAAACTCTTCCAAACACTGCTCCAAGATCCCAGTGCTGGGCACCTTCACCCTGTGGAAGGGCTGCAGGTACAGCCCATGCAGAGCAGGGCTCAGATGCCCATCTGCACAGATGAAAGCACTTGGGAGCGGTCTGATTCAAACCAAAATTCTCTAAATTGCTGACTTTATTCGCAGGTTAAATCATCTTCATTCTGCATTTGTGCTTTATTTTGGTGGGTTTACTGTCATTGGCTGAGAGCTATGAGAATATGTTGATAAATATAGACTTTACATTAAAATTGGCACTCTTTTTAACCTGGTAGATATGTTAATCTATTCCCATTTGTACAAGCACCACACAGTTATAACGTGCATTAATTCAAATACTTAATTTACATTTTATTTTGTTAGGAAATAGTGAATGAAGCATTTTTTACTTGACATTTAGAAAATGGAATATTTAATTGATTGCAAAAACAGCATTTAAAAATGGTTTCTTGAATTATTAATACAAACTAAAATGGAGTGGATACATAAAAGCCTGCTTGAACAAACTGCTGTAGCCTTTTTAGGCAGGTTTGTTTCATGCAAGAACAACCTGATCCAACCACAATCTTATCCCTAATGTGAGCAGAGGCTTGGAGTACAAAACTCCAGAGAGGCTTCTTCCCTCCTCAGTCTTTCTGTGGTGAGTAAATGGGCTCTTCCAGTGACTGCATCATTCAGGCTTTCAGAAGGAGAAAATGCCAAGGTCTCACAAGGTTCTTTTCCTTGCTTGTTGTCAATGTGTAAAAAATAATCCCTTTGCTACTCCCAGATGGGGTTTCAGTTTTGAGTGAGTTGTTTCTTCAGTGGCAGCAACCCAGCCCACTGAAACTAAATGGCACACCTGCAAAAACAGACCGAAGGGGACACCTTGCTGAACGTTTCTGTCACACCAAGATGTAGGAGCTCAGTGTTTGTCACAGCTTTGCCTGCCCTTAAGCCTTGGGCACAAACGTGTTTTTCTAAAACTAACACTCCTAGTTTCTTTTATGTATTCAGGAAAATAAACATAAATTAGCATACATTAATCAAGATGTTTGACTATTTTTATAAATGAAATTCATTTTATTAGATAAAAACAGCTTTATTTCTTCTGATACTGTAACTAATAGGAAGCAGAGTTGGAGAAACTTCCTTCAGTTGTCTTTGGAAAGAAAGGTAGGACATTTAATTTCCTTCTTTTAGTCTTTAACTCTTTCAGTGCTGCAGTCTCCCTTGTCTAAAGCCAGATCTTTAGAGCAGATGTTGCCACTGAGGCTCTCAATGCCTTCACACTGGCAGGGAGGAAGCAGAGCTGTGGTTGATGATAGAAAGCAGAACAGCTCAGAAATTTTCAAACCAGGCATGTCTGGGAGGAGATGGGCTTATTTTCAGTCTGTAAGAGCAAGCTGTCTCTTGGGAATGGCTTCCACTGCCAGCTTGAGACCTCTGGGCTGATTTGGGCAACATTTGAATTGAATATATGTGATGGTGAGAGAGTGTCCCCCACACAGCTCTGGGCGGTGGTTGGGTGAGTAATACCTGAAGAGTGCTTGAAGAAAGGCTGGGTGTTGCTGAGCTGGGGCTGAGTTTATCCACAGGCAGGAGAGGAAGGTGGCCCTGCTGGTGGGAGGTGACAGTCGTGGCTGGGATGGCTCCCGTGCCATGGCCATGGTGGTGGCAGAGCCTGAGGAACGGCAGCCTGAGGAGCACGTCTGCTCCTTGGAAAGGGGAATACTTTGCTGAACATCCTCGTCAGCACATTTGCCCAGCTACTCAGGAAAGATGCCCACAGATGGGGCAATCAAACTGGGCAAGATAAATTGGTCCTTTGTGTGCAGGACCAATTATTATTAATAAATGGGCTTAACAAGGCTGCAAAATTCTTCCCTCTTGTCACGCTCCGTGGCTCCAGCCTCCTGAAACTCAGACTTGACTCCACTCATCAACTAGGATATTTCCAATCACTCTAAAAGGGCAATTTCTCCAGCACCATTTTAGAAAGTGTTTATGTTGCACTGACAGCTGTTCCAGGAAATCTGCAAGCTAGCCAGTTCTGCAACAGAGTTCATGATTACTTTAACTGAGTATATCCCTGCTTTAAGCACTTAAGTTCTTGGAGAAGTAAACTTCTCAGATCCCATTACCACTACAGTGATCCAGGTAAATATTAACAAGGATCTTTTAAAAAAAATCAAGTAATTTTTGACAGATTTTTTTGGCTACTTCCTATCGATCTGATTTTATTTTGTTGACCTGGATTTCTTGTTTGTTTTAGAGAGAAGCAATTTACTTCCCTGCTGTTCCAGTATTTCAGATCTGGACTGCTGTGGCAGCCTTCTTGACATCATTAAGGACCAAAAAAGGGCTGGCTCTTTTCCAGCCTCATAGGTTTTCCTCAGCAGTCCCAAGTCCGACAGAGATCAACCCACAGATGCCTCCAGGTGGCTTTCACAGGACGACAAACATCATTTATTGAGGACTGATGATCAAAAAAATCTTTGCCCCAAGAGGTGCCATTTAAAATCCATCTTTACTGTTTGCCTAGGAAGCACACCATCTCCATATGACACCAGCACCAACACAGAATAAATATTTACAGAACACTTCCCCTCCTCTCATTACAAACAATTCTGCTATCTCCAGTCAGTAATGGACAAGTGCCATGTTCAATTATATCAAAAACAAAAGGCATTCTAAAAAAAGCTGCTCATGTTTCCAGCCTTGTCACTTACAGGCTTTGTTCCCACTGGCTTCAGTTTTGTACTTTGTATTTTCCAGCTTCTGCTGGTTCTTTCCCTCCTCTGGTGATTAAATATCGCACAGCTATTGCCCTTATTCTCCCTCTCTTCCAAGGTTAGCTTTTAATGTGCTTTCATTTGCATTTATACTTGCAAGCCACTGAAAAATGCCCAGGTTTTATCCAAATTTTGGTCTAAGTTGTCTCATTGTGCAAGTCAGAGCATTCCCTCCGTGGCAGCAGAAGTCCCTGGAATGCTCCTGGCTGCTGGCTGGTGCTTCAAACACCTCTCTGGCCCACAGTTCCTAGAGAGCTTCCTGCTAATGCTGGCCATTAAATCCTGTGTCACATCCATCCAAACCAAGCTGCTGGGAGCAGTTTCCATCCTTCATCACCCCTGCCCCCTGCCCAAAGCCCATTTTCCAGTTCAGGGCACATCCACCATTTCTTCTGTCAGTGGAGCACCAGGGGATGTCTGAGTAACCCCCAGCTGGAGAGATGAGCTCTCCTGGCACAGCCTGCTCACCCACTGGGTCATGGCAGAGTCTCCCTGTCACTAAAACCACACCAGACACAGCCAACACCTTCCAGGATTTGCTTCTCCTCTCTTTAAGAAAGGAAGCCCCAGGAAGTGATGCAATACGATCTGGGCATCGAGTGTGGCAGGGTACCACAAACCAGATAAGCCACAGCCTGGGGAAGAACTCATCCTTTTTACTGTGCAGAATGAACAGAAAAACAGAATGAACATCCCTTCTCGAGGCAAAGGCAAAGACTGACTCAGTGCTAACTCACTTGAACAGAAAACAACGCCAGCTTCTGAGCTGAGGGTTCCTGACCCTTCTGCCAGGGTCCCCATGCAATGACAAGGTGGGAGTAGCACTGATCTGAGCTCACACTCTCCTCTGAACCCGAGCAGAGCTTTGGCTTCATAACTAAACCAGCAAAATCCTCCATGGATCCTCATACAAGTAATTTGGGTGAGGAAAACATTCCAGGTGAAAGGCTTAAACCTTCCTGGTGAGCAGACCACAGGGAGGAAGAAGACTTGGTTTGTCAGTCTCCAGGCTGTGCCAATGGAATCCATAAAGAGGAGCTCCAGGATGGGCCATCTCCTCACAGTTATCTGCAGACACTGCAGATCTTCAGGAATTGGTTTGGAGCTCTATTATGTTATGTTAGTAACAGCAGCCAGAGTTTCTGGCAACAAGGTGACTGTGACCTTCTGAGAAGCAAGCTATCAGTGTGTCTGGAAAACCTGTCCACCTTCTTGGAGGCACGTGGTTTGTCCTGATGGCTTCTCAGCTGTGCTGCCCAACAGACAGTGAGGGTTGGCCTTTGCCACCTCCACTCCTCCTCATTTAAGAGAAGGCAACTGATGAAGTAAATGATCAAACAATAGTGGGAATAAATGTTCACCCTGCAGGGGCAGGTATTTTTCACAGCCACCAGAAAGCTCAGTAGCTTTGTGCAAGTACATCAGGTACATTTCCAAGCCTGACTTATGCAGAATGTCACCTTTCAGTGACAGGACTGCTACATGAAAAAGCTGTACCACATTCACCATTTACAATAAATGCAGAGCTAAGAAAGAAAAACTAGAGAGCGATTGCTGCAGTTTATTTTGGAGGTGACATCAAGGTGACAAAGAGAGCATTGGTTTCAATGAATTTTATTTCATTCTGTATTATACAAGTGGGATCTGAATCCCAAACTTCCCACCATCAATGCCATGGAGAAGCACCATTACACAAGAGGAAGGCAGAATTTTGAGGCTGGAAGACAGACTGGACCAAGCTGTTTCTCCTCACTGGTCAGAAATTCTTCCTCCTTCACACAGAGTGCTTCCCAGACCAGCAGGTTTACCCCAGGAATAAGAGAGACAAAGCTAGCTCTAAACATCCCTCTGCCTCCTCCTCTCCCCAACAAAAGAGGCTGCCCAATGCCAGCAGTGGAATGGTTAAAGACAGGGAGCACATCAGGTTTTCAGTCTCTCAACCAGCCCACTAGATTAAGAAGTAGCCTGGTTACTCCCTCTCTCCTGAAAAAGATCCAGGAAAATGAATGACCTAAAATGCTGAAGACTTACCTCCTTTCCTTCCCCCATCCCATAGCCTTGTTCTCTAAGCAGAGAACAGGCAATGAACTCTGAGGAGGCTGAAGGAAAGCCAAGGAAAATCAGGGGCTACCTGAATCCCTGGGAATCTGGTGGCTACCCTGGTGCCCTCATTCATTCCCTTTGAGGTTCAGAGACCTGTTTGGAATAGTACACAGAGAGGGCCTCCCTTAAGGACTCAGAAGCAACCAGGGATACAGAACACACAGGAAGCACCATGAGGGTACACACCATTCCAGGGATGGCCCAAACCACAAACAGGGCAAGACTTCCCTTCAGCCAAGGCCCCAAGGGCTGGGGGAACTGGGACGAGGCCCTGGCAGGGGGAAGAGAGCTCCTGCAGCAGTACTGAGGTCTCCTGTGAATTTACTTCTTCTTCCTCTCCTGGGAACAGCGAGGGCAGAACCTGTTAGAAAAGGAAGAACAAAGCCAACATTTAGGACATGACATGAGCCTTAAGTGCATGGTCCCAAAAGACCTTTTCCAAGGTCCCTGACAAAGCCTTAATTCAAATTTTCCTTTTAATGATATCTTCTAAGTGTGTATATATAGTACTTTTTCCCCTGCCACCAAGGACCTCCCCATTCCAAAGGTCAAATGGGCCCCCCAGGTTGCTTCACTCACCATTTTCCTCTTGGTTTTGTTGTCAGACCCACACAGGCAAAATGAAACCATTCAATGGAACACTGTTGGGATGAAGAGCAGCCAGTTAAAGAGCAGTTTCCTTTTGAAATTGTTGCTTTTGGGCTACCAGAGTTTCCCAGCATTTAATCACAACCTCCAAAATCCCTGGCAGTGATCAAGGATTGAATGTTCACACCCAACCTACACACTGTTAGCAAGGAGAACTCCTCTTCTCCCTTGCTAAGTTTAGGGACAAGAAAACATTTTAAGGAAAACCCTGCAGAGAGAGGCACTTCAGAGGTCCTTGCCAGCCACACCTCTGCCCATCCCAACTCCTGAGGAAAGCCCTCTCCTGGTCACTGCTTGCTGTGCCTGGGACCACCCAAGCAGGACAAGCCTTTCCATGCAGGACTCATCTCCACTCCATTCCCCCCACTTCCACCATGTGCAGGCTCTTACATCTGGGTTGTCACAGCCAATCATCTCCCCATAGGAGACCTGGTGGCAGAGGCAGTAGGTGGGCTCATTGGGGTCCACAGGCATATCCAGTACATCCGAGGGGTGCACATTCCCAAAGGTGACAGAAGGCATCCCATACTCTGTGCTACTGCAGGACAGGAATAAAGTAAGTCAGCAAAGTACCTGGCTTTGAGCACCTCTGTGTGTCCCAAGACAGTGCCCTTGCTGGCCAGAGACAGACACTTCTCTTAGGTAAGTATCCACACCCAAGGGGATCTGCTTTCCCCTCCAACCCACACCCCCCTGAGAACAGGGGAATAAAGAAGTTTCCTTCCTCTTGCCTCTCAAGAAGGGACAGAGGACACACAGTTCCAGTCTGGGGACACCAGGAAAGCCTGGCTAGGCCTCCCTTGGTCTGATTTCCAGTGCTGCTTCTCATTCCCTTGAGTCCCTTCAACACTTACGTGCGGACCAGCTTCAGTTTCTTTTGGGCAGTTTTTGGTGCTTCCTCATCAGAGTTTTTCCCTTTGGAGCGAGCACGGGCAGCTTTTTTCTCTTTCTGGGCTCGGCCCTCTGGTAAGAAGAGAAAAAGGTGTTGCATCTGTCACCCCACCAAAACAGACACCTGACAGTGACATCCCTGCAGCACTAAAACACACTCCTGGCTTTGGAATGCACACTGGCTTTGGGCTGTGCACCCCATCCCAATTTATCTATCAGCCTTGAATGAACTCACACAAGAAGAGCCCAGTCACCATCTCTTTACCTGTCCTTCAGCCTCCAGCGCAACAGCCTTTGATCTGCACCACTGCAGTGCCTGCCTTCATCCCCAGCACTTCCACAGTCACCTGGCTGCCTCCTGAATCAATGTGCAGCCCAGTGTGGTACTCACTCTTCTTGCCCTTGCTGGAAGAACTGTCATAGTCACTTGACTCTATCTGCTTCTCCTTCAGGTCCGCTTCAAAGCGGGCGAGGTCTGTGTCCAGCCGCCGGATGTGCTTGTCCACCTGCAAGGACACCAGGAGCAGGGGTTACCACAGGACAGGGCCCAGGGAGGCAGAGGGAGGACAAACAGGGGACAAAGGGGCAGGGGGCTGGCACTAAAGAGCCGAGGAGCAAGAGTGGGCATGGCCTAAGAATGAGAGCTCAGGGCCTGGCGAGATGGGCGGCTTTAGTTTGGGCATTCACAGGATAAGCACGAGGCACTTCCCTTCATACCATCTCATAGGTCTGCATTGCCAGCTGAACCTTGTCGTCCCCAAATTCCTTGCACTTCCCATAGGCCTCCTGGATCTGCTTGAGAAGCCCCAGTTTTTCCTCTGAAGACAAAGTCCGTGCATTGCTGATATACTCCGTGGCCAACTTATCGATCTCTGACTTGAGGTCTGAAAGAAGGGAGCCATTAAATACACAAACACCTCACACACCACAGTGCCCTCCATCAGGAGAGACTCAGTGACTGCAGCAGCTCCAGGCCTCCTCCCCTGCCTGGAGATCCCCATGACAAAGGCAAAGCAAAGAAAAGCTGCTCAAGCTACCTACTCCTTGTCTTGGCAACAAAACCGTCCCTGATCCTCACCTTCCGTCCTCTGATCCAGATCCCGCATGAGCTGGAAGTTTCTCTGTAATTCAAAGGGCAGGTTCTCAATACCTGCAGAGAAAGGAGAATACATGGAGAAATCAGATCCTTGTTCCTTGCCAAGGCAGGAACAAAGCTAACCAATAACACACACACATATCCCTGGTGCACATCAGCTTCCATTGTTGCTGGCCCCAAAGGAGACAGACTATGAAAGTGGGATACATTTAATGCAGAAGCCTCCTTCTAGAATACATATTAGCAGAAAACTGCTGCCATGCAGAGAGTGCCACACTAAGAAAGCAGAAACCCAAAATCTGTAATGAGTGTCAGTCTTTATAACACAACATCTCCATCCGAAAACTCCACTCAGTAATGAAAAAAACACCACAACAGCTGGTAAATAAAGCCATTTAGTTATTTCTCACAAGGATGTAAAAATTAAGTTGATCAAATGCTAATTCACTGAAAAGTGAGTCTGTTTAATGCATTCATTTAACATACAGGGGACAGCAGACACTTTGGGCAGAGCAAAGATTAAGTCTGAGATGGGATGGGGAACAGTCTTAACCCCTCGTGACTTGTAACCTGTGGTGCCTTCTGCACTGTCATCTCAGAGTGGTGTGTCCAACACCTGGAAGGATGCCACACATTGTGAATAATAAACGCTTGTAGGGCTCTGACTGAGCAATGTGAAGTTGATAGTCAATTAATTTTCAATGCAGTGTGCTACTCACCCCCCAGGCATCACCAGATGCTCAACTGGCAAAGCTGGTAAAAACAATTCTCATTTTTCCATGCCTGTCTAGTCAAAATGAGATCTAGTGTCACTGCACTAAACTGAAGTCTAAGCCTGATTATTGTCACCTTTATACCTAATGAAAATAATAAATCTCTCCTGAAGGTTAAAAAAAGAAGGTGCTGGGGAAAGCTCTTCACAAACACAACAGAAGCAGGTCTGAGCTTCCTCAACTCACTCTGCAGCTCACATGGAGTGCAGCTGGAAGTGTTGCCATCACCAAAGCTGTCCAACACATCAGTCCAGGCATCAATCTCCATTTTCTCTGCACATATTTCTACAGCAATTAATGCCTTTCCATCCCTGAAGAGCAATCAGTTGACAGGGAAGGTTCTGTATGCAAGAGGAAGGTTTTAACAGGTTTTAACAAGTGCTACATAACAGGATGTGAAATTAATTCCTATAAGAGGTAAAACTAACTGTGGGCCTTGCTGAGCACAAATGTTGTTCCTTTTACTTAGACTTCTGCCCATGCAGCATAATGAGAAGTTACATGCACAACACTTAGGAGCAATCAAGCTGCTGATTTAACAGATTTCTGTTGCCATTTCTGATTTAGTTACCTGAGAAATGCTCAGGTAGTAGGTGTCCTTGAGTACCCAGATCCATAATCCACAGCACATACACATCACTCCTCTGCATTCAAGGACAGTTAGCAGTGCAAATTCAAATTCTGAAAAATTACTAAGCAGCAAAATGAAGTCTGTAGGTACATCCTGAATTTGATACTTCCAGGTTTGTTCAGCATGACAGACTTCACACAAGGTTTAAGCAGCTGACTACCGGATTACATCCCTACGGTTCCAAAAAGCATTTCAGAACACGATGGGGACACAATGCTGAAAATTATTATTGCTTATAGAGGGAGCTTGTGGCAGGGATGAAATTCAGCTTGGGAATCTAGAGACCATGCCTTTTTCCCTCCTGCAATCCCCAGCCTCATCAACTCTAAACCTTTCAATTTATACAGCAAATGAAACATGGGTCATACTGCAGCACGCTGCTTTCATTCCTCTCCAAAGCACCCGCTGCAGAAGACAAGACAGGTATCCTCCAGAGGAAAACAGAAGCTCTTCCTGCACTGCACACAATATGTCAAATTTATATTGAGTTTATTAATCCTGGAAGATCACAGCTTCTAAATTCTGGACTTTGTGGTTTTTAGAAAAGATTAATGTAATTTCTTTTTCTCTTCTGAAAAGGACAGATGGTAAAAGCACAAATTCCACCAGGTACTGTCAGCTTTCCCTCAGCAGGGATAGAAACCTTTAGATAGAGCAAGCTCCTGAGCCAGCACAAAAACCAGTAGGATGCTGCTGTGCGGGCAGAACAACCCCACATGAGGTTAGGGTCACACTTCACAGTGACATTCTTGCACCAGGAGAAACCCAAGCAGGAGTTCCATTCTGCTACACAACCTGAAAGGAACTGTGCTCTAGTTTTTACAGCCGTCACTGCAAAAATCTGCCACCACCACTGATGCCAGCACATGCCCTCATCTGGACAACATCTGTTTGTCTTTTGCCTCTACTTGTCTGTTCAGCCTGTGCACCCACCCTTGAGAGCCCCTCTCTCCCCAGAGCTTGCTCCCCTCAGCCAGGCCAGTGGCTCCTTTCCTGCCTCCAGGTGTGCAGAGCCCCTGCTCCTGGGGGCCTTGGCACTGTGGGGAGGGCTGTCACCTGGCCCTGGCAGTGTGGGGAGGGCTGTCACTGGGCCCTGGCAGTGTGGGGAGGGCTGTCACCTGGCTCTGGCAGTGTGGGGAGGGCTGTCACCTGGCCCTGGCAGTGTGGGGAGGGCTGTCACTGGGCCCTGGCAGTGTGGGGAGGGCTGTCACCTGGCCCTGGCAGTGTGGGGAGGGCTGTCACCGGGCCCTGGCAGTGTGGGGAGGGCTGTCACCGGGCCCTGGCACTGTGGGGAGGGCTGTCACCGGGCCCTGGCACTGTGGGGAGGGCTGTCACCCGGCTCTGGCAGTGTGGGGAGGGCTGTCACCCAGTTCTGGCAGTGTGGGGAGGGCTGTCCCTGGCTCTGGCTCTGGTTGAGCAAATGCTCAGCTCAGGCACCATGAGTGGATCATTTATGCACATCTGAGCCACTAGCTTCCAGAGGCTCATTAGCTGGGCAGGCTTCCACTGGGGCTGACGAGACAAACCCCTGCCAGTTGAATCCCTTCCCTGCTAAAACCAGCAAAATGATTTCCTAAAACCACAGCAAAACATTGCACTCTGCAAATCTATTCTTGGACAAATGTTCTGCCACTGCTTTGTCAATAAATGGAGAAAATGAAACAAGTGACAGTACAGTGACTTTATAATCAGAACTGCTACAAAGACACTCTATCTGTTCAACTGAACGTGGAGGGAAGCTGAGCAGACCATTACAAATTATGATCCAGAGAGAGTCTGGCAATAACAAAAAGCATAACAAGATAAAGCTGCAGATAAGCAAGTTATAACTGAGCAACAAACTATTTGTACGGTACATAACTTAATCTAGCTGTGGGGATGTTTTCTACTATCTGCAGCTTAACTCCAAAGCTCTTGCATAGCCTTAAACAGAAGTGATTCTCTGCATCACAGAATTTATCACAGGGGACAGAACACTTGCTGAAATTGCTTGACCTGTGCTGTGCTGGCTACCAGACATTATCACTCTCTAAGTGCCTTTAAAAAAAAATAAATTAGATTTGAGTCTCCATTTCCTCATTCCTACCACCACACTTTCCCTCGCTATTCCTAAAAATTATTCATGCTATTTATGTAATTTCGTTTCCTCCTGCTTTTCTCCTTTTTTCCTCTCAATTAATTTTGCTTTCATCTTAGTAAGATTCACCTAAAATCATCATGACTACATACTATCTATTATAAAATACCCACATAATTCTCAGATTATGAAACTGATAATTGTAAAGAAAGAACACCCTAGAGACATCTTTGATCACTAGAGAAGAGTGATGATATGCAACAACAGACAGAAAACTAAGGAAAAGTGAGGCCCTCTTTCCACAGCAATGGCACAGCAGGAGGAGAGGAGCAGGAAGATGGTGAAAATGTACAGGGAATAAAGTGCTAGCAAGGCCAGCAGCTTGGGCCGGCAGCAATGCAACTGTGCCACAGAATCACAGAATGGGTAAGCCTGGAAGGACCACAGTGATCATCTGGCCCCACCTCCCTGCTCAAGCAGGGTCACCCAGAGCACAGGGCACAGGATTGCCTGCAGACAGTCCTGGAGTATGTCCAGTGAGGGAGACACCACAGCCTTAGTGGGGGAAATCTCTCCTTGGTCACCCACACAGTAAAGAAATTCTTCCTCATGTTCAGCTGGAGCTCCCTGTGCATCAGTTCCTGCCCACTGCCCCGTGTCCCAGTGCCTGGCACCACGGAGAAGAGCCCGGATCCACCCTCGACACCTCCCTGCAGATGTTTACAGACACTGAAGAGCCCCCTCTCAGACATTCTCCTAAAGGCCAAACAGGCCCAGCTCCCTCAGCCCTCCCACACAAGAGAGATGCTCCAGTCTCCAATCATCCTCATTCCCTCTGCTGCACAGGCGCAGGAGCCCCTTGTCTCTCTGTAATGAGGAGCCCAGGAGTGGACACTGCACTCAGAGGAGCCTCTCCAGGGCTGAGTGCCTGGGCAGGATTCCTGCCTCGACCTGCTGGCAAGGCTTCTCCCAATGGGCTCACTGCACAGATCCATACAGAAGCCTGCTGCAGCCCTACTGATTCCTCTCATGGTCTGATCATCCTGAAAATCACTGGTGCAGCCCCTCCTGCTGAATGCATCTTTTTCATCCCTTCCTTTTCTTGCCTTGTTTCCATTTCTGATCACAAGCTGAAGTCTCTCTACCTTCCTTCATCTTTTCTCTCCTCACATGTTATCCCTTCACTAAGCCCATTCTTCTTTCATCTCTTTTACTCTCCTCCTTCCTTGTCATTCTTTCCCCTGTTCATTCTTCCACAGGCATCCATAACCATGCTCTCTTCTCCCATTTGAACCACGCACTCTCTCTCCAAAAGTCAGAATCCAACACCACTTTTTCCCCTCTTCAATAATGATCATTTTATTTACTTCTTTTTAAAAACAAACGTGGGCTGTCAGGTGCAGGCTGATATTTAAACTTCAGCTCCTCAACTCAGATGTTAACTGTGACACACAAATGCAGAGAGCAAGCCTACACAGCCTGATAACTTCAACTGTGCTTCAGTCCTCTGCAGCACGCCTGTGCTGTGCCAAACAATGGATCTGCGCTGCCCAAAGTCCCCAAAACAGACCAATAGCACTGAGGACCATCCAAACACACAGTACCTTTCCCAAGACATCTATTCACCCACCATGTTTAGATGCATGTTTAAATTTTATTAAAAAATGGGAAAAGACATTTTGAAACATAACCACAGTTGCTTTATTGAACAGCTTAGATTTCAGCAAACACTTCAGACACTACATTGCTGAAGGCAATTTAAAAAACTCCTGCTTGTGTCAGGGACTGCCACACAGAGAGGGTAAGTTCTTTGCCCCCAGGACTGCAAACTGGCTGGGATCTTGTTGGGGAAGCACACTGGACTTTTTGGTACTCCATGATTCTCATAATTTTGCAGCACTTGAAGTACACTGCAGGACAAGTGGCTTGCAGCAATCTTCAGGAGCTTCCTTGCTCCCTCATTAGGGGGCAGGGTGTCTTTTGTATCTCTCCTTTCAGAGTGTGTCACCCTTTTAAACTATTGCTGCTACTCTCTCCTGTGCTCTCAAGTAATCAATCACCTTCCTACACAGGTATTTACTGGAACTTTTACACAAGCACCTTTATTGAAATTGGTCCTTGAGTACAATTTCCCTCTGTTCAGAGATGGCCCAGCCCTGCTGCAATAAAAAATCCTAACCTTTACCATTATCCTCACAACACCCTGGTAAGGGATAAGCCCACCTACAGTTTTACAGAGAGGGAGCTTAGGTGCACGTCAGACTGATTTGCCACCCAGGAATTCTGTGGCCACAGCACATATCCCAAGTTTTGGGCAATGCACTGCACACCAGCCCACCCCAGCACATCTGCCTCAGACACTGCCCAGAGAAATGGGCACCACTCAGCAGTGACAGTCAGGCACAGAAACCCAACACTCCCCCAAAGTGTGGGGCTGTTTCTTAGGAAGGGAGGGCTCTTTTTGTTGTCTTGTTACAGCAGCTCAATGCTACAGCATCCACAGACAAGACAGCAGGGAATGTTGTTAAGTGTCGGAAAAGGGATCTTTCTTATCAAAGATCAACCTTGAATTTGAAAAGCTTGGAGGGCTTGAAAGACTGACACAATGAATGAGCCTGGCAACACTCCTGGCATTTCCAGCCAGCCACAGCCCTCCAAAGGCAGGGACAACCACCAAAGAGCCCACAGGGCTGTTTGCCAAGACAATGACATCACATTTGCAGTTGGGTAAGTGAAGAACTACAGAGAAAACACAGTAGGCTTTGCCATGTAAAGCTATCTTGTATCAGCTCCAATAAAAATATCAGCCAACAACAAAACCAATTCTAGATGAATTGGTCATTAAATGTATCGGCTCAGCGTGGGCTGTGCCAGTAGCTTTCACACAGAAACAAATGATGCCTATGAATCACCAAATTCTCTCCCCTGCATGAAATCTTTTGTAATTTTCCATAGATCGTATGTGGTGCATCACAGGTGTAACCAATCCAAAGTCTCTGAAAGGTGAAAGGCATCTTTGACTGCACTAGAACAGTGACAAGCAGAGAAATGATTTATTTAGAGACTTACATTTCTGAAGATTGATGTGAGGAGCTGTAGAGGCAGGGCCAGGGGTATGGCTGCATGCTGCACTGGGGAGGGGACAGGAGTAAGGAAGGCAGGGAATGCAAGAGATCAAAGAACTGCTGGGAAACTGGAACACAGCCAGGTCTGGGAAGGAAACAAGGGCTTGCCTACAGCAATCTCCAACATCACACCCAAGCCTTCTGAGAGCCTCAAGATGACAATACTCATCACACCCTCATTTGATGAATGTGTACAGAAGAAAATCCAGACAGATGGGGCCGTTCCAAAAGAAAAATCCTATTTTACTAGGTTAGCTAATGTTATCAAGGAACATTGATAGGACATTGCCATGCCAGCTGTAGGAGGAAGAAGACTTCCATGTGCTGCTTCCATTGCTCTGTGCTGATGCTGGCTGAAGTTTTCCAGCAGTGACAGCCCCTGAGTGGGTGCAGCTCTGTGTGCCTACTGACAAGTGCAAACAGAGGAGCAAAGGAAGCTCAGTGCCTCCCTAACCAGTGGGAAATGGGGGAAAGCCCAAGGTACACTGACTGCATTGCACCATGTCACCTTCCCAGCTGAGGTCTCCTTATCTCATCTCAGCATCTCCATCACCTCCACAGCAGTACTTCTAACCTCCTTCCAGGGCCAACACTGAGCCAAACACAGGAACTCAAACTCAAGCAAGCACAAATTATTCTCACAAATCTTTATGCACATTCCACCTTTTAATCACAAAACACTGTTCTCTTCCTTCTTCTTCCATTCCTTTCTACACCTCTAACTCCTTTGCACCCATAGGTTTTCCCTTACTAAAGCTGCACTGTGTTAGTGCTTGAGGGAAAGCACTTTTTAATCTTGCTTTCTCCCCTCTCCTTCTGGATTTTTAGAAACCAGAAGGAGAACAATATTTGAAGACATGGAAATCTTTTAATGTTTAAATTCAGCCACTGGAGAGAAACACTCAGGAAGAAAAGTGGAACAAGACACATTCCTCCTCTCCCATTCCCTGAATCCTTTGGCTCAGTAAGTAGGATGAAGGAGTGAAGGTGGTCAGAGTAGACAAGACATGGAGTTCCTCTGTCAGGATGCTCAGCACAGAAGGAATGTGTGCATTTTTCTGCTGCAAAAGCATCTGCCAAGAGCATAACACATTTCAGACAGATTTGCTTTGTAATTAACAGCTTAAAGCCAAGGAAAGGGCATGCCTAATCCTAGGCCTAAACCCAGTATCAAATTACAGCAAGACTTGAAAGCTGCTGAAATACCTGACCTAAGAAGCTTCTAGACACTTTTTACTACTAAGAGAACTCCTCTTAGCTTGGCTATTTCACAAAAAAAAAAAAAAAAAAAAAAAAAGGAAAAGAACTTCAGATGTCTAAAGTAGAGGGCTGAAAATATATGAACTGAAGCAACTGGGGCTGTGTGCCCAACTTTGTCAGACTGCTCATAGATTTTAGCATACAGTTTTTAATTACCTACTCACATGATGTTTCATGCAAGGTGTTTCTCATTCCCAGTGACTGAGCACTGATTCAAGTTTTACTTTATTCTCTTTGCTCAACACAGAATCACAAGCTCAGACCCAGAGCTCAATCTGAAAACTGACTTTGTAGCCAGCTTTTCAAGGTGTTCACTGCTGTGACAATGAAGAGTTTTCACAATGCTGCAGTGGAGTGGCCCACTGCCCTCACCAACAGCAGGAAGGCCACCAGATTTACTGGGGCCAAGAGATTAAAGCCAAAAGGCCAGCTAATTACAAACTCTCCTCTTGAAGGGTGCAAAAATGCTTCATTGCACAACTTTTCAGAATTATCTGTTCAAAGCACACTCCAGATGCAACTATGAGCATTCTGCATATCTGTTCCCCTGATTAAAAATTTCCACTCATAATCTGAGGGAAGCACAATCCAAGCAAGGGAAACCTGTACAAAGTGGGACTCACAACATAAAAAAACCCCACCAAACTCACTTTGGCAGAGTGATATTCACTTGCTTCAAACACGAGGCACCTTTTTCCTTCCTACAATTTTCACTTAATTCCTTACACACCTTCCTTTATTCAAAGATATGAAGAGGTCCTACAAATAACTGCCCTCTTTCATCACACATTCCTCATTCATTCCCTGAGCAGATCCAGATAGAAAACCACAGGAAAGAGAAGCTCTGTGGGAAGAAAAAAGACATTAAACTGAAAACTGTGTCTGCAAGAGCACTATGCTAGTAAAAGAATCCTGTTCCAAGACACAGATGTAAATTAAGAATTAGACACCTTTTATAAGAAATGACCAAAAGTTCTGGACTGTTTATTTCTATCAAATTTCAGGAATTTTTAGGATATTAGTGAACTGCTTTAAAACAGAACTGAATGTTTTTAAAACACTGAAATAATGTGGGGAAAAAAGGGGAGCAGCAAGTAAGAAACTGAATGCTGTCAATCAGTTAGCATCAAGAGGAAGACTCGTGTCTAAAACACTGGATGCATTTCCACAGAGTCAGGAGCTCAGGCAGAAGCCAGGAGAGGAGAGCAGGCTTAGAGCAGAGCAAAATGGGTAATCAGAAATGAATGCCATTACCTATCAGCAGCCTAACCTACTGAAGATGTGATGGGCGCTCTTTGATGCCAAGTGTCACAACACATTCATGCTTTCCTGAAAGAAATCCAGAATAGCACAGCAAGTGTCTTATGAGTGGCTAATAGCAGCAAGTAATGCTGCACCACACAAACCTGAAAAAGGCTGCAGAGATCTAAGGGTAAGCAATAAAGGCTAAACCATCACAGGAATTAATGTTTTGTTCTTCCTAAAATCTTTGTAAGCAGATGGTTTAAGGACTTTTAGATTGTGCACATCACTTTCATTATTTTTTAAGCAAGACACCTCAACCACAACAGTAACTCTCCTGTATTAATATCCACTTCACCAGGATGAGCATCTCTAATCCAATCTCAGGACCCAAACCTCAGCTGAGAGAGAGGACTTTGGCATTTCCTCTGCATGCCTGTACAGGAGAGAAAGAGGAGTTCCCAGGCTGGCTGATTTTAGCTGACTGTGATGACATGACCCCGAGGTGTTTGACTCTGGCAGGAGCACTCTCCAGGCACCAACCTTCCCTCTCTGCAGCTGTGCACCTGCAGCACCCCTGCCCACTCAGGGCTGCATCCTGCTCGTCTCTGCTCACCAAGTGCAGATCCCAGGCTTTTGCTCCTTTAGCTCTGCCCTGCAGCTCTTACCCAAACACACCCCTGCCCTCCCAGCAGGAAAACTCTGCATCCCCCTCCTGTGCACTTATTCCTTGTCCATCTGCTTCTTCTCCTCCTTCCCAGCTGAGGAGCCTCAGTCAGCTGCAGCCTTCTGCAACGCAGTGAGAACTGCACAAGAACACAAATCTGCCCCTCTCCAACCTGCCTCCTCATTCAACTCCTCTTCCTGGCTTTGGCCTCCTTCCTTGCACCTCAGAGATCCTTGCCTGTCCAACAGCAGCTTCTTTTCACCTTTCACTGAAATTTAGTATGGTTCTTGAACATTCTCAGAGACATTTCCTTTCCTAAAGACAAAAAGAGCACTGAAGATGCAAGGAATGAGACACCCTGTGTCCATATCAGCACCTCATCTTTTCTGTGCTGGAAGAAACCCGGTGTAGCAGGAAATCTGAAGAGCCAAACTCCATTATTTCCCATGCATATGCAAGCAGACAGTGAGAGATGTCACTGGCTGGGTGCAGTGAAGCAGAAGACACAGCACCACAACCAGCCAGCTTTAAAGACACCATCCCGTGAACATCCTCCCTTGTCTCCAGTGCCAACACCAGACCAGCAGGAAAACGTGAGAACGGCATTCCTCAAAGAACAGGTTATTCAATCTGAACTCATTAGCCCACTCATTGAGAAACAACTCCTCCGATGGATCTGCTCGGCTATTTTAAGCACGCGTGGGTAAAACATGCACTGAAAGTCTCATCCCCAAAGGGCAGAGTTTGGAGTTTTAAGCACCTTAAGGCAGGACGGTAAATTAGGAGGTACCATAGGAGGGCTCTGATAACGTTGCCAACTCCATTGGCATTTACAGAGCTCCTGTTCGGCCAGAAAAGCGGGGCTGCATTTGTAAACTGACAGCGTAGAAAACCACCATAACTACCGCCCCACGGATCCCAAAGTTATCTGTGCTCGATGTCTATCCCGGGAAACCACTGACGGCCAAGCTCCCGCTCCCGAGGGGCGCCTGGAGCTGGACCGGGCTCCTCTCTCACGGACCAAACCAGCCGCGGGGCCGCGCTGTCAGGGCTCCCGCAGCCGAGCCTTGCCCCACGGACGGGGCCTCTCCGCACGGCCCGGGCACCGGGCAGCGCCCGAGGGGCGGGGAGAGCCCGCGGGCGCCCTGGGCAGCGCTCGGCCCCCGCGAGGCCCCGCCCCTCGGCCCGTCCGTGCCCCCCGGGCCGGCTCAGCCGCGGCCTCGGCCCCGCCCCGGCGGCTCTTACTGTCCAGGTAGTGCTCCAGGTACATCCCCGCCGCCATCTTGCGCCCCACACACCGCCGCTTCCGGCGGCGAGCGGACGCGCGCGGGGCCCGGAAGCGGCGCTGCCCGGCTGCGAAGCCGCTTCCGCCCGCCTGCCCCGGCGCTTCCGCCCCGCTCCCGCCGCCATTTCGGGCTGCGCGGGGCTGCCCCGGGCGGTCCCCGCGGAGGGCGGCGGGGGTGACCGGGGCACCGCTCCTGCGGGAAAGGCTGAGGGAGCTGGGCCCCTTCAGCCCGAGGGGCTCAGACGACTGAGAGGGGAGCCCATCCATGTCTCTCAGTATCTGAAAGGTGCATGTGAGACTCCTCGGTGGTGCCAAGCACTAGGGCAGAAACTGATGCACAGCAAGTTCCACCTGAACGTGAGGAGGAACTTCTTCACCGTGCGGGTGACTGAGCACTGGGACAGGCTGCCCAGAGAGGTGGTGCAGTCTTCTTCAGCGGAGAACCCTCTGGAGGCAATCCTGTGCCATGTGCTGTGGGAGGAACGAGCCTGCTCGAGCAGGGAGGTTGGAGCAGTGACACCCTGGGGTCCCTTTCTGGGGTCCCTTCCAGCCCGGCCCATCCTGGGATCAGGCCGAGGAAGTGCTGCTGACTCGTTGCCGTGGTTTTCCATTCACCTCGGAATCCGCCAGTGCGGGGCAGCTGCTGCTGTGTCAGGAGTGGAGATGGATGGAGGGTCTCTGCTGTGCGGGACTGGTACAACCGAACACTTGTGACAGACTAACAAAGGCAATTAAACGAAACATGTGACCTCTGTCTTTTCATCATGCCAGAACCACTCTTGTGACCATACACAGGAGCCACTTGTAGAGCCCCCTCCCCAGCCGTCCTTTGCTACACGCACGGTGTGGTGCCGTGAATCACGTGTGATCATGGAGGAACTGAGACAAAATTATCTTACTTCTGTTGATCCTTAGGTTCCAAGATATGCAGGATGGTTTTTTCAAGAGGTCAGCGCTCATTTAGCGTCCTATACAGTTTAGGAGGCACTGGGCTTGGCTAATACTCCATTTCATCCACCTTTCTTCTGCCTACTCATCTACACCATCCTTCTTTTTTCTTGACGGTCTGTGCAATGACAGCCATTGCTCAGGACTGAATGCTCCCCGATTCTAGCTGCAAGAAGAAGTGACTGGATTTATTTTTCTCTCTTTTCCTCACAAAGATCTTCCAAGACACCATGCCTCTATCTATATGGATATACTAGGATTAAGTCTTCAAGCAGCCTGCACTGCAAGACTGAGGAGCTGTTACATAAAGGAACTGCAGCTGTTTGAACTATGAACCATCTTGGTGTTAAACTACTGGGTTAATTCAGAGCCTCTCTGTTCTGATGATGGAGTTTTCCATTCCTCTTCCTACAGTCATTTAAGTTATTTATGACATATTTTTAATTATTCAAAACACATTTCTTAGTCTTTTCAGTTCCCATGTGGAGCAGCTGGCTTCAGTTAGCTGAACATTATTGTTAAGTCTCTTTAAAGTACTTCAAAATTCTCCTATAAATTGCCTTATAGTCTTAATTAAGGGGAAGGATGTGGCTGTTACATTAAAAAAAAAAAAAATCTGCTCCCTATACCATGTCACAGTTCTAAACCAGAATCTCCCAAACACATCCTGCTTGGGGCTACCAAGTTGAATGAAGCTGATGTTAAAAATTACATATTCTTAGACATCACTAGTTTGTTTAGGAGACCACATGGGAACCCCATCCTACCCTCCAAGCCAAGGCTAGGAGGATGCCAGAAAGACAATTTCCCTCTAGACTTTTTGCCACTGCAGATACAAAAGACAGGGCAAAGAGGCACTTGCCTAAAATCTAAATGGCAAATCTCAGTAAAAGTGTACAAATGTGTCTCTAACTGCAGGAACTGCCACTGTGAATTTGCAAAATAAAGGGGAGAGGCAGTTTTGTGTGCCTGTGTGGTCTCACAGCAGTAAGAACTCTACCATTCCAGCAAAAACTAGTTCCTGAGCTCTGAGTGCTGGAAAGCTTGTTTTGCTTTTTTTTCAAAGTCAAAGAAAGGGTTTGCATCGCTCAGGGCTCCAGAGGCAGCCTCACCCACAGAGGAAGTGTCAGCAGGGCAGTTATTTGTCGAGAGGAGGAATATTTTTCAAACACTATACCCACTGCAGTTGGAGCACGGGCGCAGATGGCTGTGCAGGAAGGTGCTTTCCCAGCTGAAACAAGCTCTGGAGACCAGCACCATTGATGTCTAACCCTCACCCAGCCTCACACGCTAACCCCGTGGTTATGACACTCCCCCCTCAGCCCAGGCTGCTGCTACAGCTCCATCCTGCAGTTATTCCTGTAGGTAGCTCCTGGTCCCACACACGACCTGTGGGATGAGCGGTGCTGCCCAGGCCTCGGCACGTCCCACAGGGAAGCTGCACGGCCTATGCAAGCAGTCTGCAGGAGTGGTTCTCAACCTTTATTGATCTACAGATGCCTGTGTGTTTTCCCTTGGAAATGTAAACATCTGCATACCAAATTCAAGCCTCCAGATTTTAGTTACCTTATAGACTCCTTAAATGTTGTCCAAGGACTGTGAGGTGAAGGCCAGTGCTTGGGAGGGATCCTCATGCAGAACCCAGCAGGACAGCTGTAACTTCCAACCCGTGTTCAGTTACCTTTTTGCTGTTGAGGCACCTTCAGCTCTTCTCACTCTTTAATATTCTCAGTTCAGAGGCCCCTGAACTTTCAATTTCCTGTCTTCGGGAAGCACAAGAGGTACCCACACTTTGTACTCACAAAGGGCAAATGATTGATCTGCAGCACTTGGCCCCGAGGGGGTTAATTAGCTTTACAAATGAAAGAGGATGCCAAAGGCCACAAATTATAACTGTGTGTCCATGTTTCAGAAACATACCCTACTTCAGCAGCAAAACTAGGCGTAGACTCTAGTTCTTTGGTGTCACGATTTCTTTTCTTGCAGTTTTTTTTCCATTCATTACACAGACACTACATGAAATCGAAATGTTTGTTGGACCAAGTTACTACATCTCTCTAGTACTTTGGTGTTCTACTATACAGAAACAAGAAACCATGCACACAAATTTAATCTGTTGTACCTGAAAGGACGATTGAACAGGTACCTATCTTGTAGTTAAGGAAGTGTACAGAGCAATTTCATTCTATGTTCTGAAACTGCACTAGTAAACTTGGGCAGCTTTCAGGTACATTACCTGCAAAATATCAGAAGAAAATCCTAAACATGATATATATCCTTTAGTTGATATAAAGATGATAAAATAATCAATAAAAATATAGAAGACAGACAGAATCTCATAATTATATTCTATATTAGGAAGAAAGTTGGATGATGTAGACACATCCATGAGGTAATGAAATATTACCTATTGCCAATGAGATTTTGGAAGATGTTTAGTTCTACCCATTAAATAAAACATCTAGAAGTTGCATAGCTAGAAACTGACAATCAGTAATTTGAAAAGAATTATCTGGTAAGCAGATGGAAGCAATGGGCTTTTTTTTCCAAACAACTTTGAAGTTCTGAATGTGTTCCAGACCAGCCAATACTTTTGCTTTAAAAGTATTTGCAAAGCAAGTGGGCTCATCCAGGTTGCTGTAAGGCAGTTAACCTAACACTGATGTGGCAAAATCACAGTGGCATTGACTGACAGAGGCTGCACTCAGCTAAGGAAAGAAACACACTGCTGTTTGTTTTAATTTGAAGGAAAAGACCTAATTAGAAGAACTGGCTATCTTTGTATGGCAGTCTAAGCTTGGTGGCTGAAGATAGCCATCTAGGCCGAATGCAGCAAGACTTTAACTGAACACTACACAGCTGGGTCACTGAAAGGGAAAAGAAAGGCAACAGATAAGAACTACATGATGGAGCCAAGCCTTACTGTGAGACACCTCAGCCAGCTCAATTTGATTCAGCTGTTTGGAAAGATGAATACAGTGACTTGATCATGGTCTGTAATTCATTACACAAGAAGAAAGACTTCTTATAGCAGAAGACTTTAATGTACTCAACAAAGGCAAGCAAGACCCTATGGATTAAAATAAAAAAAAAGTAGTAATATAGAGTGGCAGTTTCAATGGCAGTGATAACTAACAAAAGAACTATAATAAGGGACATGGTTGATTAACCATAAGGCTTTAAATTATAAAAGTCTTAAATCTTTCTTGAAGATTTAACTGAATTATAGACCAGCAATACTATCATTAGTCACGGCTGAGATTCTGTTACTGTTTGTGGGTGACTTTTCTAAATGATTCCATCCTACATGATGTTTCCTTTTAAAGCAATGATAATTTGTAAAATCCAACTAAGAACAGAAAATCAGCTTGGAAAAAAACAAGAAAAAGTGCTATTGCCTTTCAGCAAAGATACAAGATGCAACCTAATACAGAACTCCAGTCATTGTCAAGTCTCAAGTCTTCTTGGGTACAAACATCCAGAAACGAAGGGACTGGCAGCACAATGAAAATGCAGGGTCAAACAATTCATGGAGCTGAAGAAGGACCATAGGATCTTGTTAAGAGAATATTCCACTCTTGTGAGTGGGAGGTAAATAATTGAACTGTTGTTGGCATGACTGCACAAAGCTGCAGACTGCAGAACCTCAGGCTTCATCTCAAGAGGGAAGAATTTTGCACAAGTTGATACATTTTGTGTCTCACAGGTAGCTACTGCACTTTCTAAACCATCTGGAGCACTTTGAATGTGTTAAACAACCATGGGAGTCCAAAGAGGAAGACCTAATCCAAACTCAAGTAAGTGACAGAGATAATGAGGGTAAGGTATCTTCAATTATTTCCAGATCAGCAACAGGACTGGGTAAACAGAGAAATTCTCATTGATAAGGGAAAAAAAAGGAGGCCCAGAATAAAGGGGCATTTCTGAAGCTCAGTGGGAAAGTCCCTTGGTAAGAAATAATTAGTTTCTTCCTGGGCAACAGTAAAAGCTACAGGCTCAGCAGCAAACCGCACAAACACGAACAGTAACACCTTTGAAATGACAGGTAACAGGAATTGTACAGCCCCAAATACAAATGGATGCCCATGCTAGGTATCAGATTCCAAGAAGGGAAAGGCTAGCAAACATCAGAAAACAACACCTCAAACCAGGGACCAGGAAAGGCAGTTTCAAGCACCTTTAACATATAAAATGAAAAATCATTGCAAAGAATTTTAACTTGTGAGCCACTCCCTGGGGAATTCAACCAATCAGCAAAGGTATTACTCTGACTTTTAAAGCCTTCCTAGCTTAATTCAAGACACTGCACCCAAACCATTTTTGAGACTTCAAGATGATGCATTCAAGAGTAAGAACACCTAGAGTGAAGCTGGCAGTTTTGTCCTGTCCATGTGGAACACAGACAGGCAGAGGAGAGCCACAAGTAGAAATAAGCCTGTGCTGGATCTGATAACTTCCAAGGGGAACAAAACTATCAACAGAGCTGTCCATGGGAAAAAAAGAAAGAAGGCAGAGGAATATGAATTAAACTCTCCTGTAAGAAGAAACATAACAGATGGAAAAGGTGTAGGCCAGACAGCAACTAACATAAATTAGAGACAATAAAAATAGAGAAAATTCTTAAGAAAAGCTTTGTGACTAGAAAAACTAGTGGTAAAAGGAAATGAATATTTTGCTCTTTCATTCCTTTCAATCACAAAATAAAGAAAGAAATCTTACTAATAGTACTGATCTATGCTAGATAAAAATGGTGAAAATGCTAGTGACATAGGACAGGAGAAACCAGTCAATAAATACTTCAAATTCCATCTAAAGAAAGGAATATAATGTAGCAGTCATATGAAAATAGCAACTGCAATCTAGTACCATAGTATCAAAGTAGGAGATGAGACGATACCTACAAGGGAGTATTATTTTGAAATCAACCAAGAAACAGGAGGCCTGAAAGAGTTTAGTAACTAGCTCTCTAGCCCAGGGATTCTGATCTTTAAATTAAACTTGGAATATTAAACAAATACCTTAAGACACTAATGACAGTACTCCCAAAAGGCAAATGAAAGGACTCAATGACTAAATTATGGAAAAACTGTAGAGATGAAGAATTAGGAAAAAAAAATAAAACCTATAACACAAAGATTTTACAAAATACAGATTTTGTAGTTAAAAAAAAAAAAAGAAAAAACCCAAACACCAATTTCATTCTTAGATGACATCATTATACATTTGGTTTAACAAAGGGGACTGCATAGGTGCGACATACTTAAATTTTTATAAGGCATTGACCTAGCACCATAAGTCAGAAAGATAAACTGTACATAATCAAATACTAAGAGGATTAAGAAATGCTCAGCCTGCAAGTCTCAAAAAAAAGCTAATGAGAAGTTGCACTCAATGTTTTTCAAGTTAGCAAGATGCAATATTGCATTTCAACCTGGATCTGAAAGTAAAAATAAGAATTGATACACTCTGGGGTTGACAGAGCAGTGAAAGCTGTGAGTACCCTGGCCCATCAGCCAGCCAGGCCCGTTCACACAGGCTGGACTTGGACACGGCCCCACGTGAAGCACCCAGGAAACAAGAACCCAGAGCATTCCTGTAGAGAAGGGAAAACACTATCCTGGAAAGCCAAGACTTTGGATGATCAGCCTTGACCAGACAAGCAGCCACTGTGAGCTCCTCTATCCTGCTGGGAGAAGAGGGAAAACACAGTCCTCTGCAGACTTAAGGCAAAGAGCCAGGGGGACCTCACCCATGGCACTGGGGCTTCAACACTCAATTACAAAATGAATTTGTTCATAAGATAATGAAAAATTTGACAAGATGTAGAAAGAAAAGACAAGAATAATTCATGGACTGGAAGAAATCCCTTACAGTGGAAGATTTACAGAGTTCTGTTTACCTTGTGAAAAAGTGGATTGAGAAGAGACATTAGAGTGTTTAAATGCACGTGTGTGGGGGGAAAGTCCCATTCAGGCTCTCTGAATCAGAGAGATGAATGTTTCCAGAATTAGGAACCAGAAGCCAAAGCAAGGAGAAATCTGGCTTAAATATTTAAACAGTGAAAACATGAAGCCCTTGCAGCAGGCTACCAATGGATTTTGTGTTCTAGTGCCTCAAAATCAAGCCAATGCATTTTGTCAACACAGTTCAAATACTCATCAGTTCTTGGCTACTCTCAGTACAGATTAAATGGACTGAAATGTCACCTGTGAAATGCAGGAGTCAAACCAGACAGCTCCTTCTAGCCTAGCCTATGCACCTACCAAGCACTCCACCTGTTTGCAGCCAACCCTGGTGACTAAAGCAGAGAAAAGGTTTCTGCCACAGGCTCCCCGGGTGCAGAGCTCCTCGCTGTCCTTGTGCAAAGCGCAAAGTGCCAAAGGCAGGGATGTGCTCCCTTGTGCCTGCCCACATGGCCCCTCCAGAGCCAGGGCAGCCAGAGGCTCCTGCAGGGCTCGGCTGCAGGGGGAAGGAACACACGTCACAGGGGCAGGCTGCTCGCAGCAGCACCTTCAAGCAGCCTTTTACACCAATTTATTTCTATACAGGGTGGTTAAAAAAAAATAAAATAGATGCCCCTATTGGTTGTTCATACAGAAGTCTGGGATTCTATAGGCTTTGGGTGGGTGACTGATTTTAAAACCCAACAACACATGCTTTTTCCCTTGCCTTCTCATTCTCTTCCAAGTCAGCCTCCATGATCCAAAGAAACTAGTAAGTAACACACAAGACTAGCAGTCATGTGGACCAATTAAAAAAAAAAAAAAGAGGAAGGAGAATTGAAGACGAAGAGAAAGGGAAAAACAAACAAAGATTGAAAATAAAAATTCGCCAGGATAATGCGTTTTATAAACACAGAGATAGAAACAGTTACAGCAAGGACAGAGCGGGCCAGGGGTGGGAATAGATATTTATATATATATATATATATAAATTCAAGGGGCCTTCCGTTTATTCTTGTTGGCTCCCCCTTCTCATTAGATTGGTCTCTCTGTGGGGATCTTCATCCCCTTCTCTCCACTGTCCACCTTTTGGGGATTCTCTCCCATGACCAGGGTCCAGAAGAGGCCACCACTGCCATGTGAGTCCAGCCCGTCTTGGCAAGAGGGAGCCTGGGAGAGCACTCTGGCAAGAGAAGAGCAGGAGAAGCTAGCCTTTCCCTGCTTCCTGCCAGCCCCTTGAAAAGACTGGTCTCTTCCTCCTCCTCCTCCTCCTCTTTCCCTTTGGGAAACTGGGGGCAGGACAGGTATGTGAGTGTCAGAACTGCTGTCATTCCGCCTTTCAGGAAAGGGAGTAGAGAGAAGGGTGATGATTATTTTGGCAGTCTCTTACCCTCCCTCCAGTTGCTTTTTGGTTTGTTGTTGATGCCTGTAGGCTTTTCTGAGGAGGGGAAAAGCAGGAGGGAGAGGAGGAGGAGTACAAGCTGCTAGGATATCATCCACAACAGGCAAGAAGGGCAATGAGCAGGAACCCACATTCCTATGGGGCCATTGTGCTGCTCAGACAGCTGTGAGAGAGAGGCAGCAGCCAGTTCAGACAGACTCCTCTCTACTGCTCTCCACTAGGGGAGGAGAAAGAATGCAATACTCCACAGCCCTTAGGCAGTGTAGGCACCTGTCCATCCCAGAGAACATGCCTCAACTCTCCCCCCTCCACTGGTCTCACCTTCCACTCGGGAGAAGGTTTCTCCCATCCAGTCCTTGGGGCAGGACGAGCGACCCCTCCTCCCTTTCACAAGCAGGAGGGACAGGAATAGATATTTCTCTCTTAGACACTCAAGGCAATCCTCAAAGAACCCCATCCAGCTGTGAACCCTGCCACATTCTTCTGTGGCCTGCTAAAAACACGTGTCCAAGCCCCCGCATATACAAGGGCCGTCTCTCCATCCCATCCACCACGCGTGTCACAACACGCAACCCCGCTTCAGACGCATCCTACAGTGAGAGAGAAGGCAAAACAGGGGCCTTTCTTTGGGTTTCAAAGGAGGGGCTCTTGCATGAGGAAGTGATCCCAGCACAGGAAAGGGGCTCTTGCACAAGGAAGCATCCTCCTACCAGGCAGGCTGTTGCACAGAAGGAGCACCCCCTTGAGACAGGCTGTTGTGCAAGGGGCTGCCATGAACAGGGTTACACAGCCAGGAGAGGCTGCTGCAGGAGGAGAGGCCGGAAACTGTTGCACGAGGAGGGCCGCTGCACAAGCGGTGCCCCTGGCACAGGCTATGCACAAGAGGCGTTCTGCTCCCTGGGCTGAGGTCTCTCTAGGAGCTGGAGAGGTGCTCCACTTGGATGGCGCTGGTGCTGACAGTGAGGCAGATGTCCTTGTGATGCTCTGAAGTCTTGTAAGGAGTCAGGTCAAAGGAGCACTGGGGGGGAGGGTTGGGTTGGTTAGTGTCTCCAGAAGGGCCCCCTGCTGCCCCCCCGCCCTGCGGCTGGAAGTGCTGCTGCTGCTGCGAGGCCTGGGCTTGTGCCTGAACCACCTGCTGCTGTGGGTCAGGGATGTTGTGTTTCCGCATGTGCTTCATCAGGTACGTCTCCTGCAACGGGAGGGAGCGCGTCAGAGAGAGGAGGGAACGATGCTCACAAGAGCCAAAGCCAATAGGGAGGGACATGGCAACTCAGGGAATGCTCCCATTGGATCTACAGAAGCTGCTCCCTGGGAAGCTGAGTACTTGTGTACACTCACCGAGGTGTAGGCCCGGCTGCAGATGGAGCAGGTGTAGACCTTGGCGTGTTTCACCGTGTGTGTGGCCAGGTGCACCTCCAGCGAGGCAGCATCCGTGTACGCACGGTGGCAGTTGTGGCACTTGAAAGGTTTGTCTTTGTTGTGCTGCCGTCTGTGGGACTGGCGGGTGGCAGCAGCAGGCAGGAAAGAGAAAGCAAGCGTGAGGAAGGAAGCAAGTATTAGTACTGGAGATGGCTTCATCTCAAACACCCCCCTACAGCCAGGCCCCAAGCTCCTGGCTGCTCAGGAAGGTAAACCTGGCTCCTAGCATAGGGACAGAACTTCTCCCTCCAGCCCACCACACCCTCCCCACACACGCCCTTCCCCCTCATGCATACTAGGCATTTGAAGAGCAGAGACTCTTAATGCTCCACAACCCCCATCTTCCCAGTTTCCATGCAACTCTCAGTCTTTTCCTGGTCTCTCCTTTTCTGTTCCTCTATACATCTGCTCCCTGCATTTATTACCTTTAGGGCAGGATTTGCTTTAACTGCTTGCAGGTGTTTACAGCTCTTTGCTCTTTGGCACACTCTACAGTCCCCCTCCTCCAGGGTACTGCAACAGGACACACCACTTCTGCTTCCTATATCCCTACCCTTATGCCCTCCATTTCATTGTAAAACAAACAAAAAACCCACCCAGATACCCAGACTTTATTGGGTGTAACATTTCACAAAAGTCTCGCCCCAGCTAAGTTAGAAAACTGCAAAACAGATGGGAGGAACTTCACTAAGGTCTCACCACTTTCGAGTCAAGTTAATTTTACAGGATGTGACCGTTTATGCGCCTTTGGGCCAGTAGTGCCACAAGTCAGGAATTTCTTCCCTGCCCAGGGCTTCAATAGCTTTCTGCGTTCTTTACTCTCCTCCCAGCTGCCCCACTTCCTCCACCTCCTCTACCACTGGAACCCGTGCCAACCCCTGCCGAGGAGCAGGACACACCCAGACCCTTACCTGCAAGTTGGAAAGCTGGGTGAAAGCCTTTTCACACCCAGGGTGAGCACATTTGTAGGGTCGGTCCCCGGTGTGGATACTGTTGAGGAGGAAGAGCACAAACGGGAGGCAGTGAGCAGGCAGACAGGGCAGACTGCCAGGACCTGCTGCTGTGTGAAGGGGATGATGTTGCCTCCAGATGCTGTTATAGCTGGACAAGGAGAGCTCTGCACAGCTCCCACGTCCAGTTAGAAGTTGAAGACAGGCAGTCAAGCAGATTTCAGAGTGACAAGGATTGGGGAGCAAGAGCTTAGGAACGCCTGGACAGCTCAGCATGTGAGCTACCTAAAAATGTATTGGGAAGGGGTCTGGAGGTCCAGGCTCCCTGTTCCAAACTCAGGAGTCCTAAATGACCAAGAGAAATCTGTTCTCTTGCTTCCAGAGTACCAAGAAAACAGCTCTGTTCCCTCCAGGATAGACAAACCAACACTTTTCCTTTTAAGTAACAGGCTGAGTTTACCTACAGTGTTAACCTGTCCCTGTCCCCCTGCAATGCCAGAAGCAGCTTCCACACACTCAGTCCAACCCCCGTGGTGCCAGGCCGGGATCCCCTACAGCCAATGCCTCTCTCTCTATCGCTCTCTCTGTGCCGCCCACGGTGCAAGACCAAGGATCCCCAGGGACAGCACGTGCCCACCTCAGCCCTGCCGTGGTCAGTGTCTCCTGCGCAGCCTCCACTCCGTCCACTCAGGTGGCTCACCTCCTTCTGGGGTGCAGCCGGCCGCATTCCCCGCCCGCCCCCCGCATGCTTGGCGCGCGTGCTCCAGAGGTGCATGCCGGCAGCGCGGGGGGACCAGGGCCAGGCCCCCAGCCTCCTCTGGCCCTTACCGTGTGTGCTGCTGCAGGTGGGAGAGCTGGCGGAAGGCCTTCTGGCAGTAGCGGCAGGTGTAGGGCTTGGCCCCCGAGTGGATGCGGAGGTGCTGGGCCAGGTAGGATGTGTTGGCGAAGCTCTTGGAGCAGTGAGGACACTTGTGCGGCTTGACAATCGCCGTGTGGAGCTTGGAGTGGATCCTGCCGAAGAGGAGGAGGAGCAGCAGCAGTTGGACATGACCGCCATCTGGCTAGTGCTGATGGAATGAGGGCACAAAGGGGGTGGGACAGCACCACGCTATCTGCTACGTGAAGGAACTCCGAACATGAGCTCTCTTGGTCTCAAACTGTGCTCCCCTTGGATTCAAGGGACCATGGTCTGTCTGCACCGGGGGAGGATCCAGAGAGAGCAACTATAGAGCTTGGACTGAGGGGCATTGGCAGAGCTGTGTGTGGGAAGCCTGTGGCTGAAACAGCAGGGGGGGCTGCAAGCCTGGACTTGAGATGTTTGGCACAACTACGCTGGGGCGACAGGGAACAGTCCTCCTATGCCCGTTCTACTCTCACACCGGCACAACCAGCCCTGGCTCCTGTCAGAAAGCGTCACTCCGCTGCCGGCGCCTCTCTGGCGGAGCAGCGCTAACCTGAGCACATCCAGCCCCTCACAGCCGGGCACCAGGCTCACGTGTCCGGTACCGCCACCGCCGCTCTGCCGCGCGTACGCCCTGAGCAGCCTGCCACAACCAGCCAGGTCTGCCCAGGCAGCCGCCCACGGAGGTGCTCACAGCATGCTGGGATGACGGCAACATGCAGTGCAGAGGGCCCCAGCCTCCTCCGGCCCTTACCGTGTGTGCTGCTGCAGGTGGGAGAGCTGGCGGAAGGCCTTCTGGCAGTAGCTGCACGTGTAGGGCTTGGCCCCTGAGTGGATACGAATGTGCTGGGCCAGGTAGGAGCTGTTGGCGAAGCTCTTGGAGCAGTGAGGACACTTGTGTGGCTTTGTCTCCGTATGGGACTTGGAGTGGATCTGCATCTCCGACTTGGAGTAGAAGGTCAGCGAACACATCCTGCACCTGGGACCGGGGCGAGGGGAAGAGATAGGGTCACATGGGGGTAAGCCCCAATATGGATCAGCTCTAACTGGATGGGATCCTCCACACTGAGTGAAGAAGGGGTGTTTTCCCACTATGAGGTACTGGGGAGGTTTCTCCTGGGACACTGCTTGACTGTGAGTGGTTCAGTCCCAGGAGAACAAATTTAAGCTGGGAATTGGTGTAAGAGAACAAGCAATACTTCACAGCCAGACAAGTGAAGGTGTTGGAAGAAACCAACTGGCTTGCAAGAGAGGCTGGGCAGCACTCTGAAAATTTTCCAATGGCAATCCTAAGGGGATAGGAATAATTCCCAGACAAAACCACCACTTTGTTAATCTATGATTTATTTCAGTCAAAAAAAACTTGGAAAACCTGGAAATCCCAGGTTATAGTTTGCATTAGAAGTTAATTCCATGTACTGTGAAGTCTGTGAGAGCAAAAATGGCCAAATCCACTTAACTCTGCCCCCATTTCTGGAGAAGACACTCAAATATTTAGGATACAAAATGCTGAGAGTAACAGCAGTGCTGCTTTCCTAGTAGGTCTCACAAAGATATTCTGGATATCAAATGTGGTATTTCATTGGTCTAGTGGGCTTTCATCATTTCAGTCTTAGTGAAGTGATGCAAAATGTTTTGTCTGGGCGTTTGGATCCATCTGTTCCCATAATGATCAGAAATGTATTTGTGAACACACAGACTCTCTGAACAAGAAGAAGCAGTTGGCATCACTCTGCTACGGATGCTGCTGTTAAAAACTGTTCCTCCACTACGACACCAGGCTGTTAAGAGAAGCTCATACTGTTTTACAGTTCAAGATAGTAAAAGCTTTCGTGGTTGTTAATTTGACAGAGAGATAGAAGCTGCATCCAAGTTCTTTCTTCCATTTCTTCCCCACACCCCGTGTGTGTCAAACAAGGGGCAGAGTAAAGGTTTATCTGAATTTAGGTTTTTCATTTACATTAAAGGCAAAATAAAATCTCCACATGCAACTTCCAGGGTCACATTTGAGAGAAGAGATGCCAGCCAGAGGAAGGCTGGTTAGCATGAATTCAGCGTTCACAGTGGTTTTGTCTGGGAATTTCTTGAGTTTTATAGTGTTTACAAAACTGCTCAGCAACAAAAGTCTCTGCAGGTATTACAAGCCACAGAGCTGATCCTGCTCTTCCCCATATCCATCTCCTCTCAGGAGGATACTTCATTACATCTACTGTTGTGACTCTGTTGGAGCCAGAAGCTTTATGATGTGTGCAGTCTGATTAGCGTATGTCATGTAAGCAGTGTTTATCCAGCACCTACCTTCACTTCCACAGGCCCTTCCGAGCCACAGCTTGATTCCCAGCCATTTAGCTGGAAGCCATGCCTCCCTAGCAAGCACTCTAACACACACCTGTCATAACATTTCCCTCCTCTCCACCTTTGCTCTTCTACATTCATTATCATCTCTAACAGTTGTTCCCACGTGTCCTACCTTCATCTTTCTCTTAATCCATTTTAATTGCGAGCCCTAACAGAACATGCAAACTAAGTACATCCTTACATAAATTCCTCCTCAATACACACACACACCCCCCAATCCCTGCTGGAATCAACAAACAGAAGCAATTTTACTGTTTATCCCTACATCAATTAAAGATATAAGGAGTAAAAAGGTACATCAGCATCATCTTTTTTTAAAAAAGTAGCTCTTGGTTTGTAAACCAAACTATCTCAAGTCACACAGTTTGTTCCAGACTTCCTGGAATGCTAGACTTGAATAGGGCATATGTATTCTGCAGTAATCAAGTCATACTTACATGATGAGGACTGTGTCCTTGAAAGCACCAACGTTAGGAATAACTGAGGTGAACACTGAACTGAAAAATACCTTTGAGCCACCAAGTCCAGCTCCCTGCTACTGCAAGCAATTACAGCATAATCCCAAGCTTGACTTTTAGCAAGCTCCTTCTCAGCAGATGCTGACTTCCATTACTCTCAATTGAACCCCGTTCCACAGCACTGGCCCTCTGATAAGGAACCATTCAATTGAGAACAAGCTCCCAGTGTGATGCTGTGCTAATACGGCTCACCAAAACAAAGGGGAATAGCAGGTATCCTTTTTGTATACAGAGGGGAGCGACTGTTCTTGCCAACAGCATGTCTAATTCTGTAGTCAATGTCCTCAGCCATTACTGAAAAACTCACACGGGCTCAGCAAACTTAAAGAGTGATGGCATGTGGAAAATTGGCTTTGCAGGAAAGATTCACTAACTCCAGTTGATCTAGGTTTGAAGTAAAGCTTAAAAGATAACCTGGTCAACAGCCAAATAAATCTATGAAGGGAGAAAAATATCAATTACTAGGGGCTTATTTTATGAACAAGTCAGACATAACGAGGAACAACAACTGACACCAAAAGTGGAAAAAAGAGGAAACTTTTCCAACCACGAGAATAATGTATCTTTGGAACAAGGCTTGGGGCTACAATATGGTCTCAATCACTTGGCCCCTACAATCAGCATTCTGAGAACCCTTTCTAAGAGAAATACCCTTCTAAGGGTTTTTGCTCTAGTTTCAAGAGAATGCTGGGCACTAATCTCTTCTGTGCTGTACACAGGACTCTGTATTTTAAATAGTCTATTCTGTTCTGAAAAATTAATGAACTTTACCGTGCCATCAAGTCCAAGCAGTCCCATGCATTAAATCTATAGTACCATAAAGCCATCAACTTCATCTTCCATAACTCCTGTGCACCCCTTCCTTTACTTATTTGCTTTGCCAGGTATCAGCCTTCAGGTCAGAAATTCTCTAAAATAAACTTTATTGAAGAAAAACAGACTGCATGTCCTTTTCTATTTTCAAAATAAAATTATAAAGAAGTTTTCAAAACATCACTGGCACTTGCATGACAATGATAAATCTGATTATTAGGCCTCAACAACAATAACAGAACCCCCCAAAACCCTAACCTCCCCCAAACCCCCAAAATCAAAACAGAACCCTCAAACAAACAACCTCTGTTGTCTGAATTTAGCAGCTATAGACATTCTGATATTGTTTTTCAAACAACATTTAGAATTAAAATATTGCAAGAACTCATTTTCTAATCATCTAATTAGCATCAGCCCTGAGAATGTTATGCAGCATTAACAAATTCATGAGCCTTATGAGTTAAAAAAAGCCCTGGAATATAGCAGAAAGCTGCATTTCAGAATTTTATATTGTGTGGTATCAGGCTTTTTCACGGGAACAAATGATCCATTTAATTAAGGGCTTTGCATTCTGCTTCAGACAACATCAAATATTAAAGGGGAAGATGCAATCAGCCCTCTAGTGGGCAAATATGGATTAAAAAAAAATGTTAAATCTATATGGATAATGAGAATATCCCACCTGACACTAGCAGCATTTCAGTGTTCTACTTCAGTGAAATTCTGGCCGGGGAGAGGAAAATAGGGAGTGCTCCTTAGTAAGCATGAATGAAACACTATATGAAATAATTGATTTCTACCCCCCCTCTGTTTAATATCCATTTTTAATAGTCTCCCCACTGTGCTTTTAAACTACCCCTCCTTTGGCTGCATTCTTTCTGACAGCAAGAAACAGAAATGACTGCAGCATTCCCATTGATGGTGTGACACAACATCCCCTGCAGCTCCTTGTTATGGCTCTGCAAATTCAGACAGCCTTGGAGAAAATATCCTTAATAAAACAGAGGTTCATATCAACGGTTAAATTAGCACTCAGCCATATGCCAGAGATCAAAAGTAACCTCTTCCAATGTTTATAATGCTTTCTTTTTATAGGAAATAAAGACATTCAAAAAAATGTTCATGTTAGACAAAGACACTCAAAAATCATGAAATGCCAGCAAAAGGTGGATGTACAATTCTAATTCTACTCCCATATAAAAGTCATCACAATGAGTCATAAAGAAAATGATGCCTATAGCAACTAGACTACAACTCTGTGGCACACAGTGCTGTATTTTTTTTTCCACTTTTCATGGAATGTTCCGCCTCATTCATCAGATGCTGTTAGGAGATAAAATGTCATCTGAAATACCAGCTCATAGTAAAATTTGCCCAACATGGATTAACAGCCTTTTTCAATCAAGTGCTTAATTAATCAGTATCACAGTTGTGAAAACTATGTAAGCTTTATATGGCTCTGAGAATTCGAATTCCTAGTATCTACTGAGAGTAGTCTTACAAGTTAATTGAGTCCTTGCTCCTTCTGTTAGGCTACACATACAAGTTAGACCATCAGTAAAACTAAAACTCAAACCAGGAAAGTCTGAAGTTAGACTAGATGATAAGTTTAGGCTGTCAGAGTCAGCAGTTCATTTAAAAAGGAAGGAAATGTCCTGCCTTTGCAATGCAGAGTTAATGAAGTAACTAATGCAAGCATAGCATAATAATGGATGCACAGTTCATGATAAATGCTTGACCCTCACATTCCCCCATTTTTTAAGCTGAAGTTAAACACTTTCTTGTTAATATTTTGTAAGAGGAGGGGAAAGGAGACAAAACTAACATCCAAGATACACAGGTACACTTGGGCAACACCCAAATAAAGCCAGTGAGTACAAAGATGCCAAATGAAGGCACAGGAATTGTATCTCTGCTTCCACATTGGCACACCCAGCATCAGCTTCTATTCCAAAGCCAACACTGTGCTTCCACTGAACAGTTTACACTACTGGAGTGTGCAACAAATCTATCAGCTATGCTCAGAGATCTTGGTCAACTTACTTCCACAGTCCTTCTGTCACCTGGTGGCTCGGTAAGGTTGCAGAAAAGCATACTCTCATATACTGGCAAGGCAAAGAGCAGTTCAAAATGCTCTCATCATATGGCACTTTCCCAGTTCCCAGATTTGAGGGCATTCCTGCATTTTGCCCATTTTTCCAAATGACCCTAAAAATACCTGACCCAAAATTTTGTGGTATTTCAGCATACTTCACAAATTCCCTGTGTTCTTTTAATGACTCAATCGTTTATGCTTTCAACAGCTGCACCTTAAGCCTTTTCTGTCGCAGTCTTGCACTGGGAGCTTTCATGATGTCACTTAATTCCTGAAAGTCTTTTTCACAGTCATTGCTTTCCAGGATACTGCTCCTCCATATTCCTTATCTTTAGGCCAGAGACATTCAATAGTCCAACAAAACACTTCTGTCTGATAATGTTTGCCATTGTGTCCCAACATCTGGACCTCAGTCCCTGGCTGCTGGAGACATCATGCTGTCCCAAAAGGCTAAGTCTTCCATGGGACTGTATTAAGATATATTTTGTCTGAACAATTAACAACCAGATAAATATCCCACTTCTTTACAGCTACCCACCGGCATTGCTTTTATCTTTAGGTTATCAGCCATGACTTTCTGTTGACCTCCAAATCATCGAACATCAAGCCTAAGACACCGTCCACCAATTTTTGAAATCAGTCACCATTAGCATAAAAGACCAACAAAACAATAAAACACAATAATGTGCTTCCCACTATAGTGATAACATGCAAGAGCTAAAATTAAAAGAATACAAAAGGCCCATTAAAAAGCACTAGGAAATTTGGAAACATCAAGATTAAGGTCATCCATGTCACCATAATTTGGCTCTGCAATGCAGGTGCCTTCTGATACAGCTTTATTGACTGTTTCCACAGAACTGCACTCTTATTATGTTGCACAGACAGACACTTAACAAGCAAGCATTCAGCTTTTTATATCACCACTCTGGACAGCCTTAAGCCTCGTCCAACTCCAACATGCAATTCCAACCTCATGAAGCAGATCACTCATCTCCTGTACCCACCACAGAAATATCAGTGCTCCATAAGCACTCATCTACCTCCACAATGTCCCTGGTTTATGTTTTGTAAGGGAAGGGAATCAAAAAAGACCCAGTGAAACACAGTAAGAGAGACGTACCCACTAATTCCAAGCAGCCAAACTGAAATCTGTGACTTTTTTTTTTTCCTTTAAAGGAAAATTCCTATTACATACATTCATATCACTGCTCCTATAAATTTCTGTGCTACTCCTATGAGCTGCAACACTTCTGCAAAGCAGAACAGGGTCTGACCTGTAACAGAGGAGTGCTCAATGATACTTGAGATTATGGTTTTGGGAACCCTGAATGTTAATTATTTCGGGGTAACTCTCTATGGTCATTTGTAGCCTAAGACAAATGCAAATCCACTGAAGATTCAACCTAACTCGTACTTGCACACACTTCAAGGCAAGATTATCTGTAGGGCTGTAGGATACCACAGCAATCTGTGGCAGAGGCAAATGTAATCAACAGTTCTTCATACTAGGAAATGCCTTCCCCAGATCATCCCCCTCAATTCCACAATCCCATGTCAATGCATTTTATTTTCTTTTCACAGAATATTCCTTTCAGGTTGAGCAAACATGCAGGTCTCTGACAGGCTATCATGCACCAATAACTAATCAAGGATGCTATCAAAGTGCCTTGACTCAGCAGGGCCAAATTAAGGTGTAATCAGACAAGAGGCACAAAATACAGTTTTAAAGTTCCCTCTCTCCCAAGCTGAAACTGTGACTGTTCTCCTCATTTCCTTGCACACATTCATTCCATTGACAAGTAACATGCCAAAATTAGAATTTGTGACTGCAGAACTTCTCTTGTCAATCCCTTCTGTTTGGCACTATGAGGAGCTGCCAAGGGAAAGCACATGCATGCACAAACTCACAGTTACATCTCAGCAGAAGGGAGAGAACTTACCATACCACAAAGTTTTACCTCATTATACTCTCAGGCATGTGGCCAGTCAAATTGTCATTTTCTAAGCTCCAAACACTACATTTATGTACAAAGCAAGAATTATGTGTACAAACTGCATGTGCATATGTAAATGTGCATGTGCAACAGTATTCCTTGAAACTCTGAGACCGTAAGACAATGCCAGCCAATCTGGAAAAGGGGTAAGGATCTTAAAAATCAAGACAAGTCTCAAAAATGTGCAGCTGAGGAAAGGAGAGAGACTCTCTTGGAGTCCTCTGCTGAGGGAAAGGCTAATAAGCTCACCCTTGATTAGACATCAGAGAATCCACACAGGAGAGAGCCGCTGGAAACCAGGCATCATTAGTTCCGCTGCTCACGGAACCACTTGTTAAAAAAAGCAAACAGAAATTTCAACGTGTGGCATCACACTGACACCCACGGTGGTCATCAGCAATCTTAAAATCCACTGCACACACCTCTGCCACTGCAGCTAAGATGATAAATGACAGTAACAATACTTTCTCACCTTTTTCTAGCCTAAGAGGGAGATGAGGTTCTTTGCCAGAGGAGGTCACATTCTTATGCTGACATCAAAGCCATGGCAAAATTTAGAAACACTGGGTTTAGTATTTCTAGGCTTTGGAGGGAATGTGGTCAACCTTTCTGCCTGACACTTCAAACTTAATTCCCTTTTTGCCCTTAGCCTTTCAGCCCAGAGCAATCCCCTCTCCTGCAGCAAGGCCCAGACCCAAGCTCTTTACCCACATGCCCCAGCCTCTTGATCCTCTACTGCAAGGACACTTTGCTACTTCATTCCCTCAGTTACCTAACACTTATCTCCTCTTGCTCATGTTTCTATGTCTGTCCACATCCCATACTCTTGTCCCTCTCTGTTCTGCCAGTTCTAGGTATCTCATTTTCCAGAACGTAGCAGGTCTGGTTCTTTCCTCCACCCTTCAGTCTTGGCTGCTTATAGCTTATTCTGGTGCTAGCTCTCCGCTCTCTCCCTTGCATAGAGGCTCCCCATCACATCCTCTGCTGCATTCCCTAGTTTGTAGGCTCTTGTCCTTTCTCTCCTCCTTTTTGATTCCCATCTCTACTGAGTTTCCAGATCTCCTCAGCACAAACAGCTCCAGTCCCTGCCCATACCTCATTCTCATCCCTACCACGTTTGAACCAAGCAGTGTCTTCTCATGCCTTGCTGTTGTGTCCATCAGAGATGGAGGTTATTGTCCACACTGGGAACTAGAGACCCCTTCTGAAGCAGAAGGAAGAGCAGCTGTGCCTGAAGGAAAAGCATGTTTGGCCCTACAGTGCAGCTCCAGAAGATGCATAGAGTTGCAGAAAGAGTAGATATATAGTCCAGCCTCACACAGAAACTGAGAGAAGTCTCCTCTGTGGAGATGGACTGTCTGCTGAGTGCCTGGAGTGGTTCAAGCCTCAAGAAGCCTCAAAGAGAATATTTCCTTCACATATCTCCACCTGCAAACTATAAATCATCTCAGAGCATGCTTAACAGATTTTTTCCAAGCTTAAAAATGGCCAAATTCAACAATATTGTCACAGACACGTGTGACTTACTAAACTCATAGCCACCACATTACAAATTGATTCAAAACTATGGGAAGTTCACTAAACAGTAATGCTAAATCCAAACAGGCTTAAAACAAGACATGTCTGAGACGATACCCACCTGCTGTATTCAAACCACCAGTTCCCCTTGTGTACATAATTTGCTCTCTAATGAGGGTCTCCATCCAGCTTCCTCACCTTCTGCAGCTCAGTTCACTAACGATTCTGTACACTTTTGCACCTTGGACCCATCTCTGAATTTTCCTATGTCCCTCAGCTGCTTATTGTCTCCCAGCTTCCCTGCTGTTCCCCAGTGAAAGTAAGGAAAACCCAAAACCAGAAGTGGAGAAGACAGAGCTTGTTGATTACACTATGACATGAGGCCCTTCTCAGGCCAACAACCTTTCTGCTGGTATCCGAGGCTCCAGAGCACAGCCTGCAAAATATTCCAGATTATAAACTGGTATTCATCCTGGATTTTACTTAGTACCAGAGCCTAGCAGTGCCTATACAGAGCTCTCTTCCTCTTACAAAGAAACTGCTTAGAGAACTGTCAAGAGAAGAGAATTGATGATCTGGCCCAGAGCAGCTAAATCACCTTATCAGTCTTGTCCACCGATCACATCACACCACAGACTTCTAAAAGTGCACAGGTACAGGCACCACACCAGGACTAAAAAACAATCCTACTGTATCCAGGATCTGTTTGCTGCCTTTTCCTCAGCACTTTTAAAGCACTGGGAAGAAGCCATGTGCTCCATAGTGCCAGCATTTTTCTAGAAAGATGCTGATCACATTTTCCAAAGAAAAAGTAAATTATACAAAGATGACAGGGAAGGCTAACAAAGAGCTGACGATGAATCCAGACAAGACTGAAGTGACATTACTCATGAAAGAAAATGCTTCACAGGACTGGGTTAGATGCTGTCCCCTGCAGGTGCAAGCATTCTTCCAGCAGCACAATGCAATGCACCAAGGACTCTGCCAGACAAATCCTAAGGACAGACACTGAAGATCTGCAAGTATTGCCATCATTAGCAACAGTCTCACAGCTTTTCTTACAAAAAAAATCCTAGTCATAGAGATTCTTCCACCACTTTCACAGCAGCCTACTAATTCACTTCTAGAGATGATACAGCAGTAAAACAGTTGCTATTTGCTGGAGTGGGCATCTCTACATTTAGTAGAGAATGGGATGAGCTGTATGTATCAAGGTTTATGCTCCAGCACCTCCCACATCTGCCTGGCTGTGCTCCTCATTCAAGGCCCTACTCTGTCTTTATCACCACACTAGGAGTCAGGAATTAGAAATATTAGCCACCTGCCCAGACACTCATGACAAGAGAGCTCACAGAGCTCAAAAACAAAGCTTAAAAATAATTAAATTTGACAAAATAATCCCAGGCTTTAGGAATTGGGTATTAAACAAAAATAAAATAAAAACCACACTGATCAATGTAGTACAACTCCTTCCAGGAATCTGAGTACACGATTCTCAGTGTCTCATCATGGGAATCAATGAAATCATACAAATGTAGTCATATGAATGCCAAAACCAACTCCTCTTCCAGCCTGAGAAAGAAGCAGGAGTAGAGGAACCTCACCCACAGTCTTAATTTAGCTAGCATATGTCTGCACACTGTAGTGACGGGAACTACTGAAATCTTCCTCTAGAATACAGAGGATCCCAGCATTCCTCAAAGTTTTAACTTGTGAGTCTATTCATATGCATATTATAAATGATTTTACTATGCTGCACAAAGCTATTCTCTCCCACAGCTTCAAGAGAAGATAGCGCTTTCCTTGATTTTTCCAACAATCATTTTTAGTTCCAAACTTGCACATGGGATGCATCGTCCAAAGAGCAGATCTCAAGGAGGGCAGAAGTACTCCCTCCTGAAGCACCACTATTGGGGGTCTCCAATTTAGGTCTCTCACACCTAAGCACTGCTCAGAGGAAGGCCTACTTAGGGTGGCAGCCGGTGGAAAAGGTACCACACTCAGAATAAACATAAAGAAAGCTTAAACATTAAGAAATTACTTATTCCCACATATATACTCATCTGTTTTTTCCCTGCAAAGGCCTTTTCATGAGCTGTTACGCAGACTATGCGTGTTCATAAAGTTTCTGCTGAGTCACTCCACCTGGTCTTGGGCATTTTTTTCCAAACTTGCAAGTAAACAAGGAGCTATAATTAAAGCCCTGGTTCAGCTTTAATTCTAGTGTTCACTGCCAATTGTGTCCCCTGTAAATACATATTTAACAACCTAATTAGCAACCCAGACTGTAAGCAGCTTGAGTAGTGTGGATCTGTGGCTATGGCCCAAAATAAACGGTGGGATTACAAATAGCAAGCTACCAAACACTCCCACCCTTCCTCACCATACGCTGATTATATTTTCAAAGTTGAAAAACCGGGACATTGGCTAAGATAAAAAGGCTGATCCAAGCTCTGCTTTTGTACCCATTTAACTGTGTTGATTAAAAAAATGTAAACAGTAAAAAAAGCTATAGTTTAAAGTGAAAAAATGCCTGGGGTGGGCACACAGATTCTATGTAGATGCCTCCATATTCCAAAAGCCTAATTCCAGAAAGATAACTAAATCTGAACCAAAACAAAGAACATCTAGGATGATAAATGGAAAACTGTTTGATATGGGATCCTGGGCACATTATAGGCAAATGAGAAGACCTAGGGACAATCTCCTATTCCTGTTTCAATTTGGCTACTACTTTGCCTCTTATTTATCCTAATCATCCACCAGAAACACCTATCATTGAATCACCCCAAAGTGCTCCTGCTTCCTGCCTAAGACAGACCATTACATTTACTGCCTACCACTTTCTGCTCTGTCTGGTTCCCACCTTTTCTAAACACCCACACTGCTTATCCTCTGGTTCAAGTATTCCCTCCTACCTTATCTCTCCCCTCCCCATCACTCGTAAACTCAAGCCACATCCCTCCAAGCTCAGAAACCCAACCTCTTATCTGACACACTTAGGGCTCAGAAACACCCTTAATATGTAATTCAGAATTACATTTTTTCCCTTGTTTTGTTTGGAGTGCTGAGATAGAAGATCCCATGGGACAATACACACAGGAGCAGACACTACCACCACAGTTCACTTCCTGCTCTGTGTGTCTCCAGTTTGCAGTCTTTACGCTGCAGAGACTGGAGCTGTAACTGAGGAGCCCCCAGGTATAGCAGGGCTCTCAGATACACCAGCAGTGCTCCAGCTGCACCAGCCAGCACTGCACTCTGCAGTACACCACCCATACCAGCTGGCTGTGCCATCAAGGATGTAGTTTAGCCACCCTAACATCCTGGTTGTTAACTAACCTAGTAACATTAACAACTATATATTCAGGAAATCAAGACTGTCCACTGAAAGGAAATCCTCAGTTTTGGTTCAACCCATCAGCCTGTAAATATTCCTGACCAGAAAGAAAACTCAACTCTTTCTGCAGCTCAAAGATTCTCTACTCAGGGACTCTCTAGGTACAAAGCAGAGATCTCTCCTTCCCCATGTAACCCTCTGAAGGGTTACACCCCCATGCCCATGCAATGTTACAGCCAAGGTTTAAGCCCACTCCCCACCTGTATGTCTTGCCATCCTTGTGCTGGTCCTCATCATCCTCGTTTGTCAGCACAAAGGGGTCGCTCATCTCTGGCAGCCCCGACTCCTGCAATCGTTTCTTCTTGCGGCCCCGGGGCGGTTTGGGGGCGACTCCCCCAGCCCCGGCACCTTCAGCGAGGGTGGTTGTCCCTTTCTTGGACAGGTCTGGCACCACCTGCAGGGCTGCCTGGGAGCCAGGGGGGAGCGCAGAGACAATCATGGGAGCTGAGATGGGAAAGGTCTGGGCAGAGGCGGCTGTGGTCACCAGAGAACCTGACGGGGAGGTTATCACCAGACCAGGACCTGCAAACAAAGGAAGGTGCAGGAAGTCGGTTATTACATCTCCAATTATGCCCAACCTCCTTATCCCACAGAAACATCTACTTTTGCCTACAACACAAACAGAAGGGTAGCTTCCCCTCCCAAAGCATTCCCAGTCTCTACTGCTGGAAGCTGAACTTCCATAAAGAGGGTGGGTGTATGGAGTGCCTAGAGATTGACAGTGAAACCATACCAAGGCAGTCTACACCATCAGTAAGGCTAGGAATAATCTACAGTCCAGTAAGGATTCTCCAGGACCTTGTGTCTCCCCATGCCACAGTCCCCTCTGTGACTGCCAAAGCCTTTGGAGTGCCCTACCTGCTGTCATGAGCCCAGCAGACTGCACTGGTACCACGGTGATGTTCTGAGTCACGGGGGCTTGGCTGTGTGGTGTCAGCTGCTCCGGCTTGGTGTCCGAGTCCATGGAGATCCCAGTGGGCAGCGCCACAGAGGTGGGCACTGTCAGCAGGGCAGGGTAGTGGGGGGGAGCCAAGCTGCAGCCCTTCTCTGTGGGCAATAGCTGCTCCTTCATCTTGTTAATGAACATGGTGTTCTCAATCTAAACGGGGGGAGGACAGCTCTTAGCACACCCTGGCACAGCTTTGCCCAGCATTTGGCTGAGCAAGAAATGCAACAGAAACACTCATCATAAACTCCTGAACATAACAGGCTGGGAGATCTCACCTGTCCCGAGACGGTGGGCACTGCTGGCCAGAAGTACGGGGAGGAGTTGAAATGAGATTCTTCCATCCTAGCTGGGCACAGGGGGCGAGAAGAAGGGGGAAGGGAGGAGGAATGGAGGATAAGGAAGACGACACACAAACACACACAAAAAACCCATTAAACTCAAAGAGATTCCAACATGGAACTGACTCAGTCTAATGCTGTGACAGTTCCTTAATCTCCCCTGTCTTCCTTGAGCAACTTCTCCCCCCTTTTGAGCTATCTGCCCAAATAAAAAAAAATTATTTTCAGGGGGAAAAGGTGCCTGTTATTCCCATGGGCTTGGGTCCATCTGAAATGCCCCTTGCCCAGTAGTCCTCCATGCAAAAAACAGGACTGACTAGAAACCCAGAAAAGATCCAAATTTTCCCAATTATCATCCACCCAAGTACATGGCATAAATGAAGTCTGTGTATCTGCAAGCAGGCAAATACAGATGAAAACTGTTTTTCACCATCACAGACAGTCTGACCCCACAGGCAGTGAAAATGCTGGACCTTGCCTGTCCCTCCACCCCAGCTCAACACTAAGGACCCAGATGCAGCAAAGGGACATTAGCATTATGTTACACAGGAAGAAAGACAGGCAGAGAGAGGGAAACAGACTTGCCCAAGATAACAGACAGCCACAGCAGACCATGAAGTCAAACTCAGGGCTCCTAACTTCCTGCTGCCACACCAGCCCCACTCTTGAAAGCAACACAGAAGCATCATTCTATATTCCTGCTCTCCTCCAATGAGACTAAGCAGTAGGAAAATAACCTGATTCCCCTGCTCCTGAGATACCCTATTTCCAAGCAAGATCATGTCATGGCTCGCCATTGCCCATTTTCTTCCCATCTTTACATTCTGTAGGAATCTGTCCCCAGCCAAGTGTCCACTGCTCCATCTCAACTCTCCCTGCATTCAGAGGATGAGTTAGACACCAAAAGAGAGTCTCCTGAGCACAGAGGTATAATCTCTTTGGGAACACCTGACTGAAGAAGCCCTTTCCTTTCTCTTCCTTACATTCCTTTGTGTAATACCATTAGTGGACAAAGTTTGTTACACTTGCAAAAAGACTACTCAAAACCTAAAGAAATTAACAAAACAATATTTTCTGAAAACAGATACATCTATTCCTAAACAAATATGGCAAAAGTGGTAGGTAAAACGTATGCTCAGAATACAGAGCACAACCACTGTAGGTTTTTCATGCAGCTACCTGCAAACTGTCCTGCTCATATTTCTGTTATGGTCTTGTCAGTGGTCTCATAACTGAACAATATTGCTTCTGAAGGGTCTATCTCAGTCCTCAGGGGAGCTCAGAGGGATGCCCCCAGTAGCATGAAACACGTTACAGAAGTATATCAAGATGGAATAATACATGTGGAATTGCTGTGTATGAGCCAAAATGCAAAGATAATTTTCCTCTATGTGGAGAAGCAGTATTTAAATGAACCAAATTACCCGATAATTTTGTTTTTATGAATTGCTCATGCAACAGCAAGGCCAAGTACTCCTGCCTCACTCACTCACTGCAAATCAACCAATAAACACACTTAAGGATAAATTATTTACCTTACGTTGGTGGCATGCAGTCAGACTGCTCGCTGCCTGACTGAATTACTCTGGATTTGCACTGCTGTGATTCAATCAGAGGCTGATGGGGCAACACTCTTACCTTCCTTCCTCTGCTTTCTTTTCAGCCAAATTAATTATTGAGTACACTGCCCACAGCACAGCCCTTTGCATGTAATGCTTAATTACATGACTTTTTTCTTCCACAGGATGGGCACACATGAGGAGATAACACATCCTTGGCAACTGAGCACCACCTGAATCAAGAGTGGCATTTTGTTTGGAATTTCCAAGTTTGAGGGTTTTTGCTTGGTTTTTGTTTTGTTTTTAAAATAAATAAGCAGTTATTTGCTTAGCTTCCACATCAAAACCACCAAAGTGAACCTGACTGTCCAAAACCACAAAGTCTCATATAATAATAATAATAATAATAATCAGATGCATTTTCCAGAGAAACTTTGTAGTTGTCCAAGACTCCCTTGGATGCAACTGCAAACTTCAGGAGTTAAACAGAAACACACCAATTTAAGCAAAAAGAACTCACAACAGCTTTCTTATTTAAAGAGAACAAGTAATAAAAGGCAAGTCCATTTCCAGATTCCAAAATCCAGACTAGCAGAGGCCAGGGCACTCAGTGGCTGCTTGTCTCCATCTTGTCTTGCACCAGAACTTCGGAGAGAATCTAACTTTTGTTTGCTCAGCTTACAGTGTGTGCAAGTCAAACACGGCTCGTACTGATCCTTCAAAGGATGGCTACACTGATTTCATTAGACTCCCTTGGAATCCACCTCCCCATCCAAAAATCTCAATAATTGACCACATTATCTACCAGGCCTCAAACTTCTGGCTTGGAAGGCTGAAGTGTGATGGAGTTATAAGAATGTGGAGGAGAAGGAGAAATGGTGTAAAAGTTGAAGCTTTCATGCAATTTCACTAGCAAGCCAGTCTTCCAAAGGCAGAAAACAAAGGTAAGATTCCTCCACCAACCTACTGGCCTAGTCCCAGAGCTGTCCCTCCCCTACCCCACTTTTAGGCTAAAAGGGTATTTTGAAAACATGCACCCCTATTGGCAGCCCCCACTGAGCCGCTGCTCACACTTACTTTACCAGAACTCTGCTCGTAACCCTTCCAATTGCTCTATAACTACCAGACATGGGCTGGAGCTTCAACCCTGCACCACAGCACGCTCCCACTGCAGGGCCTTCATCATCCCAGCTTCCACAAACACGCCAGAGATGGGACCTTCTTCCTATTCACCAGTCTAGTATCAGACAGATGCCAACGTACCCTCCTGATGTAAACCAAAAACACTTTCTGTGTACACACCACAAATGTACATACACCAAATAAACAACCGAGTGCACCAGAGAACTCGCAAGGGACAAGGGATCTGGAGTTTACGTCTCACAGAATCACATACTTAACGTGCTGCATTTATACTTCTTGGCAGCCCAGCACCTTAATCATAACAGACAGGTAAAAGCACGTGCAAGTACACGGTGAGATACAGGCTGTGTTTCTGGAAGGCACAACCAAGGCTGGATGGGAAGGTATTTGTTCACAGGTTGACTTTTAACACGGGTTTCTTTATTCTCCAGATGCCTGGCTTTTATTTCCCATTCGGCAGTCAACAAAAGGCCCCGAGAGCAAAGCTTGGGAACAATTTAGACTGTTGTTTTATGTCCGCCCAAGATCTTTGTTCAATGACAAGGAGCTTTTAGGCTTAATTGCTGCAAAATACTAAGGATGCTGGAAGCCACACAGGCTGTTACAACAAAAGCAAAAACGCTTCCCTGGTAACTATAAGCACCAGAAAGCTCAAACGGTGTTACACCTTTAGAACAAGCGCATTTGAACACGCATCAGGAATATCCCAAACGTACCGGGCAAAGTCCTGGATCCCAAACCCGCAGACTACAGACACAACTTTGGTGCCGTTCCCCGACACTTGTGCAGCCTCCACCCCGAGCGGGCGAGCCTCAGTTGGAACAGGTGCCTGGCAGCGGCATCCCCTGCGCCCCAGCTCCTTCCAGGCGCTCAATCCCCGTTCCCGCTCCCTGCAGCCCAAGCGCCCTCCCGTTCCCAGCTCCGGGACCCGCGGCCCGTCCCGTCTCCCGTCTCCTCCCGGCCCGCGGCAGACGCGGCTGAGGGGCGGGGGTCACTCACGCAGCTCCGGGAGCTCCTTACCCCTCTCACTCTCCCTCCTCTTGCATTTCTCCTCCTTCCAGGGCCGTCTCTGCAAACAAACCGCCTGGGTTACCGAGGCTCCGGGGGCCCCGCATGGCAGCGGCGGGCGCTCCGCGGGGCCCGCGGCCCGGGGCACCCCGGCCATAGCGGGGCAGGCGCTCCCGTGGGGCCCGGACGCGCCTCCCGCCGCGGCGGCCGAGGGCGGGGCCGGCCCGGAGCGCGGCTCCCCCGTGGCGGAGCCCCCGACGCCGGGACAGACGGGCGGCCGGACAGACAGACAGACAGCCCGCCCTCCTCCATTTCCGCTTCCAGATCGCCCCGGCCCCGGAAGTCCCGCTGCCCGGCCCCCCGCCCGCGGTCCCGCCGCCCCGCACATTACCGGGCTCCCCCCCAGCGGCGGCCCCGGCCCGGCTCCGGCGGCGGCGGCCTCCTCACCGGAAAGACAGCGGGGAGGAGCTTCCGGGTCAGGGGGCGGGCCGCGCCTCGGCGCTTCCGGGTCGCCGAGATGAGCGGAACGGCGTCATCAGCGGTTTCGCTTGAAAACGGGGCGGCGGAGCGGCGGCCGCGGCCCGGGGGAGGCTGCCCGGGCCGGGGGCACCGGCGAGGCGGCCGCGGCCGGAGGTCGGGGCGGGGGTCGGCCGCGCGCGCTTGCTTACCGGAAGCGCGGAGGGCGCCGGCGCGCGGGGCAGCCCGGGCTGGCGGAAGGGCGGAAGTGCCTGTGGCGGGCGGGGGGCGGGCGGGCGCGCGGCGTCCCCGAGCCCGGCCGGCAGGGCCGCTTCCGGCCTCGCGGCGTCACGTGACGGGCGGGCGGAGGGGGGAGAGGCGGTCGCCCTCGTGAATATTCATGAGGCACCGTGAATGAGGAATTCGGCCGCTGCCTCTGGCTCGGCGCGGGATGGGGCCGCTCCAGAGGAGTTTTCCCGAGCGCTGTGCCTGCCAGCGCCCCGGACGGTCCCGGCCCGCCGCGATGATCCAGGGGAGTTGTCTCAAAGTTTGGCTGCCAGCGCCTGGGATGGTCCCAGCCCGCGCTGGCTCGAGCTTTTTCTGGCACGCTGCTAAACGTGTTTGTCCTGCTGAGCCAACAGAACGGACTTCCCGCCAGCTGGCCTTGTGCCAGAACGGGCAAACCGGACCGTCTCACTGCCTGCCGGGAGCAGAAGGGGCAGCAGGGTAACCCTGTCCCGCGGTTCCGTGTGACCTCCCCCACACACCAGTTGTCCTTGCGGGTGTAACCGTGCACACCTGGCCCCGGCGGGGGCTGCAGCTCGCCCTCGTTCCAGGCTCTGAGCACTCCCTCTCACAGCCTCAGCCCACCCAAGCTCCGTCTGGCAGCCTCCCGTGCGCTGCCGCTGCCGCGGGAGGAGCAGCGGGCGCTCGGTGCCCCGCGCCCCGGCACGGCCCGGCTGCTCCTGCGGGACACGGCTCGGAGCGGCTCCAGCACTGCTATCCCGGCCGGCTGGGCGGCCCCACAGCGCACTGCAGACACCCCAACAAATAAATCACCGAGCCGCGCTGGAGCTGCTCTCCTCCGCTCCGGACACTCTGGGATAAGATAGGCTTCGCTCCGCTACTCGCAGCGGGGTTAACTCTGGCGCTGGGCCCACCTCCAGGTCAGGCTGGGTTACCTCCCTCACCTGTGGGGCTGCGCCTTTGGCTGAGCTGCTCCCAGTGCTCTGACTTGACAGAAACCTCCGCTTTTAATTGTTGCTTGAGTTTTCTGCCAGCTTGGCATGCTGGAACAGCTTTTCCGAGCCAGCATGAGTAAGAGGGTGGGACCGGGGAGAGCACAAGCACAGCAGCCAGCGGTTAGATCGGCTCGGGCGATCGTGGAACCGCAGCATCCGGAGCAGGGGCACAGCGAAAGCGGCCCGCGGCTCCGGCCGCAGCCTGCCCGGCCCCAGAAGCTGCTGGGCTCCTGGTCCTCGCAGGCGGCACCAAACTCCCCGCCGGGAGGAGTCAGGGTTAGCTCCGCTTTCTTCAGCAGGAGTCACGCCAAGGCAATTGTTGATTTATTTAAATAAAAGGAGTTGGCAGCCTAATCAGTTTGGAAATTAATTTCCTTGTTAATTTGGGGGTTTTGACTTGCTCATGAATATTCACAAATGCTCGTCTTGTTGTGGGGTTTTTTTTTTCCTCTCCTCTGTGTAATTTATTTTTGTGATTGTCAGATCACCTCTGAAGGTGACATTTCCCTCCTCGTTCTGCAACGCAGCAAATGTATTCAATCTTATGCCTTGGAAGAGGAGCTCCATTCTGGCACTGACATCTCTTTTACTTCTTCTTTGCCAGGGTGTCCTTTATAGCCTCCTTCCTCCCTGCATGCTGCCTAGGAAGAAACAGGAGTGAATCTCCTCCAAGAGGGCCGGCCTGGATTTGATAACCGGGAGCACTCGTCAGAATGCCCTATACCTGGCGAGTGAAAGTGTCACTTGAGGATTGGGACAAAGTGGTTAATTTTTCTTAAGGTGCCTGGAGTTTTCTGCTCCCCCTCCCACCCCGCACTGCCGAGCACCCTTCAGCAGCACGTGAGGCAGCGTGACTAACATCTGCCACAGACACTTGATTTGTCTTATCTCCTTTCCTTCGGAGGAGGCAAAGTCAGAGAAACACGGGTGTGTGTCTCTGGAGAGTACAGCTGATCTCTTTACCTTCTTTCCCAGCTCTCTGTTCCCTCCCTTTACTTATGCTGGCAGCTCTTGCTCCTTTCCACACCAGGGAAGAGCATCCTGGCTGCCACCACAGGTCTCTCCTGGTGAGACATGCCCATGTCCCACGTGTGTGTGTGTGTTTAGGACTTCTAGGATATCATAACTGGCAGGCTGGGCTCAGCTGAGGAGCGTGGTGAATAAAATCCTGTGTAAAACCGCTGGTGCTGGGGGCAGGAGGAGCAGTGTGGGGTGGAGAGGTGCCCTCCTTATGCTGTGCTCATGCACAGAGACAGGCTTGGTGGAGATCTGGCCCCACAGCAAGTAACATGATGTGTGTAGTGGAGACTCCTGGGCCAGTCTCCAGACCAGCTCATTTCTTTAGAAATGCCACATTTGGTACAGTCTCCCTCTATCCAACTTGCTGGGAGCTGTGTGAGGAGGGCTGGCCAGGCTGCACCAGCCCGGACTGGGAGCAGGGCAGGGGCTGACACAGAGGTTCACAACTCTGCAGCAAGGAAATAAGGCAGCAGCAATGCCAAGTGACTGCAGGAGGTAGCAGAGCCCAGGTGGTAGGTGGAGGTTAGTGGGGCCTCCCTCCTGGGAGCAGAATCATGTGAATAACACCGCCGGGTTCCCACCTCCTGCTGAGGGCATCAGCTCCTGACAAGCTCAGAAAAGAAAATGTGTGGAGAAAGCCAGCCGGTTACCACGACAATTGCTCTCTCACAACCTTTGTAACAACTTCTGCTGTGCAGCTTTGGCCCGGGAGGGTGGCAAACACACACCTCCACGCTGGCTGCCTGTTCCATCTCCCATCCATGTTGCCTCCTCCACAATCACATCTGACTGTCACGTTCCCACCTCAGCACTTTCCTTCTTTATCTACTCTCCTGATTTCTCCAGTTCTCTCTTTTCACCACCCCAACACAAAGCACACACCCCTGGCCCTTCAGTTGTGATTACAGACCACCCTCCCGTGGTGCCACTCTACTCTCTTGTGTTCAGCACCTTTTGTTTGCTGTCTGTGTGTAAACTGCGCTGCTCACGGTGACTGTCCTGGTAACATAAGTGGTATTTTGTGTCATAGGATCCTGCTGGGCTGGTAAACCTGGCCTAATGAGGCCTCATGGCATCATTAAGCTGGCTCAAGTGGTACCTGAATTTGTGGGGGGTACTGACCAGTAGGCAGAGAAGGTTTGATGATGTAGTGACACACATTTTAAGGATGGCGGCTGTTCATTCTCACCCAAATTTGTAGCTGATTGTAGGACAATATTTGGTTATTCTGCAGCTGGTATTTTAATCCTGAGAGTACATTTCTCAGCAAGGCATGTTGTCCTCACTCTTTTCAGGGAACTGACATCTCTTTGGCAATCGGCTGATTAAATCCCCTGGCAGCACACAACAGAGAGCATTTCAGCACGTCATTCTTGGTCGGGGTTTTTTTTGTTGGTTTGTTGTTTGGGTTTTTTTTTTTTCTCCTACTGCATGGAAATAGATTCCATTTTCCCCTGCTTGGTAACTTTTCTGCTTAGTGTTGCCTAAGCTTTTAGAAATACGCAGTAATGGAGAGTTACAGATGCGTGTTATCCTGCACGTGCTTGGTTGCCTGAATCATTTCATTATAGTGGCATCTTGCTCTGTTAAGGGCAAGGAGCAGAAGCCACACACCTGGGATACATTCTGGAATTTGAAGCACATGCAGCAACAATGCAATCCTTTTTTCAGTGGAAAAAATAAGTTTCTCTGGAAATGGGAGAAACTGGGAGGACTGGGAACTTGGAGGTGTGTCCCTGTTGGGCAGGAATGTAACAACCTGTGATTGGATCAGCCTTGGCTCCAGGCTGAGTTCATTTGGCCCCTGTAGTGTAGTAAGGGCAGTTAGTTACTGAAACTTCTGGCCAATGTGCCCTGAATACAAATCTCATAATTTCGAAGGAGGAAAAATATTACTAATTAGATGTGTCAGGACAGCAAGAGTGGCTGAGGACCTTCAGCACAGGGCAAAAATCACGGTTACATCAGAACTGAGAGGATCCCTCTTGAGTGGGCACAGGCAAAGCCTGCTCCAGAAGGGGATAAGTTCTCTGTGGCAATAAGCCCTGTATTTTATTAGATCCCCACAAATGTTATCAAGAAGCATTTTAAACATGATTCAGCAGTGAGTCTTCAAGCAATGAAGGTCCCCTAGGCTGCATTAGCAAAGGTGTAGTCAGCAGATCAAGGGAAATTATTATTCCCATCCACCTGAGAGGTGTGAGGCCCCACCTGAAGATCACACCCCAGCTGCAGCATGGCCAGAAAAAGGCCCCCACGGTGGAGGGCAGAGCACACGATGCACAAGGAGAAGGCTGGGGGAGCTGGGTTTGTTAAACAGGGAAGACCAAGGGGGTGTCTAGTTGCTGTCTGCTCCTTCCTAAAGGAAAGAAAGCTGTAGAGAAGGGGAAGCCAGACTCTGAGAAGGCAGCAAACAAGGATCAAGAAACAAGGGACAAATGTTGAAACAAAGAAATTCTGAACATGGGTAAGAAAAAATTTCTTCCCCTTGAGAGCAATTCAGTAGGGGAAGATGTGCCTTAAAATACTGGGATAATCTCCATCCTTGGAGATGTTCAGAAGTTGTGTGAGCAAGGCACTAAGCAAGCTGATCTAGCTTTGGAGTTACCCTGCTATAAGCAGGGAATTAGACTAGAGACTTCTAGAAATCCTTTCTCACCTGACTTTCTGTGTGGGTCAGTGTTTTTGAGCTGCTGATCTGCCAAGAGGCACTGTTCAGTGTCTTCACAACGCTGGGAGCCAGAAGGTCAGTATGCTTGTTTGGCCCTGTGGAAATGCATCTGTGCTGACAGCAGCATTAGCATCTGTAAAGCCTTTCTGCACGAATGTCTCTTCTCCAGCTGGCTCACCACCCTCTCTAGCACAACTTGTCCCATTTTATACCACAGATGAATCTCCTAACAGCAAGATCTGGTTGGTTTGGGGGTGACTCCTTAAGCTGTGACACCCATGTTTTTCTGAACAGCAGCAATCACTGAAATGTCATTTAAAACTATAGTGCAGCATGTAAGAGTTCCCTCCCTACACAAAACCCTCACCCCTTCAGAACCAGAGAGGCTTTAATAACTGCTTTAAATGCTTGGTTTAGGTGTCTGCATGTTGCTTTGCCGTCAGAGAATCTGTGATGAGTTTCAGGGGATTTCTGTTCCCTTTCAGAAGTTAAACAGCCACGTCTCAGCCCCCCTCTTTTTGAGAAACTTGCCTCTGTGATAGCCTAAGCTGCGGCTTTCAGCTCACCAGGACAGCAGAGGGGTGGGTGCTCGGCTGATGCGCTTCTCACACCACCTTCAGTGCTCACCACAGTGCTGCTAAAACACCTCTGGGTCTTTACAGCTGCCTCCTGTCATTTCTCAATAAGAAGGATGATGCTGAAAAAGGTGGGAGAAGAGGATAGAAGAAAGGGTGGAGAACAGTAACTTGATGTATTAAGGCAAAAGCAAAACTTGAGAAGCTCTGTAAAAAGCAAGATTTGAGCTCACCACCTTACCTTGATATTTGTGGCGTTTTTTTGGGGTTTTTTTCAAAGCTGTCTGAGGAAGCAGCAGTTTTGGGAGCAAAGATTTGCAGCATATCCATCAACTTCGGAGTAAGCATGTCAGGCCTGGGAAAAAGGAGCTATATTTCAGGAAGAGAGAAAACAAAGTACTCTGGGCAGCTGCAAACCCATTAGTCTAGTCTCAACAGAGTATAAGGTTAAGAACAAATTACAGAAGGAAAACAGAATTAAAGCTACAGCAGTAAGTGGGAAATGGAATCAAATACAAAATGGGTTTATCAACAAAAGCACAGTGTGCCCTTAACTTGATCCTTTTCTTTACCTCCTTTCCCTTACCTGGGTGAAAAAAGAAATTGGTAAATCTAATCTAGTTGGATTTCAGTAGGGCATTTGTTGCAGTAAGGGCTGGAAGGCAGCTAGATAAGCTGAAGTGAAAGGAATTAGTAGGAGAATTTTAGGTGGGTAAAATGCTGGGGAGAGGCAGATGATGTGTGGAGTCAAAAGGGAACTGCCACCATGGAGGAATGTCACTGGCCTTGGGAATAATTCTCCTTGCAGTAATGGCTCTAGCTCAGCAAAAAAGCAGCATGAAAAGGAAGTTTGCTGATTAAATGCATTTAGGAGAATTACTCACAGTCTGAAGCAGAGAAGTCTGAGGTCCTGTTCTTTGCTCCTGCTAACAGGAATGTCTTTTATGCACAGAGATTCACTGGTTAGAAATGACAGAGGAAGAGACAGATCTGGGTGCATTCATCATTCACGAGGTGATTATGAAGCCCCGATGTGACGTGATCACAAAGACAACAGTCTTAAAGAGATCATTACGTTAATCTTATTTAGGATGCTGTATACAATTTGTCACTCATACTCAGAAGGGGGCTCGGGGCTGGCAGCAGTGTGGGGGAGCTGGAATAACAGAGTCTGTCTCTGTGCCTACCCTTGCTCTCCATAGGAGCGGACATGGAGCCTTCCTTAGCTTAGCAAAAGGCTGGAATGGATGAACTTCTCTCTAAAATCCCATTTTATACACAGGGATGTGGGCAGAGAAATGAGCCATTATAGAAGGGAAGGTGCTCAGCCATGATTTAGTTGGGCAGTCCTTTTCTCCTCTGAGCTTGGCTCTTTTTAAGGCTGCACAGATTTACCTCTCCCTGCAATTTGCTGTGCTTCCTTGGCAGGCAGAGCAGGTTAGCACGACAAGCACTGCATTATAAGAAAAGATGTGCTGAACACAGACCCACAAGCCCACATTTTTCTGCTCCATCCCCCAAAGAGTTTTTCCTTCAAGGGTAAGAGATCAATCCAAAATCTTGTGCTCTCTATGCAGGTGACTTCTTGGTGCTTCTCCTACACAATACCAGCTCCCATAAGCTCTCTCAGAAAGGAAGTCTAAAACCCAGCATCTCAGAAAAGGCTGGATTCTTTGGAGAAATACACAAAAGCCAGTCTGAAGTAAATGTGCCACATGCCCCTGCAGCAGAACTGAAAGGGTTTCATTGTGCTGGTTTTCAAGTTGGAGAAAGAGTGGTAGGTCTTGAACCTGGTTTACACCTGGATGGGATTAGCGCTGATCTAACACTTGACTGAGGGTGGAGGGTTGCAGTAAGTATAGCTTGCTGCAGCTTGCTTCTGACAATGATTTCTGAGGTTTATTTAATTTAATTGGGGGAAATGAAATTGGGACGAGACCTCAGGCAATCATGTAATTCAGCCTCCTGACCCAACGACAAGATTAAGTAAGCACAACTCATTCCTGACAGATATTTGTTGAACCTGTTCTCAGCAGCCTACAATGACAAGGCTCCCTGGCCAATCTAGTCCAGCATTTTATTGCTTGATAGTTAAAAAGCTTTTTCTACCACAAGGCTTAAGCTCTCAGTGATGAAAATGAATCTACCGATTTCCACAGCCCCGTTGAAAAATGCCTTTCCACCCTGACACTGCAATCTCCCCAAACCAGCTGTATATACTTTTTGGCAATTGTGTGCATCTTTTTGGAAATTCCAACTGTGTTTTTTTCCCCCACTGTTTGTGCTTTTCACTCTATCAAAAGCTTCGGAGTCAAGACGTATCACATCTACTGCACCCCCCCAGCCCGCCAGTGCAGTTACCCTGTCAGACAGCGAGATTAGATGGGCTTAATGTGATCTTCCTGATGAATTGAAGTTGGAGGGTTTTTTCAGGTTTGAAGTGCCCATCGGAGGGGAAGCTAATTCATACGTGCAGCTGCTGCCTGACAGGGATGAGAAAGAGGCTGGCTGGAGGGGCTGGAGGCTGTGGCCAGCTGAAGGGGAAGGAGGCAATTCCAGGCAGGACAAGCAGTCTGCTGTTTGGTTTCTAGGGATGACAGAGTCTGCCAGGAGCCCCTTGGGTGAGCACTGCAAAGTGTGGAAGGATGGTCTGCTACAAGTGTTTTCACAGAGTGTAACATCAGAGATGCACCAAGTCTGTGCACCGTGAACCCCTCTGGAATTCATTATGGACTAAAACATGCTGAGAGGTTTTCAGAGTTAACAGGCTTGGGCTGCGTCACTCTGGGTGGCTTTTCAGGTTGCAGCAGCGTTTGCGCCTTTATTGTATCCCAGAGTTTTCACAGCATCTGGAGCAGATCCCTCTGGGCAAGGCTCCCAAGCTTCAGGTAAACATCATGTTCAGGGAAGTACTTTTTTAGATGTGTTTACAACATCAGCAGGGAGAACTCACCAGCTGCCTTGCTTCCTCTCACTGTTGTGCAGACAGCTTATCTCCCTGGGTTATTTCATCGTCCTCCTTGTGCTGTAGTTCACAGAGAGCTAAGCTCAGCAGCAGCGGTGTTAGCTAGTCACAGCACATCTTGCAAGCTTGCCACTGTTTCTCCCCCATATCACACACCTGGACACTCCTTTTTCCCCAGCAGGCAAGGCACACAGCCATATGGCAGGAGGGAACAGCTCCTGATGAGAAGCAGAGCCAGTTGCTGAGAGTTTCCCCGTCCATCGTGTCCCTTTCTCCCATACCAGCTTCATCCTTCCCTCATTCCACCTCTCCCTGGGACGGGGAAGTCATTCTGTCCTTGTTAGAGGCTAAGCCTGCCATCTGCTGAAGCCATGACTGTATTTGTGCCAGAGTTCTCAGCCATGGGACACAGGGCAGGCTGGGGAGCTGCAGTTCTGTCACACAGCTGCTGCAGTTTTAGCCAGATTCAGCTACTGCTGCCTGAGGCAAAGCCAGGCACAGCTTGGGGTGGCACTCATCAGAAACCATTCCATTAAGTGGTTTCACAGAATCAGTGAGTGGCTGAGGTTGGAAGGGAGCTCTGGAGGTCATCTGGTCCAGCCTGCCCCTGCTGAGGAATCACCCAGAGGGTCTCCATGAGCTGCAGTCAATGCTGGGTATGGGCCTCCTGCTCGACTTGGTGCCCCTGCTCACCCTCTGTGCCCGGCCGTTCAGCCAGGATTCAGCCACTCACTGTTTGCTCATCCAGCCCATACATCAGCAACCTGTCTGTGAGCATTTTGTGGGAGACAGTGTCAAAGGCCCTGTTGAAGGTGAGGCATTTTATCATAGAAGGTTATCAAGCTGGTCAAGCATGACTTCCCCTGTATGAATCCATGCTGACTATTCCTGATGATTTTCTTGTCACTCACATGCCTGGAAATGATTTCTAGGATTACCTGTTTCATCATCTTCTCAGGGATCAAGGTGAAGCTGACTGACCCTGGATCCCCCTTCTTGCCCTTCTTGAAGACAGGAGAGGTGTTTCCTTTCCCCAGGTGTCAGGTACTTCTCCCAGGTGCTATAACCAATCAAGAGCTATTGAGAGTGGCCTTGCAATGACTTCTGCTGGCTCACTCAGCACTTGTGGGTGCACCCCATCAGGATTTGATGCATTTCTTCTGTTTCAGAGGCAAGCAGATCCAACTGCCTGTATCCATAAGCGCGTTCTGCCTGTTTTACAGAGCACTGTCCTTTTCTCATTTTGTACTCTCCATCCTTATGTTCCTCACACTTCACAGAGCTGTCTGCTTTCTAGGTACTTTTCCACTATTCAAACTGAGTGCACAAGAGTTGCAAACTTGTTCCTGGGCCCTCTTACTAGACCCAAAAGCTCCTGGATTATTTATTGATTCTCCACGTGGAAGCTTCTCTAGACAGGGGTTTAGGGAGTCCAGCTGTGGCCAGGTGTTCTGCCTGGAGGAATGTGGGACCCAAGGGCACATGTTTCCTGCCCAGTGCCTCACTGGAAGCAGCAAGTCCTTGGATCAGGGCAGGTGAGTCCAGAGATGCAGCAAGTAGTGTTCTGCAGGTTCAAGTGCTTCCTTCCCCCTCAGCTGGCTGAGCTCCTCCTCCCAGACAGGCTGGCATAATGATCTCCACATCCTCAGGGCAGTTCTCACCTAGATACTCAAGAGTTCCTAGAAAATATTTTGCATCATTGCTGGGCCTCGTTTTAGCAAGGATGCTTGTGTTTTCCAGGAACTCTCTCAGCACCACGGTCACCTGGGGCTTCATTTCCTCTAGCCTTGCAGGCACAGTGAGCATCTGTCGCAGAAGCCTTGGCTCTGTCTGAGGAGCAGCTGCCACCTGAGAAATCACTCTTTGCTCCTTCCCTGTCTACTTTTTCTGGAGTAGAGCCCTCCAGGCCTGCCAGCTGACAGCCCTTTGCTTCCCCCAGATCAGCTCCCATCGTCTGCACATCCTTGCTATGGCAAGTGTGGCCAGCTGCCCTTTTGGGTCAGCAAGAAGGCAGGTACTGCACACACTACAGATACAAAAAACTTCAGAAAGTGGAGAATACATTTCAGAAATGCTACTTGCTCCCCCAAAACTTCTGGAGGTAGGAGCCCAGCACAAAGCCTGGCTGCACAGAAGGATGCTGAGCAGCCTGTCTAGGGCAGGATTTGTGGCTGTCCTTCATGTGGAACTTCCTAAAAGTAACTCTTTAGAAAATGCATACCCAGCAGCAAACACTGTACGAAAATTTGTTTTAAACATTAGCAGTTTCTAAAGCACTAATGTTTTAATGCAGTGAGAAGGGTGAGCTGGAAATGGCAGCAGCATGGGTAACAGGGCAGTGGTGTTCAGGGGAGACCCTCTGGCCATTCTTTGCTTCTGTGCTTGAAACTTATGCAATCACCATGTATTAAAATTTCCAAAGTCTTCAGCCCTGGCTCTTGTGCACTGTACATCTCTGTAGCTGTGCTGGCAATCCTGGTCTGAATTCCCTTAATGTGGAGCCTGGGATGGGGCTGAAGCTCGTGGCAGCCTCCTAGCATCCTTCACCTTAGACACAGCAGCCTCTGTGGCAGAAACAGCATGACTGCAACTGCACAAAAGTGCAAACAGCCCGATGCTGCCAAACATCATGGGAGCCCTCCCCAGCTGCGGTTGTGCCAGACCTGCTGGGCTAGCTCAGCTGGCTGCTGGAGATGGCTTTACCCACCGCAGAGACTCTGCAGTGCAGTGGGTCAGGACCTCAGTGAGCACTGCTGTGCTCTTCCCAAAGCACTGGTGCCACACAGCTGCATTTTTATGAGCTGACACTTGCCAGAAAGTTGCTGCCTTCGGTGTTGATGCAGAGTGGAGTGCCTGGTGAAATCTTTACCCCAGGATGTCCTAATCACACGTAATCTCCTTCTGTCCTTGAAAGCGGTGCACAGAAAGAAGCCGGTATCCCATAGGCAGAGGCACTTTGCCTTTCATCCCAGAGCTGGCAGCCAAAATTCCCACCCTGCCTGCCCCCAAGGGACTGGCTCTCCCCTCCTTGCCCACCCCCTCTGGCCCCAGGTAACGCTCCCAGTGATCATCACAGAACACTTTCTACCTGACGCAGTGAATGCAGACAGAGAGCTCACAGTCCCTCTGGCAGCTGCCAGCTCAGAAGGTGCACAAGTAAGGTTGCCTGGGCACGTACTTTAGCTCTAAATGCCCTGTTTTTCCACAAGTTTGCGTTTTGATGAACATAATGTTCTGGGAATGAATGAGCTATCACCAAGCAACATTAACTCTGTGTTAACAAAGGGTTTTGACATTGAATTTAAGCCTGAGGACAGTGCTGGCACAAGAATGAGTTATCACAGCCTGGGCCATGGGTACACTGAGGATGGAAATTAGAAGGAGCTTCCCACCTACCAGTGCAAGGATCTGGAACAGCCTTTCAACAGCAGCAGTGAGGCCAGGAGATGACTTCTTGTGGGGCTGGAAGTGTCTGAGCAAGAGGATGCAGTGGGCCTGCCTGCCTCAGGCCAGGATCTCTGTGCCAGTCCTCTCTTCTTACGCAATTGCAGGACATTTTCATAACGTCGCCCTCGAAGCAGCTCAAGCCAAACTGGGTGCCTGTGGCTCGCCTGGAAGTGGGGCTGTGGGATGGTGTCCTGGGGATACTGCAGAGTGCTGTAGGGCTCTAATTACCCAGGGAGTGAGGATGTGCATCCTCCTGCCTCCAGCTTGCAGAGAGCTAAGCACGGAAATTGGAGGGGACAGTCTGTGACAGGCAGGCCCAAGACCGATTGCTTCAGGTGATGGCTGGGTGTCTCACAGATCTGAGGGGATTTCTGATGAGCAGAAGAGGGCTCCTCCACACTGCAGCCCAGGGGAGAGTGAGCTGGGCACTCAGGGGCTTTGAGGCCAGCTCCCTCACTGGCTCAGTGCCCAGCCAGGCTACAGATTACTGCCCAGGGTCCATCCATCACCCTTTCAGGGTGTGCAGTCACTTGAATGAGACCACCTTGGCACAGGAGGGGCAAAGGGGACGAGAGAAGGGGGTGCCCCAGGAGCATCTGTGAAGGGGAAAGCTGACAGCAGCTCCCCCAGGGCAGCTGCAGGCTGGGTGCTGCAGTGGAGCAGCTGCACCTGCCTGGGAGCACCGCCTGCCTCGCTCCTCTCTGCTGGACACCAGCCCTGGACACCAGCAGCCCTGCGATGTGGCCCACACTCCAGCCTCCCCTGCCTCCCAGCACCACCTGCACTCAACTGCCCAGCACAGAAATCCTTGCATGAAACACTCCAGATTCCAGTGGATTATATGAGCTGGGATAAAACAGGAGTTACAGGAAACTCAGTGGTTGACTGTCTCTGTTCTGTTCTTTAACAGATGATTAAGGCCTTGCCAGAGTGAGGTCTACATCATTCCTCAGCGATGAAGGTTAGGGGTTTCAAGCCTAGCTGCTGACTCATAACCAAGAAGAGGAGAAAAGGGAAAATTAGCATGAAGAATGTTGCTGAAATGGCTTGAATGTTGTTCAGAGATTAGCGTAGAAAATATATTGCTGCGTCTGTTATGGCTGGTGTGTTTAGTAGATGTTCTTAATGGAATCTGATATTTTTAAAAACATGGAACACCTGTGTGTAGAGCATTTGCCTTATATTTGCAGACCCACTGCCAGAAGGGGCAGATTGTTAACAAGCTTCTCCAGAAAGCACCTTTAATTCCTGATGTAACACCAGTGCTTTGTTCTAAGCCTAGATGCCTTTGGATATCTTGGTGAGCTGTTGAACCACTGGATGGCATATCCTTGTCCAGAGTCTAGCCTGGCTCTGCAGGGATCAAAATTTGCTCCCCATGAGTGCATCTCTGCAGACCCTTCTAGGACATGAGTTTGGTGCTCCAGCTTCCCCACGAAATACTCAGTTTCTGGCTGCACTAACTGGCAAACTCAGCAGAGGCCTGGAACATGACCTTCATCTAAGCTGTGTCACCTCCAGTGCACGTTGCTTCTGGATCAAGGCTGAGGCAGGCGGGGGAGGCTCAGGCTGCTGCTCCTGAGATAACTGGAAGGATCAGGGGAGCTGGGTGAGTGCTCAGTCTAAACAATGGCTTCAGAGCCAGGGCTGTGATCATACTCAAATTAATTTCAAATATGCACAGTAACACAAGAAGCAATTTGCATAAGACGTCACATGGAGTTGCATACAATTTCGCATATTTAAACAAAGTACAATAAAGCACAGCTTGGGCGGGTGTGTGAAATCATCTGTGCAGTGAACCGTGCACTGAAACGACGTACAATTATCACCAAAGAAGAAAACAAATGGCAGCAACCACCCAGGATGCAAAGCGAGCTCAGAAGTTGTGAAACACCAGCTTATTCCTTCATCCACCATCCTGATAGATGCTTGGAGTCAGACTATCATGCACTTCTTTTCCAGACAGCCCTGCTGGTGCAGAGGATGGTGCTCACTGTTTCATACCACTACTCACTCCTTCCTTCACATTTGAGTCCTTGGCTTCAGCTGTGTTAAGCACTTTCTTCATGCACCCTTCTTTCTGGGCTTTCCAGTGCATAGATTTCCAGGTGTGAGGGACTCCTCCCTTACCAGGCACTGCTCCAGGTGGTACTGTCCTTGCCCTTTAGTGGTAAAGGCCAGAGGCCAAAAGACTGGCTCTGGGAGTACAAGGGCAGACTCTGGCAGCCTCATTTTTGGTGGTCTCAGAGCTGTGGTTATTCAGAGCACGATTCCTATGGCTTAGTTCTTGGTACCTGTGTAGGTCACATGAAGTGGACTCCATCTCAGCTCGTGGAAAATGATGGCCAGACAACTAACATGGATAAGGAAGCAAGAAAAGGGAACAGCATCCCTTAAGTGGGAATGTATCATCCTTTAGAGCAAACATCAGAGGGCTGAGACCTTTAAACCTGCAAAAGACTTTTCAGCCCCTGACCTACATTTTGTGACAGTCCTGCATCTCTCACACGTGGGTTGGGCCAGCACTGTAGCAGTGAGGCTGAGCTCTGAGGGCTGACCCATCAGCATGTGCTTTCCCTTCCCTTCCCCCCCCAGGAGGCAGGGGAGGATTCAACTACTGTTCCTGAAACAGCTGGAAGGATCAGGAGAGCTGGGTAAGTGCTCAGGCTAAATTGGGGCTTCAGTGTTGGCAGCACCCTGGTCCCTGTGAGCTCCCAGAGCCCTGCTTCACCCACCTTGTCTTCATTTCCCCAGTGCTTTCAGTGCCCCCTAGCTCTAAATTTCTATTCTGATCCCTGCTTTGACCCTACTTCTCCTTCCAGCCCCATCATTTAATCCTAGCCACAATTTCTGCCTCTGCCCACTCTCTCCTCACCCTGCCTTTTCCTGTCCTCCTTCATATCCCTGCTCCCTCATACCTCTCTTTAGGCCTTTGCTTGACAGCCTCAGCTCCCTATATTTTAGTTAGGCAATTTGTTCCTCTCTGCAGGACTGCCTGAGTAGGAACAAAGAACTGTCACCAAAACCCTGGAAGAGGCAGTGTTATGCTTAGTCACCCTTTTGTCCCAGCTCTCCTCTAACTTGCAGGTACAAGGGGAAAAATCTGTCTCCTCCCCATATCCTGCACTCAGGATTACTGCACTGGATAGGGAGCTACAGGTAAGCTGGCTAATGTGAGTAGATACAAGAAACCCACACTTATCCAGGACAGTATTTCTGGTCTTCAGTTTTATCATGGAGGACCTGATGCTGGATATAAGAGAAATCTCATTATAAAGGAACCTCTTAGGGTTCCTGCTGTGTATCCAGCCAACGCAGGGTACACAGAGCATTGGATCTCATTTGTGTGATGTTTGTGTGATTTGTATAGTATGTCACATAAGAATTGGCAAAGCAGAAAAAAAGGCATGGGAGAGAAACCACTTCAGGCTTAGATAACTCATCCTGGTATTGCCAAATGTGTCTGAATCCACATAATAAGACCAACACAAACATCCACTGTAGGTGTATTTAACCACTGCATTCATTAGTTCATTTTGGTTAATGAACTCATTCAGGCAAAACTGTGTCCTAACGTGGCTAGACTGAGTCCCCTGACCCTAGCAGAGAACACCCACCACTGACAGCCCCTTGGTTTGGGAAGAGCTCAGAAAGCTTCTGCAGTCTGTGTCACTTTGCCAAGGCTTAGAGAGCACCTGAGAGAACCCCAATACCTGTGGTTCTGGTGCATCCTTTCACAGTTAAACTAACAAGGAAACCAACTGGCTCCCTAGCCAGGCCAGGCTGTAACTCAGATTTGACCAGTGCATGCTGTAGGCATCACACCATGTTCCTCTGATAGAAAACAAGTCACCAAGGCTTGTTTACTTGCTTGTTTGTTGAACCCTTGTGGTATGTCCAGCTGTCAACAAAGTCTGAGCTTCAAGCTAGACTGGCTGCCCTGGAGCATCTGCTCTCCTGCCACTGGAGCGCTAACTAGGAGCCACAGAGAGGCAGGACAGGGCCCTGGAGCAGGAACTGGCATTTGCTTCCCTGCCAGATCCCTTGTGAGGATTGATCTGAGGCTGAAGATGGTTTTGCTTGCATTCTGGTCACTCCCAGAGAAAGCTGGGCTCTGGATCAATGTGGAATGCGTCACTGAATGGCCTATTATTCACTGAGCGCAGTGTGCACTCGGAGACACAGCAGCCCTCAATAAAGATTCAATTCTGCCTCCGAGGATCAAAGCAGGAATGAACCAAGGGAGCTACTCAACTCTTTTACATGATGCTGAAATGAGTGGTTGCTTGTTTCAGGGCGACTCTTTATGGCAGTTTCAAGTTGTGCATTTCTCCTAATTAAATGGCCATCCACACAGGCAGGTCCCTTTAGTAGAGTGCTGAGCTACCTGTGGCTGAAGCTCTCCATTCCCCCTGCACAAAGGCTCACATTTGAGTTAGCACAGCTTGTCCACGCTGCCTTCCCTGCTCCACATCCTCCTTGAGGAGCACAGGGATGCCCACAGCTCCACAGGTGTTTCCCCAGCACTCCCCTCATGCCCATGCAGTGTTGGGGTGGCTCTCTCACAAGGTGTGCTGCAAAGGAGCACTAAGGAGTGACATCCAGCAGCACAGGCCTGGAGAGGAGGGCAGAACCAGAGCACATGGGGTCCTAACTTCCAGCCACAACTCTGGAGAAGGTCCTTCAGCACGGGAGGTAGGGAGCAAGTGTTGTTGGTTGCTGCCACATCCCTGCAATACAGACTCTTCCAGCTGACAGATGCCTGATTTTTTTCCCCCATAATGGGATAATTTATAGCAGGTTAAAGAAGGCATTCAGCTGGAGGGAATCCCAGATTTTGGAGATGATTTCAAAATGTTTTTCTGAACTACTGTCTTTCCCACTAAATCACAGCAGTCAGCAACACCTCATGCTTCGTTTTTGGCCACTCATTAGGGTGATTTTTATGTGTCTTGAAGTCATTGTACAGGTTTTGTATGTTCTTTGATTGAAATGATGCCATTCATTCTTCCCATCTCTGCTGTCCTCATTCAGAATGCAACTCCCAGTGCTAGCTCCCTGCTGGAGAACAGGATGTGGGGGAGATGTAGGGAAGGAGGCAAGGCTGCAGACAGGAAAGGAATGGAGATGCTGGAAAAGGAGTCAGGGCTGGGACCAGACTGGAAGGGTGGGAAGTCAACAGGTGTATAGGAGTGATGTATGGGGAGTGGTGATGGGAGAGAAGGGGACCAGACCAGGCAGTCAGTGTTTCAGGAAGCCAGAAGAATAAGGGGCAGCTTCTGGAGCTTCTCCTGTGAGTCAGAGTGAGTCCTGGTGAAAAAGGGTATGTTTGGCTGAGCGCCTGCAGCCCCAGCCTGTGCAGAGAGGGCACCAGAGGAAAAGCATCTGATGACAGAGAGAAGTCAGCAGGAAGGGCTGAAGCTCTGGCTGGAAGCAGATGAGGTTTGTGCAAAACATCTCAGTGCACCAATGAGTACATGAGTGCAATTTCAGCACAATGAGAACCCATCACCACCTCTGTCAAGTCTCTCCAGCTTGCCCAGCCCCAAAGCTGTTGGCTGGAGAGGATCTTACACGTAAAGAACTGGGGTGAAGGTCTCTGCCCTCCCATACTCAGCACAGGGGCAGAAGAGGGGCTGTCCAGCCTCTTGTGTGCCTGTACCCCGGGACAGCCACCACAGGAGTGTGTCTGCTCTCTGATGGCCCTGGGGCCACCACCAACCACAGAGATCCTGTCCAGGGTGCAGGGTGCCATGTGGAGGGCCTGGCCCTGCAGCAGGAAGGGTCCTTCGAGTGGGCAGAAACCCCAGAGTCCCAGGCCAGGTCTGGTCTGCAAAGCCTGCTCCTTCCTCCAACAGTAAAGCAGAGGATCAGGGACACCTCCAGTGCCCAAAGGACTCAGACAGGACAGAGTGAGCAGGGGCTGGGAACCATCCCCATCCCCAGCAGTCATCCAGCCATTGCCAGGGAGCAGCCCTTGGAGTGGCCATCAAGGTTGGTGCGCCCCAGCCCCGATTGCCGCTGGAAGTGGAGGAGTTGCAGGAGACAAGGATGCTTAATTACAGAGCAGCCCTGGAAACCAGCAGCAGCAGCAGCAGCAGCAGCAGCACTGTGGCCAGGAGGGGAGGCAGCAGGGCTGTAAATAGAAATTGCGGAGGCAGCCGCGGGGAACAGTGAGAGAGGCTGGTGCGCCTGCAGGGCTGCATGTCCCTCCCTCCCTTCCCCTCGGCTGCTGTCACCTCGCCCGGACACCCCGGCCCCCAGCGGGACCCGCAGTCCCAGGCCGTGCCGGGGAGGCAGCAGCTCCACAGGCGGGACAGCTGCTTCGGTGGGAGTGGAGGAGGGCTCGAACTCCGCCAGGCACCACCTCCCATGGAAATGCCTGACATTGGCCAAAGGGCCCCTTCAGTCGGCAAAGGGACCGAGGGAAGATGGACACGGGGCCAAATTGCCCCCTCTACTCCCAAGAAGAGAATGTGGGATGCCAGCAGTGTGAGCCCCCATCCCGATGGGATCTGCCCAGGGTGCCCCTCTCATCCCGCCCTGGCTTTTCCAGTGTGGCACCTTCCACGGACTCAAGAGGTCTGCTTTCAATATTTTGCAAAGTTTTATTTAAAAATGTTGAAACTAACATCCCACAAGATTTGAATATTTCACCACAAGGAGAAGAGAAATCCTACAAAAATATATATCACAGCGCACAAGGGCAGGGGAGGGGGAGAGCGAGACTGAGCAGAGGAGCAGGAGGAGGCTGGAGGGGTGGATGGGAGCCGGGGCAGAACGAGACCGAGTGGCAAAGGGACAACAAGAGAGAAGCAGGGAAACTGAAACAGTAGGAAGGGAGAGAGAACCAGGAGGGAGACCATGGTACAGGACAAGAATGGGAAGAGGGAAAACAGTGGGAGAGGGAAAACAACAGCAAAAGAGGAGTAGAGAGCCAGCAGTTGGTGAAGGAAGGGGACCTCTCTCTATGGTCCTGCCAGGGTAGGGCCAGGACTACGGTGGGACATTAGCAGGGATGCAGCTGGGGAGCTGGAGTTTGACCCAGGACTTTTGTGCTGCAGGTCTCAGCTCTAAGGCTGTGCCACAGATGTGGTTTGTCAGAGTGAAAAACAAAACAGTTTAATTCAGAACAGTCTCAAGGTGGTCCTGTTTGAGAACTTGCAGGGAATGAACAAACCACTCCTTTCCAAACATTTTTCTTCATCAGGAAGTGGAGTGGGAAATGAAGGGACCAGATTTGCAAGGGCACTTGGGTGCCATTGAGGAAGAGGTAGATAGCCCTCTCTGAATTTTGGGATGCTTGGCTGGATGTTAGCCCCTGGAAAGTGGACTGGAGGAGAGGTGTGGATACACACACCAGAGGTCTGCTCCCCTGTCTACCAACTGCAACCAGCCAGATGGGAAAGCCCCAGCAGGATTTGGCCTTGTGGTCATACCACTCTCTTGGGTAAAGAGAGGGAGACTCCAGCTCCTGCTTCAAATCAGGAACTTCCCTCCCTTCCACTGTGCCCACAGAGAGACCACCCTTATGGTAAAAAAGCAAGGGCTCTGCAGGAGCTCAGCAGAGACACAGTCACTTCATCTCACTTGGCCCACCTGGATGTTCCCTTTCAACAGCATAGAAATGTTGGGCAGAATTAGCCCAAGACTATGAACACTTTCAGTTGGTTTCCCTGCATGCTTTTCTCTCTAATGGAAAGAAAAAACCTTTCTGTTTCTAATGGAAAGAAAAAACAATCCTTCTCCTCCATTCATGTAGAAGACAGGGAAACCTGATGGGCTGTGACTAAGAAGGTGCTGTCCTCTGCCCTGACTTGGTACTATCAACCCATCCATGTGCACATCCTACAAAATATTACCCTGGGCCAGGGTAAAGACCTCAGGCATGCTCTGGCTCCAGTCTCTGTAGGGGAAGATGGTTTATAAGGCTCCAGTCATGGGGAAAACAGATCCAGTGAGATTATTTATTAACTGGAAGAAGCTTGTGTGTCCACATGTGTTCTGAGTGTTTTGTTCCAGGGACAAAGCATAGCAATGAATGCTTGGGCAGAACAATGAAGTTGTTTCCCTGTATCTAACCTGTTTTGGGTGAGAAATTGAATGACTATCATAAAAATGTATTTGGCTAGGAAAATTAGAAAAGATGTTCATTATACCCAAGCCTCTGTTGTTGTAAGAGTTTTCTCTACACAGCTTCACCAGCTTTCCCCTTACCACAGTATCCATGAAAGGTTTCTCTCCCTGGAGTTACTTTTACCAAAACCAGAGACATGTAAAAGGGGGAGGAAAAAAACCCCAAACCACCAAAATCTGATTTGTTTGCAGAATTTACAAAAACTTTCCCAGGAGAGCTCAGGGCTTCCCCACATCAAGTGTTGGAAAATGTTTTCACTATGCCTCCTGTGGTCCCCTGCCACTTTCTTACAAACCTTCTCTCCATGCAGCATGTGGAAAGTCCAAGGACAGCCACTGAAGTGGAAGAGTCTAAACTTTGGCCTTGTTTCAACAAATGCTGTTGATCAAAGAACAATCTAATTAATCTGATCTGGAAAATTACTTCAACCAGTTGAAGGTATTGCAAATTGCCAGCAATCAGCAGTGCAGATGTCCTTCCCCAGCAGGGACGTGCCAAGGAGAGGGGGAACAGCAATGAATGGGGCAGCGAGCAGGAACTGCCACTGGTCCTTCCATGTCCATCTGCAGCTTAAATGTCCACCTGAGCCTTGCATGGATCCTGAATAAGAACAGGCTCAGTAACAGATCGATCTAGGGTAAAGCACTAATATCCCCTGCTGTAAGCACAGAATCAGCCTGTGCTTAGACTAGAGATCTCCAGAGTCCTTTTCCACCTACATCTTTCAGCCACTCTGTGCTTTTAATAAGCCAGTAATTTTATTTGACCTGTCATTTTCTCCAAATCTCTACTGTTTTTGGGAAGCTTATTGTAATTTACACTCTGATTTAAATGCCCTTCACAGTGAGTCAGATGGGACCCGAGAACACCTAATGGTTCAGCTGGGTAAACGGGCAGAACCAGGCCTCTTATGAAATTCCCTGTGCTTTGTCCTATAAAGAACAGGCTTTTTATGCAGAGATAAAGGATGAAAGGCTGCTTCCCTCTCTCCAAGATCACTTTTGTCAGAGACCTTGTATAGTGCATTAGGGCTTTCAAATTGTGGGTGATTTTCCTGCCTCTGGCCACATCAGTCCAGCAGCTAAAGGTGTTTGTACACTGTAGGGGCAGCCTTATCTAAATGTGCATCTTTTCACCTCTGTGGTTGTCAGTGTGGGGTTTTGATTGATTTGAAGTTGTCCATAAAAGCTAAGAGGAACTATTGTCATTAAGCTGAAATTTGCCATCTCGCACATCCTCAAAGTGACACCCATGGGTCCATGCCTGGAAGAGGTGGAGATGCATGGATCTTGCTCACACAGGTAAGTGACAGTGTGGCTGCCAGCCCCACAGAACACCACAGCCCTGAAGGACATCTGCAGGCAACAATTTGGACAGATGACTTGTGCCATTGCTTTCGGTTTCTAATCAGCTGGGGGACTGAATGAAGCTTCATCTGGGAGCCCAGATACCCCTCTCTCATGCTCTTGGTGAGCACTGCCTCGTGGGTTTCCAGTCACCTTGCACTCCAGGAGAGACCTAGCAGCAGTACATGGCAACCCTTCCAGTGCTCCCAAGATCAGCTCTAAACTGCTCTCGGTCATTCCAGGTGCAGAGTCCCGTCTGCTGCCTTGTTGCCTGTGCCAGGAGTATCTGAAAGCAAATCTCTTCCTGAGCCCAGCAAAATTCAAGTTCCTCATGCCCAGCAATGTCTGCATTCCACGCTTTAGCTGTGTGCAGGACACTTGCTAAGAAACACAGTGAGCAGAGGGCTTCACCTCAGATTTTCTGGAAAGCATCATCACAGACTGGTGTTATTCAGAAAAACCTTGCTGAAGGAGACTGAAGGGGTGCAGAGGGACAGCAAGGAGGCTTTCAAAGATCAAAACATTTGGAAAGCTAAAGGAATGATTTCCAACTTTAACTGGCAAGAGAAGTGGCATGGGGGTGGGAACTGAGGGGAAAATCTGCGGACGGAGAGAGGAAGAGAGATACAAGCTGAAGAGAAAAAAACCCAAAGGAGTGTTAGGCAGAAAGAAACTGGAAAGATGTGATTATCTTCCATCTAGGGGGAAGATAATGTTTCCCTCAAGGAAATGGGTTGTTGAGAGGGCCCAGGTGCTCTGTGAGCCTCTTCTGCCCAAGCTTTACCCACCCTTGGGACTCTCAGGAGGGCCAAGGTCTCAGGAACAGACGAAGTTGCCACCATCCGAGTCACCTGGCGGGCAATCCTGCAGCCACTGAACTCCAGACATTCACTGCAAAGCACACGACACGGGAAGGGACACACGGAGGGTGAGGGCCCACGGGGACAGGGGTACGCCTTTCCACCTTGCCTACCCCCGACGTCAGGCATGCACTGGTGAGAGAGTCATGGAGATCCAAGTGTGTCTGTGCACGTATGCTAGAAGAGGGGCTGGGGAGGTCAGGATTTCACACCACCACCAGCTGTCTTCCCTCCCACCATTCTGCTCTCTTGTCACCCTGTCCTGCGTGGGCAGGGCGGGTCCCCAACCTTCCCCCAGCAGGAGGCTAAGGAGGCCCAGCTCGTCCATTTTTCCAGGCACATCCCGGTGGGGTTAGTTAATAAAGGTGGTGGTGGTGGGCCGTGGCACAAGGAGGTTGCTTTTTTTCCTGGGGCAGCAGAGGCGGGGAGAGTCCGCGCTCGCCAGCGGTGACAGAGGGTGGGGGAGCCAGCTCAGCCTCTCCCGGGAGCGTCACAGGTTCACCAGTGGGATTCTGGGGGAAAGAGGGAATTGGGAATTAATGAGCGCTTAAACTGCCCCAACCCCGCCTCCCGCTAGCCAACGTCAGCTTTGCCCTGCCTCAGTGTGCCCGTCCCCCTGTCCTCTGCCAGCCCCTCCTGCCCCAGCTCACTGGGCACTCACCGGTTGAGCTGGAATGCTGCATTCTTCCCGTGGCCACCCAGTTTCTCTGCACCCTCCTGCCCCCTCCTGGACTCCTCCGCCTCAGGCGTGGGGGTCAGGGGGTCGCCGTAGGGCCCCAGGATGCTGACGGTGGTGGGGGAGAGGTCTGTGAGGGGCTGCTGGCTCTCCTGCTGCCTCCCGCTGCTCTGCTGCCCCGAGTGACGCCGGCGCTTCTGATTTCGGTCCCAGCTTTGGAGAGAACAAGGGGTGAGGTAAAGAAAAAAGCCCCAGCCCTTGATGAGAGGTTTATGGGATGGACCCCTCTACACTCAGCATTAGAGCCCAGCGTGGCCAAGTGCCAAACCTTGCAAGGGATTGCAGCACCAGATGTGCACCCCTGAGACAAATGGGTCCCAAGCCCACAGTCTTCCTGTGGACACTGGCCCAGTGAGAGCCTCAATTGGCCCAAACCCCACTCACCAGAACTTGAATATGATTCCAGTGGCAACCAGGACAATGATTATGGAGATGGTGATGGTGACGTACAGCTGGGGGTCCACACCTGCGAGACAGAGGAGTGGGGCTTGTGATGGCCGCTCCCTTGGGTCCCCAGGGAGCAGCAGGGCAAGGGAGGTCCCCGATGAGTTCTGCAGTAGGAGCTGCTCCTGCAGGGGACTGGGAGTGAAAGCAGCAGAGTGCAGATTTACCTTCCCCGCGGGGCCCGAACAGAAAGGGCCGCAGCGTGGCTGGGGTCTCGCGCAGGTTGAGCCCCGCGTTGTGCAGGAGCGAGTGGGAGTTGGGCTGCGCCGTCGCCATCCCGTGCGGCGAGACAAAGGTGTATCCCAGCGGCGGGAAGCCCGGGTTGGCTGAGTTTGTGTCCCCTCCGTCCTCATCCGACACCGTGGGGCCCCACACGATGGCCCAGGGGTACTGGGAGGAGGGCATGCCATCCTCGAAGCCCGAGGGCGTGGCAGGCCGGGCGCCCGCGGCCTGGCGCCTCAGCCGCACCACGTGCCGCAGCTCCGCTCCCCGCGCGGGCACGGCCCGCTGGCGCGGCACGGCCGAGCGGGAATCCGAGCCGGAATCCGAGCCGGAATCCGAGCGGGAATCCCGCTCCGGCTGTGAGGTCCTTTCCCAGATGCAAATGGACCGTGGGGCCGAGGGGCTGCGGCGGGTGCAAAGAGGCCGAGGGGCTGCGGGGCCCCGAGAGCGGAGAGACCATGTGCCGGGAGGAGGGACGGCCAAGACGACGAGGAGGAGATGCCACAGCTGCAGGGAGTGGATGCGGGAGAGGAGCGGAGGCATCCTGCTGCGGGGCGGGGGGAAGAAGAAGAGAGCCTGATCTAAACGTTCCTCCTTTGAAAGGCCAAGCAGCCGGGAGCAGCCCACCACCCACACTCCTGTTTTCTTCCCGCCTCACCTGCCAGTGTGGGAAGCTGTGAACCTACCAGGCACTGGGCTCCATCTCAGATGCAACAGTGTCTTTGCTCAGTCAGGATCTTGTCTCATCTTCTTCACTGGGAACCAAAAGGGAGGGCTGTCAGTGTCCCCCCACGCAGTGGTGACGGCTCTGTCCTTGCAGGCAGTGTGTGCCACCCCAGGTGAGCTCCCGGCTGGCAGGATAAGGAGAGTCCATGCACACACGCGTGCACCCTCTCCTGCTCCCGTGCCCCCCATGCACGGAGGTGCATGGTCCCCATCCCCATGCCAGGTCCCCCCAGATACACATGCCTTAGCAGATGCTCCCAAGAGCAGGGAGCGATCTCCGGAGCACACGTGCCCAGGCACATGCGCAGCTTCCCCGGGGACTCTCCTGTCTTAGGGCCGAGAGGGGGATTCAGCATCTTTGTTTGCTTATCGCTGGAACAAGTTGGAATCTTAATTCCTGTGTTTATTTATAGTGTGGAGTGTGTAATCCATTTATTAAAAAAGAGCCTCTTCATTGTGTGCCAGAGCGAGGGAGCGAGAGGGGAAGCATGAGAGTGGTAAACCAAGACGACTGAGAAGGAGTGAATCAGCGAGAAAAAGTCCAGCCTCACTAAAGAATTTAAGAGAAAAAAATATGCCTATCAAATATTTAGTATTTACTTTCCTCTTAGCTAACATGAAATTACCTTCCCACACTCCGTGTCTTAATGTCCTCTGCGCTGTCCCATCCCTCCCTTTCTCCCCTATTCCTCCCTTTTGTCTCCCGTCTCCCACGGCTGAGCAACACAAGCACGGAGCGAGGTCAGTGTCCTTTCTGCCCTGGACGCTCGGCACCCTCCGGCATCAGCCCGGTGTCGGCACTGCTGCCCTTGCTGCTGCCCCCCTTCCCTCGGCCGGGCACAGCACCGTGCCGGCCCTTCCCGGTGAGCTCGTGTGCCTGACCCCGCATCCTTCTGCAACCGCACGCACAGGACGAAAAAAAAAATCCTGCGAGATGTTCAGCCTGCTCCTTCATCGTGAAAAGGAGAGCACGAATGCCGACAGCCCACGGTCATGCCCTCCTGTGGCTGCCGGGATGGAGAAACAGGCATGCTGGGCTGAGGGAGTCAGTGCAGAGGCCAACGCTGCCCCTCCAGCCCTGAGCCAGCTGTGCTGCACCTCCCGGCTTCCAAGGGGTTACTGCCATCCGCCCGGCTCACCCCATGCCCTGACCAAAAACTGCAGCCCCTCCTGCGTGGGAGACTTCCTCTTCCTAAGGGAAGAACCCAGGGCTTGCTGTGATGTGCACCTGAGAGGAGGGGCCGGGAGGAAGGGCACCCAAGACTAAGTAGCTGTCTAGCTCCTGCTGCATTAACCGGGGATATTTTTAGTTTCCTTCTGTTAAATATTTAAACAAAGTTCACAGAAAAAAAAAGAATTGTTGGCTAATGTGCCCTGCCCCTCCCTCCGGGGCAAGATCAGTCTCTGGAGGGATCCTGAGATGAAGATGAGGAGAAAAGAGCAGCTATTCTCAGCATTTCTTTGTTCTTTGCTCCTGAACCTCTAAGCCTTGGAGGGGACTCAGTATTAAGATGCAGCTCTGCAGAGAGGCAGCAGAATGGAGCAAGTTTCTTCTGAACCCAGATACTGGCGAGATCTTGGCCATCTGGATTATGATCACGATGCCGTAGAAGATCATGTCTGGCAACAGAAATCCATGACAGAATTTATTTTGGACTTTGAAAGGGAAGGAATTCCAAGCATGGAGGACCTCCTTGTGTGAATGCCCAGGCTGGAGGGCACACAAGTTGCAGGAGAGGTTTGAAGATGGCTTGGAGTGCCTGGGGCCATGCCTGGCACTCACCACGGGACAGCAGTTCCCTGGGATGAAGAGCCTGCTCTGCTTCTGGCACAGCTCAAGTCTTCAGGGGGCAGGGGGTTGTTTTGCATCGGGAAGCAGGAGATGTGGGGCTGGACAGTGCCATCCCAGCAGGGGCGACCTTCTCCAGGTGCAGGCAGACCTCAGTGCCAGTCCCACAGGGAAGTGTGGCACAGTAGTGGTGCACATGTAAGCTCTAGCACTCCTCCTAACAGATGGCTCTGCCCTCGGAAATGTGCCTGGGGGTAGGAATGCTGGGGTTTCTGTGCTCTCCTTGTTGGGAGATCTCATAATGGAGACATCTTGTTCTTCTAAGCTGAGATTGTGAGCTCCAGCAATGACACCCAGTCTATGGAATTCCAGGGTTGAAAACTTGGGAATAAGATACCCTACAGAGCCAAATCCTGAATGGCTTTCACACATGGTTGTCTCAGTTTCAGGCCTATGGAGGAGATAACGTATGGAATGAGCTGAGGAGGGGTGAGCCCCAGCACTGACTGCCCCATGTGCAAGGAGGGCACAGCCCATACATGGGGGTGCAAGCCTCAGACTGGAGACACTGCTGTGTGTGGGTTCTGCTGCCTAGAGTGATGAGCTGGTGATTCCCGATGTCCCCACCCCAAAGGTGGCTCCAGATGAGTGCAGAGATGATGCAAAGTTGGTTGGTCTCTGTCCAAACATTCTGGTTTGTTAATGAGATCGTGGCCAAAGACTGTGTCCTGCACTGGCACACCCTGGACTGATTGTGGAGGAGCTGGGAGCTGGACAGAGGTGTCTCCCATGGCATGGAGGGTGTGGCAGCGAAGGAATGTTTCAGGTGAAAATACCAGGCAGTGCAGGCTGGATTCCAGCATGCTTGGAGCGTTTATGTTTGAAATGGAGCATGGATGTCCCTATGGATTATTGACTAAAAGGCAGACAAAGCATGTCTGGGGCACTCCGTGGTCAGCCACCAGCAGCAGGATTGTGTCCTGGGCACTAACCCTGCTGTGTTGGAGGGCCAGAGTAACACATGCCCTTCCTTCAGCTCTGCATGCAGCTCCCTGTGTGGATCCTGAATAAACTGGTAGGCCTTCAGAGTAGAGGAGGGGATGCCAATGCTCTCACTACCTGGGAGTATAAATCCCACCTTATACCATTCTAGGTAAGCCTTTGTGTGCCAGAGCAGAGAGACTGAATTTCCATTCTAGGTAAGCCTTTGTGTGCCAGAGCAGAGAGACTGAATTTCTGCACCAGTACCTCATGGCAAGGCCCTTGCTTTCATATGTGTTTTCCAGGTCTAATGTCAATAAAACTGGACAGGGCTACTCCCAGAGTCTGAACAGGAAACCTGTACACTTTCACTCTAGGTACAGAGCCCTCATCTCAGCGTTCCGGTCCTGTGATGCACAGATGACAGTGTGAATGACAAAGCTATTTCCCCGGGGCACTTCATTGAGCTCAGTTTGTGAATCCTGGTGCTTGAAAGCAGTGAGTAAGAATTACACTGTTCTTTGCTGCTGCATATGGACCCCACCATCACTCCAGACTGGGGCTAATCTGCTAGGAGCTGCTCTCATGCATTTGCAGGATGGAAGCATGAATCCTGCTGCTGTTCCCCACACCCATCTGTGCTTCCTCCCTCTTTGTAAGTCTCCTGCAGCATGGACCAGCCACTGCTGGGACATGAGAGAGCAGATCTCAGGAGCCATGCCCCAAAGCATACATAGCAGTTCACTAAGGGGGACTGGGAATTTACATCCTACCTAATGGCTAGGAGCAGAGCCTGCTGCACTCCTGCTCAGAGCAAGGAGCTCTGAATGTGACACCCTGGGCTCTGGAGCTCAGATACTGCTGTGCCCCAGGAAAGACCTAGGATTCTCTTACTCTTTCTCCATGTTCAGGATTCTCATATACCTCAGTGCCATAGATAAATCCTATCCAAATAAAAAAGGCATCACAGGAATAAAAGAACCAACGTGCCAGCCGTGTGCTGTAGCTCCCTCGCATCAAGTGCAATCTGTAACCTTCTGTTACAAAATGCTGAAGTTTGACAAATTCAAATGAGGAACAATACTATTAATAAAGAGGGTCACACACCAGCACAATTCACCTAGGCAGGTGGTGTGTTCCCTACTGCCTGCAGCCTTTGCCTGGCTCTATTCCTAAAAGAGATGCTACAGTTCAATCAGAAGTTATGGGCTTGGCGCAGGAAATTAAATTGGTGAAATTCTCTGGCCTGTGCTCTGCTGTAGGTCAGTCTCGATGATCAAAATGGTCCCTCTGGCCTTAAAATCTGAGAATCTCACAGCTTTCTCGATGCCTGGCCGAGATCACCTCTGACTGGAGAGCAGTTGGATGAAGCCAAGCGCACACAAGCCGCGTTAGTGAGGAGCGGGTAGAGGCTCTTTCCATCCGGGGATGGCAAAAGAGTTGCACCCGATTCTGTCTGGCTCAGCTGGCAGATGATGATCTATCTGTATTTTTGTAACATCTAGAGCTTGACTGCTGTGATACTGTGCCTCTAGGAATGAAGCTGTCTGCTCTCAGAGCGCTCCAGCTAGTTCAGAATGCAGCAGTCTGTTTGCTCGGCGACTCGAGCTGCCGGGAATGCATCACTGTGCCCCTCCGCACCCCACATCACCTCGCCTTCGAGCACAGAGTCCGGTTCAAGGTCTCCAAACCAGCATTCAAAGCCCAGCATGGGACAGGCCCCAGCGACCTAAGCAATCAATCACCTCTCCTTATGCAGCGATGACCTCACATGACGGATATATTCCACTGGAACAATGAAATTGCCAACCAGTTTGGGGAGAGGGGGAAGGGATGGAAGAAGGGTAAAGAGGCTCATGACCCTGAAAAATTGAACATTCACAAGAGCTGGGCCAAGATTATGAAACTTACTGCTGGCTGAGTAACGCTCACCATTAGCAACCCCGCAGCACTGAGAGCTTCATGCAAATCCTTGCTTTGCCCAGCTCCCCCACTGCAACGATTCCACTCGAAATAGTGATGAAAAAATCAAAACAAACCTGAGGAGGACCCAGCCCTCCTTACAGAGAAGGAATGCTTGCTTGGCTGTCATTTTTTAATCTCTCAGCCAGCACTAAGGGCTGTGGTGACAGCTACTGATAGGAGTCTGTGATCTGGGACCACGGAACCTAGCAGCTCTCTCCAAGCGCCGAGCAGAGCGAGTTCAGGCACTGGCAGCGAGACCCCCCCACACTGCGTGATGCCCTGGGCACACCACACCTGTATTTTCCTCAGGGGCCATGAACACCCCGGAGTTCATGGTCCAAGAGGCAGAGATGCAGTCATTGCTGGTCTGGCAGCAGGAAGCAGGAGCCCTGGTGTTGGTGGAAAGGGGTTATGGATATGCCCTGCTGGATTTGGCTGGGTGGGGACAGGGAAAGGGAGGAATCCCAGAGCAGATGACCCAGTGGGACAATTCTGCTGCACTCGAAGGAGTTTTGGAAGCTGGTACTGTGAATCCGAATGCTGGGGTGGAGATGCCAAGCCCATCCAGGGAAAGAGTTGCTGCTATGTGTGGGGCTGGGGGCAGCACCTCCCAGAGCTGGCTGAATTTGGGGGCTGACAGCTGGAATGCAGTGCCTCCCGTCAGGCTGATGTCTGAGGCTGAGAGGGCTGGTGGCAGCACCCAGGAGGATCCAGCAGGATCCCAGAGGGGCTGGCACTGCTCGCCCTGAGTCAGTGCAGGTCCTGCAGCGCTCAGTGACTTGCTGATAGGAATTCCCGTGCCAGGCTGCCTGGGTGAGCTCTTACGGGCTGGGAATGGCGATCCTAGGCTGGGGCAGAACGCAGGGCTGGAAGGGTGATGCTGCATTTGGGTGTTTTCATAGCGAGGGAATGGGCGTGTGAAGCCCATCAATGGTCCTCTGAGCTCAAGTCTCCCTGCATTTGGGAACTGTGAGTGTGGCCCCATTCCAAGCAGCACTCTAGGATGCCGGTCCCCTGCCATCTAGTGCCTGCCTGCAATACATGTCATGAGTCTGACAATCTTCTGCCTCCCAGTTTCCTACTGTTCCCGGGCATCCAAGTGCTCCAAGTGCTGAGTCTCCACATCTGAATTGCTCTCTCTTGCATGGTGCACCCTTGGCCAGGCAGGAGGTGGGATTGATCCCTCTGTTTCCTTTCTCCAGCTGCGCCAATTTGGCTGAAGTCGCCTTCCTCAGCGCAGGCTCCAGTGCTCCAGCACAACAGGTCTGTGATGGAGCCCGGAGCTGGAGGGTAAGAGGCAGCGATCCCTCGGCTGTGCCCCCTCCCTCCCGGCACCTCAGGCATCCCCTGCCCCCGACTAAAAGAGGAGGAAAAGGAGGGGGGGAGGAAGGAGACAGCCGGCTGAAAGGAGACAGAGCACCTAGATCGGGAAAGGGGAAAGAAAAAGGGGGAGAAAGGACACAGGGAAGGAGACGGGGAGAGATGACTTGGAGACGGGCATGCAGCCCCCCTCCCCCCGGCCCTGCAGCCCCGTCCCCACTCTGTCCCCCAAGCCCGGGCCGAGAGGATGAACTTACCTTGCGGGGAGACGAGCGGGGCGCAGCCGGGGCGGCGGAGCACAGGGCTGGGGGAGCACAGCTGCTGCTGCCCGTGCTTCTCATGGCCAGGACGAAGGAAGGAGAGGAGGAGGAGGAGGAGGAAGAGGAGGAGGAGGAAGGTTTGCTGAGGCTGAGCCTTGGCTGAGGGAGAGGGAGCGAGAGATGCCTTGAAATAAACAGCTGCCGAGGACTGGTCCAGCCCCTCTTTCTCTCTCTCTCCGTCTCTGTGTCTCTCGCTCGCTGCCTCCCGTTAACCCCATGGCTGCTGGCACGGGCGCGCCCGGCACCGTGGCCCCGCTGCGGCCCGCGGGGGGCGCCGGGGCGGCGGGGCAGGGCACGGCCGGGCGGGGGCAGCGCGTCCCGCCGGCCCGGAGCCCCCTGCCCCGGCGGCCACGGCTCCTGCCGCTCCCTGCCCGCCCGCCGCGCTCCCGCAGCCCCGCTCCCGGCCCGCCGGACCTGCCCCCCGCCGCCTCCCGCCGCTGCCCGCCCGGCCCGGCCCGGCCCGGCCCGGCTCGACTCCGCTCGGCTCCGCTCCCCCGGCTCGTCGGTTATTTCGGGATCTTCACAGGAAGCGATTAGGTTGCCATGGAGAGAGGTGTCTCCAAGGGACCCGTCGCTCCAGCTCGCTCCGGCGAACGCCACCCCCGGACCGGTCCGTCCTTGGGGGCGGAGGCCCCCCGGGATCCCCCTCCCCCGAGCCGCCCCCCGGGGCTCGTCCCCGCCGCCCCTCGCCTTGCCGCCCCGCAGCAGTGCCCTCGGGGACATGCCGCCCCTCGGTCCCGCCCCCCGTCCCCCGTCCCCGCAACCATCATCCCCGGGCTGCGGAGCCCCGGGCCCCCGTGGCCGCCGCGGTACCGGGCGGGGGGCGGCGGACGGACGGACGGACGGGCGGCCCCGGCGAGGCGCACCCCCGGCGGGGCTCGGTCGAGCCTCACGGGCAGAGCCCCTGGGACACATGGGTGAGGTAGGAGCGATGGGGAAGCGGGGGGGAGGAGGGGGATCCTTCCAAGGTGTGTTTTACCCGCTGAGGGATCGCCCGGCTCTTTTGAGCGCGTCCCCAAGCGCGTTTCTGCCAGGGATCGATGGGATGCGTCTGGAAATGGTAGGGATGTGACAGCAAAATTAAAGAAAGAAGCTGATGTGCCTTTGAGGGGCCGAGCGTTTCACAGGGAACGTCTCCCTCCACCATCAAGAACCAAACAGAAAGCACAGACCAAATCAGAAAGGAGCAGCTGAGCAACCAACGGGCGAGAGAAGAAAGTCAATGACAGAGAGACAGTTTCCACTCCAGGGCCTGAAATATGAGGAAGCAAGACAGTAATTTCCTCAGATCCTCAAAAACAATCAAACTTTTCATCATAAAGCGATGAGGAAAGACTGTGACTGACCCTGGGAGAAAAAAAATACGAGAAAGAAATAATAGAGACGGCACTGAGCTGTGAAGCAACCTGCCACTGCATGAGGGATGGAAGCAGGTGACAAATGGACACAAAGTACCAAGCCTGAGCACGGCAGGATGGCCAGAACAGGTTGTGCCAAGTTTGGACACATATCTGAAGGGTTTGAGTCAGTTCTTCACTAGATTTCCTGCGAGTTCCTTGCCAATGAACCAGGCTGCTCCAAGCTTTCCATGCCAGGATATTTGAGTCTTGTGTGTGAATTTGTGAGCATGTTTAGCAGAGTCAACAGGTGTTTCACATGTTTGGGAGTGATGTTGGTGTGTTTGGAGGACCAGCACGGGGATTGTTGTCACCAGGAGGTCGTGGTGTGGGAGGAGGGCAGCGGTGTCACAGCCGAGGTTTGTGTCAGATGCCACAGCCCTGTGTGTCACCAGGCTGCACACACCAAACCCCGCCTTTTGTCCCTTTCATGTACATGGGGCTTCCTGTCAGAGATTATCCAGGCTCCCGTCACACTCCAGCCTTCTCATTCCAGCTCTCCCAGGACTTGTACAAATCATCTGCACAAACCTTGCTCAGCGATCCCTCATTGTGTCATCCCGAGAAACCCCCTGTGCAGACATGGTGGAGCAGCACAAGTCAGCGCTCAGCTTGTCTCGCTCTCTGTGCTTCTCCCCCTGCTTTCTCACCTGGAAGGAGCAGAAGGTAGAAAGCTCTGGAAGGGGCTACATCAGGCACACAGGCTCTCTCTGACCTTTTCAAATCCTGACGAATGTGTTTAGTATAATTGGGAAGCACAAAACAGAAGAGAAATTTCAACCAGGGAAAGGTCAGCTAAAGGGTGAAAATCCAAATGACGCAAACACTGAAAATCCCCCTGAAGAGTAAAACTACAGAAGGCAACAAAAGGAGTCAGAAATAAGAGAGAGGACAAAGAGCAGAATTTTTTTAGGGACCAAGGAAACCTTGGTAGATGTGGTGGGGGGAATCAGGAAAGCTGTCGAGATGATGGGAACAGAGAGCTCAAGGGCTGATGTCACTTGTACCTCACTCTTACGTGATTTAAATGGAATGGCTCGTTTGGTTTCCTTTTCAAAGGAAAGCTAATGTAAAATTACATGGAAATTTGAGGGGAGAGATGAAATTAGGTGTTACTGGCTGTTATTTCTGTCTGGCAGTGATCACGTACAGATCATTTACACCCAGGAGTCCTGAGCCCAGGCAGGCCACTGCTGCTGGCTTTACTGTTGTTTCTTAAGGGAAGAGAGACCCACGTTGTTGCCTTGTTGCCTTGCTGCCTGCAGAATCCTGTCTGTCTGTCTGTCTGTCTGTTAGTTGCCATGGATTTGACAAAATGACCAGATTCTAGAAGGTAAATAAGCTCCAACAAATTGTATGAAAACCAGCAGCCTGACAGAGGAAGGAGATTCTTCCAATGCCTGTGCTGGAACAGAGCCTGTAGCCATGCTGCTGGGCAAAGCCCCACAGGTCAGAGCAGCCCATCCAGCAGGCCAAAAGAATTAAGCAGAAAACATTGGGAAAGCTGTGTCATTTTAGAGATGTAACAAAGACCTCTGAGCTATGTAAAAAAAGCTATGTAATGTTAGAGAGTGGTGGGGGAGCCCAGTGATGTAGACTGCAGAAGAAATTGCCCCTCTCAGATGTGGCAAGCCGTGGGAGGGGTGCCTCAAGAGACCCCTGCTGAAGGTATGGTAGTGGAAAGTACAGAACATACAGGAAAAAAGTCCACAGGGAACCCAGTTTCCTCTGCCCTACTGCTCACCAAACAAGGGGTTAATAAGCTTTGGAATATCAGAGACATCCCAGAAGACTGGAAGAGAACTGTGCCCTGTGAATATTTGTAAAGAGCAAACAGAAGACCTGAAAAATTCTCGGCAAAGCAACAAAGAGGTGATATGTGATTCTCCAGTTAATGCCAATCAGCCTGGTTTGGAGGAAACTAATCTTGCTGCATAAACTTGTTTTGTTCGTGTCAGTCTTTGATGTGACTACAGGTTTGTTTGGGAAAGGTGATGGCTCAGATCTGTCCAGGCTTCTGGAAGTGTTAATTTCCCAAAGCATGCTGATAAGAAAAAAAGCGTTATGCAACATTAACAGAGCAGGAGGTTAAGTGAGCTGGTTAACTCCATTTAACGCCCTGTAAACACAAAGGAGGTCATCCCTGGAAGCCCACCATTGAGTGGCAGTGTTTCTCATGTGGATGCCCAGGAATGAGTCCCGGGTCAGGTATGACTCACCATTTTATTCAGTGCTTGGTGAGCAGATATAGTTCATTCTGACACAATTTACTGAGGGCACAAATATTGTTAGAGTGTTAAAAATAATGAGGATAGGACCAGGACAGAGTGACCTGCCCCTTTCAGTAAGGTGGCCATTCTCATAAAACTTCTTATAAGGACTGTTGAGAGCAAATTGTACAGCCACAAACAGGAAAAAAAAATGCCCACGTCTACAGGGAATAACTTCCAGTCCTGAAAAGAGGTGCTCTGAAAAATATGTGGGGATTGTAACAGGCAGAAAACTGAACACAGAATCAGTGGTCCAGGCTGCAGTAATGAGTCTGAAGTGATTCCTGTCTGTGTAAGGACAGAAGTGAGGATGGCAGCGAGGAGACGATTGAACCTCTCTCTGTGTATGAGTAAGACAGTTTTCATGCTGGAAAACTGCTCAGTGCTTTATGCTCCATATTTTAAAAATAACTTTGAATCAAAGATGATCTGAAGGCTGGAGATCTCAGTAATTTAAAGAGGTCAACCTGTTTAATATATCAAAAAGCAGAACGAGACATGACTTGCTTGCAATATCACTCCTTTCCTGGAGAAAAGTCTACCAAATATTCTGGCAGGGAATAACAAGAGCCAGTCACTGGAGAGTGATTAATCACAGAAACAAACTACCTAGTGAAGTGCAGGATCCTCTCTCTTCTGGAGTCTTTGAATCACAACCGGAGGCCTGTCTGGAAGACAGTTCCTGGTCTGCAGAATCCTGAGGGCTGTGAGAGCAGATCAGAGGAAGAATTATCATGCAGCTACCCTCAAGGAGCTGATACTGGGCTGATTTTAAGTGTAAGCCCTGTGTGCATTAGCCCAGTACAAACTAAAGGGTTAAAAGCCTTCTGTATCATGTTGGTATCCAAGAGAGTCATGCCAGCCTCCCTTGTCCTTACAGTGTTTTTGTCTCAGAGTCCGTGTTACACACAGTTGTGAAAAATCGTCTCATGAGATGTGACTCTGCTATGTTTGGAGAGGGACTGGTGAAAAAAAATGTCTTCAGCATTTTGACAAGTTATTTGGATTCTGTGGTGGCGAAGAAAGGAAGAACCCAGAATGAGCCCGTACAGCTCTACAGCTTTAAAGTGGGACAGGGAGCAGAGAGGAAAGAAAGTGGATCTGTAGCACAAAGAGAATGGAGGTTTCTTTCTGTAGAGATCAGAGCGAGATCAGAAGAGAGGGATGATGCTAGGGGGTGGTTACAGCTAGGATCAGAAATCCCAAACATTCTGAAATAACAACACAGAACGTCTCCATGTCACAAGATTTATCTTAAAATTATGAAATGTCGTACAGACTTGCTTTCATCTGCACTCTTCGCCTCCTACTTTCGGCTCTTTTGGTTACATGAAAATCACATTTCACAGTTTCCCTGTGACCATAAAGATAGGTGTTTGCTTTGTGAGGAAAGCAAAAGCACAGAAGTTACTGCCTCTAGGAGGCTGGGATTTAATTTCAACACCCAGCACTCCAATCTAGGGATGAGGCCAAAGTTTTGCTAAGTTGTGGAGATGTTACCCATGACTTTTGCACTCGTGAAGACGATGACCTCCTCATTTGGAGAGTGCAGGATCTGAGTCACTGAAAGGACCTTCTAGTCTTTGCCCTTGATGCAGGATAAAAAAGGAGCAGACAAAAACTTGGGGACCCAGCATACAGACCATAGGAATTGGGGCCAAAGTGGAGGAGGAGACAGAGAGAGCATCATGTAAGCTAGGATGCTCAGGCTGCCAGGCTTTATCTAACTAATAATGAAAGGCAGCAAGCGTGTCAGAGAGTGTGAGAGAAACAGATCGATACAGAGATAAAACTGAGATGGAAGGAGCCGGCAAGGGGGTGGGGAAGAGAGTAATAAAACACTACAAATCAGCAGGGTTACGTTTGAACCTGATTTGAATGCACCCTGCACTGGTGTAAGTGAAGACAGCAGGTGTGAGGCTACGGTGAATCAGGCCTAAATACAGAAACAGGGAGGGGAAAGCAGAGAGGAGATGTTGCCCTTGTCAATACTGCCCTGCAACCTGCCTTCACAGCTCTCAGCCACCATTACCTGCCTGCCTCTCCCTTCATCCTGCTGCATGGAGAAGCCAAATACTGCTGGCTCTGAGAATACAGACTGATAGACTTTCCTGCTTCCCTGGGTCATCATGATCTTCCTGAAGAAATGCCTGGTGGGTAAAATATGTCTTGGTCCCATTTTACCTGACTGGAGCATAGGAAATGTTCCTTACTGCTTTGTTCATTGAGGACCCAGGGTACCTTCCAACAATGCCCAGAGCCACCAGGCGTGAGGCACTTTCCTGGGAGAGCTCACTGACTGTGCCCATGCTCAGTTACCAGTGGAAGATGATCAGAGAAGTTTCTTTGCTCAGCTTTGGATTTTTGAGGCAAACAAGACCGTGACATCTCAAAGCTAAAATGATCACATAAATGAAAATGGTTCACATAAATGAAAATGTGCCCTACAAGAGCAGGACTGAGGGTTTGAGTGCCCTTCCCTTTCAGGGCACATGTTTGCTTCTCTGGCCCAGCACTCAGACTGTTTTGCTCCTTATGCCTGGAATTTGTTTTAAGAGATGTCCACCTAGTCTTCGTGGCACGATCATTAACATTACAAGTTCAGTTTTTCACACTGACCATGGCTGTCCTCACTGTTCCCTCCTTCTCTCAGTGGCCTCAGTGAGGAGACCAAACACTAAAGGAGCCTTAGGGACTGAAGAGAGTGACCCTGAGCTGTACAAATGAGCTTGGGAGACAACGATCCAACTCCCCAAGGCAGTCAGGGGTTATGTTTCCTCGCTCTGAAATTGTGTTTGGAGCAGAACTGTGCCCCAAAGGAGCCTTCTCCGTGACTCAGCCACAGCAGCTGTGTGACAAGAACTAGAGTCAAAGCAGGAGATGAGAGTTGTTGATACTGGCAAGTAAAACCTTAACAAACGTAGACTTTACCCAGATGAAGACTTCAAGATGTTACACTTATTTCAAGATGTTGCACTTACAGAAGTCTGGCAAAGCACAAGTCAACTGCCTTTAATATGTGCTAAACTGATCCAGCTGAAGCCCAAATCTCTTGCTGGCAATCATGTGCTGGAGTGCAAACTTGCCCTGATGGCTCTATGATTTTAACATCCTAAAACCATGCTGCCTACATAGACTGTACAAGGCTCCCATCAATTTGTTGCCTCTTTTTATTTCATGGAAAATCTTTGTGGGTTTCTGAAGGAGCCAGCCAAGAGGAAATTGGTGATGCACTGGAAACTCTTGGCCAAACAGCTTAATATTGCTTATTGAAATGCACACTGCCTGCTCTCCTCCCAGTCCCCTCACCACTCACCTCTGCCCACAGTGTGATTTATACAAGATGAGAAGAGCTCTGAAGGTGTGGGTGTTTTTTTCCCCAAATGACCCCCAGTTTCTGTTCTCTCTCACCTGGCACAGGGAAGCGTGCCCTCAGCAATGACCGCATTGCTGTAACTCATACACCCACCAAGAGGTACTTAAGGTGCACGAGAAACATTTCTATCCTTGTGGAGCGTTTAAACTATCGTTTTATGGCCATACCCTGCCTGCATCAGGGATGCATTTCTTGACAAGTGCGATGGTTAATGATTCAGCAGATAGTAAAGTCATTTTTTTGTAAAAATTAATGCAGTAGAGGAGGGGAGGCATGCAGGGATTTAAGAAATGCACATCTTAAATACATAAGTACAGTGCTTTGCAACATAAGATTTTTTACATTTACATATCCCCAAAATAGTGAGATCTTAATGGTGTGAAAGCAAAAACGAGAGCGATGTGTGGGCACACACAAGGTATTCCATGCACCTCTTTTAATTCTGGCGTGGTGCTTATAGAATAGATCATTGAGATGTGAAAAACACCATGCCATATAGTAGTGCATCTGTTTTCTCACCAGCTATTTCAACATTAATCATAGAATCACAGAATGGTTTGGGTTGGAAGGGACCTTAAAAATCATCTTGTTCCAACACCCCTGCTGGAGGCAGGGAGCTGTGCTATTAGACCACGCTGCTCAGAGCGCCATCAATCCTGGCCTCGAACATTTCCAGGTGTAGGGATGAGTAGCAGATATTCACCAGACAGGCAAGGCCCATAAATACGTGGATGTTCATCTGGCGTTGATTGCCTTGCACATCTCACTGTGGCTGGGCAGCTTGGGGAGTTTCGACAGAGGATGGATGGGTCGTGAAAAATAAGAGAGCAGTGAGCACACAACAGCTGCTGGTGAGCAGGGCAGAGCATGAGAACAGCGCAGAAAGGAGCTGAGGGCTGGCTGGTGCCAGTGACCAGCAGGGCCAAAAGGCCGGGGACCAGCGGGTGGCGGCGGAGGCTGCGCCGCAGGCAGACCACAGCCTGCGCTGGCCCGGGGACATGAACGCTGCCATGGGAGGGTGACAAGGGCGGCTGGGAGTGGCCAGGAATGCCCGGGCTGACCGGGGATGGCTGGGAGTGGCCTGGGCTGGGCGGGAGTGGCCCGGGATGGCCGGGAATGGCCCGGGATGGCCGGGAATGGCCCGGGAATGCGGTGGATGCACGAGGCGGCCGCGGGACGGACGAAGCGCTGCGCGGCCGGCAGCGCTCAGCCCCGCCAGCGGGGGGCGCCCTGGCGGCGGGACTGCGCCGCCGCGCGGCGCCCGGCCCGGCCAATGGGGAAGCGGCAGGGGCGGGACAAGCCGCCGGCTCCGCCAATGGGCGGCGGGTGCGCGTCACACGCGGAAGCGGCCGCCGTACGCCGGCGGTGTGGGGCGGGTGCGCGGGGCCGGCCGGGAGCGGCCGGGCCGGGGCTGCGGGGGGCGAGCGAGCGGCCGGGCCGGGCGGGCCGGGCCGGGCGGGCCGGGCTGGGCCCCGCCATGGCGGCCGAGGGCAAGGTGACGGGGCAGAGCCAGGAGCAGTTCCTGCTGCTGGCCAAGGCGGCCCGCGGCGCCGCGCTCGCCAGTCTGATCCACCAGGTGCTGGAGGCCCCGGGCATCTACGTGTTCGGGGAGCTGCTGGACATGCCCGCCGTCCGCGAGGTGAGAGCCGCCCGCCCCGCGGCCCCGCCGGGCCCTGCCCGGCCCGGCCCGGCCCTGCCCGCGGCCCGGCGGCGCCGCCTGACCCTGTGTCCCCGCAGCTGGCCGACAGCGAGTTCTCCCCCGTGTTCCGCCTCCTCACCATCTTCGCCTACGGCACCTACGCGGATTACCTGGGTGAGGCCGGGCCCGAGCCCCCCGGCCCGGGGTGGGGATCCGCGGGGTGGGAAACGCGCGGGGACCCGGGGCGCAGGGGCCCCACCGTGCAGCCAGGGCTGAGGCCCCGGCCCGACACACGCCCGGTTGTGTTCTGGGCCCCAGAGTAGCGGGTGCCTGGCGGAGATTGACGCTGCCATTTGCCACCTGCCAAAGAGCATCCTGACAGGCGTTTCTGAGGGGCCGGGGAGAGACTTGGATATCCATTGGGATGTGCAGACTCGCATAAATAACCATGGGACAGCTAGAAGTGCTGAGTTGAGGGTGGCAGGAAGAAAGGCTGCCCAGAAAAGGTCTTTTGAGCTGAGAACTGATGGGGATGGCTTGGCAAGACGAAGCACCACTTGGGGGATTGGTGTGCAGACGTCTTAAGAGATGGGTGTGGTACAGGTGCTTCTGTGCAGAACTGGGAAACGAGGCATAAATTCTAATATCCCATTCTTTCCCCTGACGACAGCTGAAGCAGCAAACCTCCCTCCCTTGACAGAGGCCCAGAAGAACAAACTGAGGCACCTGTCAGTCGTCACTCTGGCTGCCAAGATCAAGGTAATGGCCCTGTTTTTCCTGAGCTCTCCTCCCACTGGGATTGTCTGGTGCTAGTTACCATCGTGTTTCCACAGTGCATCCCCTACTCGGTGCTGCTGGAGCAGTTGCAGCTGAAGAACGTGCGGCAGCTGGAGGACCTGGTGATTGAGGCTGTGTATGCAGATGTGCTGCGAGGGAGCTTGGATCAACGGAACCAGCGCCTGGAGGTGGATTACAGCATTGGGAGGGACATCCGGAGGGAGGAGCTTAGCACCATCACCCGCACATTGCAGGAGTGGTGAGGAGGAAGCCCCCAGTACTAACACCCCAAAAAGATTGCAGGAGTGGCCGCTGGCTTCCCTGGATCCTTTGTGTGTTGCTAAGGGTGGGTGGTGTTGAGAGGTGACCTACTCGATCCCCTCTCCCATACTCCAATGGAAAGTAATTTCCCAAAAGTAATTCCCCTTTTTGTGTCTGGAGGGGTGATGGGGCTGCAGCAGCCTTGGCACAGCGCCGGCTGCTGGCAGGAGGCTTCCTGAGTGTTTATCTGTAGTTCTTAACCCAGCATGGCTTTGTTACCTGTCCCCCTCCCAGATAATAATGTAATTCCCTGCGTTATTACATCAGACTCCTGCCCCTGTATGTTCCCTGCCTGGCATAGCTGTCACTTCCCAGTGATTTTGGAGTTGAAATCTGCTGTCTGTCACGTTTGTCTCTGTGCTGTGCCAATTCCCTGGCCTGTTCAGTGGTGTGTCTCCTCTCCAGGTGCCAGGGCTGTGAGGTTGTGCTCTCGGGCATCGAGGAGCAGGTCAGCAGGGCCAACCAGCACAAGGAGCAGCAGCTGGCCCTGAAGCAGCAGATCGAGAGCGAGGTGAGTGCCTGCAGCAGGGAGCAGCCAAAGGCCCTGCCTTTAAACAGCTAGAGCCACTGTGCTGTGGTTGTTGCAGTCTTGCTGGAGTGAGGCATTGCCTTCTCCCCAGGCCAGACCCCCCAGGGACTTGTGCCTGAAGAGGAGTCCTAAATCAGCTTAATACTGCTCTGCAGTGCAGGGGCCTGGACAGATGTTGGCTCTTTTGCTTGATGGGAGCTTGCAGCTCTTAGCTCCAGGGCTTCCTTTAGAAAGAAATTTAAAAAAATTCAGAGGGCATCTGAAAAAATCCATAGCCAAAAAATCTCCAGCTTTGGGAAACACATTAGCTCTGTCTTTGCTGCTGTTGCAGGTGGCAAACCTGAAGAAGACCATTAAAGTGACAACAGCAGCCGCTGCAGCAGCCACATCCCAGGACCCAGAGCAGCACCTCACGGAGCTCCGGGAGCCGGCCCCTGGCACCAACCAGCGCCAGGCGAGCAAGAAAACCTCCAAGGCCAAGGGGTGAGCAGTGTGTGGGGGAGCACCAGTGCACTTTGCTCTGTGCACCAAGGAAGGGAGTGAGATATGACCCACTTTGAACTGTTATTTTTCTTTTTTTTTCCCCTGTGTCCGCAGGCTCCGAGGCAGCACGAAGATTTGGTCTAAATCAAACTAGCTGGATCTCCCTTCACAACTGGGAGGGTGAGAGGAAGAGATTTGGGGGATGGAGGGGTAGCAGGGGTCCCAAGTGTGATGCTTCTGAGCTCTTCTCCGAGACCCATCTTGCCAGCTAACTCTCCTGCACATTTGTTCTCTTTTCTTTCTCCTTTACCCACCTTGCAGCCAGCCACTCCCTCCTTTTCATCGCAGCATTTCACACTCTGAGCTTCAGGTTGTACGCCTTGCTGTTTCCCCAACCGCCCAAGCCCCCGTCGCCATGGCCACGTGTTTCTCTCTTTCTCTCTCCCTGTCTTTTGACAGGCCAATTTCAGGAGCCACAAGGTGTGACAGTCACCTTGGCACCCCCAGGGCATCACAAAAGCTTGGAAAGAGGGTGCTGGTGCACAGCAGTCGTTCTGGCTCCATGAGACCCCCTGGGATACTTTGCTCCAGGACACAGTCTTTGATTGTTTAATCTTTGTTTTGCTAGGTGGGAGGGTAGTTTTTGAAGGGATTCTTTTAAAAAATATATAAATATATTATAAATATATATAAAACAATAAAAATATAGATCTATGGACATATCTATATAAACCTGCGCTCCTGTGGGTGGCATCTCTTTGCCTTGTACACCAGTTCTGGAGGTTCCAAAATAAGCTGTGACATTAAGAGCCTTTGTCCCATTTTGGGATGGAATATTCTCTCAAAGTTTCCCTTCTCAAAGGTAGTATCTCTATTGGGATGAGAGTCCATAAAACAGAAGTGAATCATAAATCTTATTTAAAGTGTTCCTTGTGTGGTTGATTTTCCTCTAGGCTCTTCAAAAGGTGATTTGCAGGTAGTCTCAGAGGAGGATGCAGAGACTGAAGAAAAAGTCCTTATTTGTGTCAATACTGTGTGTCTTGTGATCCTGGACAGAAGGGAAAGTGATGTGGGGACTTGCCTGACAGGTGGAGGTAACAGAGTCAATGCCCACATGTGTGAGTTCTCACAGGATGGATGCTGCACAAGCTGTTCTCGGGTGGTGGTGATGTCTGGTTGGAAAAAAAAAATCCAAATCAGTGAAAGTGACTCCTGTGAGATGCCCAGGAAAAAACCTAACTCAGATTCTTCAAAGGATGCCTCCTTGGGGCTGGCTTGGAGCCGAGTCAGACGGGTGTCAGTGTCACACTGCCTCTCCATGACATGTAGCTGATGTAAATGTAAATTGACACCGTGACTCCCACCCCCGCTTGGTTCTGCGCCTTGTGCCAAGACTAAAATTTGATTCCCTGAACCTGTGTTCCTGTGTGTGAGCAAACCACGGAAAAAAATAATCCAGTGAAGGGAAACTGGGGGCTTTGTCTCTATGGGGCCATGTTGGGTTCACTGGCTGGGGTGGGTTTTCTCCTGGGTGAGCTCCCTGTGCAGACAGGTGAGAGCTGGAGCCAAGGTGTGAGCAAGTCTTGTAAAGGGGAGGGGGGTGAGTCTGTGCCTGTTTTGGTGGTAACAAGGTGCCATCCCAGATCTCAAACCCCACAAAAGGCAGGTTCAATGCAATATCCCTGCTTTGCTAATTCCAGGCTGCTGTAACGAAGCCCTGACTGTCAGTGGGATAGCCCTGTCACCCGAAGCCATGAACTCCTGAAACTCCCCAGCAGCTTTGTTTGCTCCTCTGTGTGTGGTCACAGGGCTGGGCTAGCACCTGGCTCTGCTGGGGACAGGGATGTGCCAGCTCTCCTGGGGTGATGGCTCTCACTGGCTGGTGTCTCCCAGGAGCTCAGGCAGCCCCCCACCTTCCCCCATCGAGCACCTTGGCTGTAGTTGCCTGGCCCAGAAGTGCCAAGTGGGAGAGTTTTGGTACGAAGTTGGCCAGATGGAAAACACAAATCTGGCTGCTGGAGCACATGAAGGGATAGCTGGGCCTGAGTTGTGTATGCCCATCTAGAGAGGCGTAACTAATTTGGGAGCCTCCCTGATGAATCCTGTCCTCCATAAATTGTTGGGAGGCAGTGTGACAAAGCTTCCAGCTTTTGTTTAAATCACCTGAGCCTTCTTCCCTCTGCGTCACATCACCTTCATCTGTCTCTGTCAGGGAGCAGAGGCTCTGTGCTCGCTGTGTTTGTGATTTTCTGCAGGAACAATAATGCCCATATGTATCAGATCTTCAGCTCCCTGGGAAGGGCTAGTCTGGAGCTGAGGTGCCAACAGGGGAGGAGATACCTGTCAAGCACCTGCCACATGTCTGGCACCTGACACCCTTTGAAAGATGTGCTGCTTGCAAAGCCATTGGGGTGTGATGAGAATGGGCTTGGATGGAGCTGAGCAGTCGGACACAGCACGTGTCCTAACAGCCACTGGCTGACATCCAGCAGGAGCTGGGCTGGAGCAGTGTCACCTCCAGGGAGAGCTGAAGTTACCAGTACTGGAGGAGGATCTTTGTGTCCCACCAGAACCTGCTGCTCAGGAGGAGCAGCTGTAACAGCGCCTTGCCCTGAGTGTCTCATCTCCTCTCTGGTCTGCTGGGCTTTGCTATCTTTAACCAAACGGTGGCTTTTAGACACAAAGGCTCTGTTTCAATGCCCTGAATCCAGTTTAAATCCAGGCTGCAGATCCCAGGAGTGGAGTTGGAAGGCAGCACTGAGAGCTCCAGGCTGGCTGCGTGTGACAGTGCTCGTGTGATACCTTGTGCAGCAAGGGCCGGGCAGAGCAGTGCCCGAGCTCTGTGCCACGCGCTGCCATCAGCCTTGGGAGCACCAATTCCCACGTGGGTGACAGCAGCCAACGTGTGGACCAGCGTGGGACTGGTGGGGCTCACCACTCCAGCCCCAGGCTGTGCTGAAGGCCCACACTTGGATCCTCACAGCTCAGTCCCAGCTGGCACAAGTCTGGCTCTCTCCTTGTGCCATAACTTTGTTATTTGACAGCCATGGCCTCCCCACCATGTCCCAGGGTCAGCTCATCCTCTGGGAGCAGCATTTGCCATAGATTTGCTTTGCTTCCCCTTCGCCTGTATCCCCCTCTCAAGGCTGGCTGTGTTATGGATTTTAGGAGAGTTTGGGATTAAACACAGCTCTGAAAGTCTTCCATTTTGTTTACTTTTCAAAGGGAGCACCTTTTAAGACCTCCATTAAGAAAAGGAAAGCTGGAGGTAGCACATAAAATTACTTCAGACCTTTGGTAGGACTGAAAAATAAATGAGAGGGTTGCAGTGCAGAATGAAAGTATTGCTGCAAATTGCCTTGCTGGATGGCAAACAGAGGGCAGGAGCATAGGTTTGCCTTTGCCCTTCACCTGAAAACCAGGGGTTTTATTTTTCTGCTCGCTTCAGCCGTGACTCTGAATTTCAGTTGGAGAAGATGTGAAGATTAATTAATTAGTTAACATTTATAAATCACTTTGAAGATGGCAAGAGTGAGGTAAGTACTGAGCATTATAAGTTTTCATTTTAAAATGTCTTTATGTTTTAACCCATTTTTTTCCAAGGAAAGGGCCTGAGTAGAGGAAAACAGAAATACCTGGACACATTAAGCCTTGCAAAGGAATCAGGTTTAGGGGGCTGTAGAAGAGGGTACAGAGAAATGTCCATCCCAAAATGAGGAGCAGGAGATCTGCCACCCCCAGCACAGAAAGTCTAACAGCTCTTGCACAGTGATTCATTGCAAACCCTCTTTGGGTACCTGCATGGGGCTCTCACATGGGTTCAGAGAAGGGAGGAGGCAGGAGAGGACCTGAACTGCTCCATCACTGATGTCCAACTTTTGCCAGCTGCCTCCAGCTGCCCCGTGGCAAGAAGTAGCACGGGATTGGTGTTAATGTTGGTAATTATTGCACTCTTGGGACACAATTTCCTCTGGGGAGCTTGCTGCTCCCCTTCTTGAAGGTGGTGAAGGTGCTGGGCAGCTGCTGCCAGCGGCTTGGCTACTGCAGCAGTGCCCATCCATACCTGGAGGGTGGGGAGAGGTGTCACAGCTGGGCAGACACCCTGCAGGTCTTCTCTAAGGTACTCCCCATCCTGCACTGCTCTGTGCTGAGGTACCTCTGGAGTCAGAGATGGTCCTTGTGTGCTCAGTAGGAGTCAATATTTTCTTTACTGGGGTTGCTGAGGCTGCCCTTACCTCTGTTCTCCAGAGGAGACCTTTGGCAGGGTGCTTTGTTCCCTGAAGAATGATGGGCTGGTGTGGACCCAAGTGCTGGTACACATCACCAAGCCTCCTTTGCACCACTGACACTGGCTGGGGGGCACATCTCTGGATGGACAGCAGGTTTCCCCCCTCAGGCCTGTCTGGGGCAGCAGGGAGGATGGTAGCCCCGCCCAGCAGCAGAACTTGTGCCCACCACCTGCGTCCTGGTGAGCTCCTGGTGCCAGCTGAGGAGTGGTGCTGCAGAGGCCGTGGCCATGCCAGCCAGATTGCACCTGCTGGTCTGCAGGGTGATCATACATCTGTGTGGTCCCCAGAGCTCCCTGCAGGGATGCCTTGCCTCTCCTGCACCAGGGTGCTCCCCTGAAGGCCCTTTGTGCCAGGTGGCACCGATGGTGTGTGTCCTCCTCTGCTGCCCGTCGGGCTGTACCTTTGTACAAAGACCCCCCCTAACAGCAGCCACTGAGGGCTGTGCCTGCTGCTTGCCACAGCTGAGCCATCCTTCCTGGGACAGGGCCCTGCCTCTGCAGGATTCTGATGCAGAGCAAGGTAGAGTAGTCAGAAGAATCTCACAGCTCCTGTCAGCTGCTGCAAATGTGTCTCTCAGATCTCTGACATCCTTCTTGTCTTCTTTGTATGCCCTGGAATAGCTGCTCATTTTCCTTCTGTGACCCCTTTCCCTTTTTGCCATCCTCTCCATGGGAGTCTGTCTGTGTTCCCACCTGCAGGGCTCTTCTTTCCTCATCCCTTTTCCTAGTACTAGTCACTGCTTAGCTGAAATACTCATATAAAAACCACCTGTTTTCTCTGCTGGTTCCACAGGCACCCCATCTTTTGGGTGCTTTTCTCTCATCTTCTGCAGTTTTCCAGGAGCACCCCTCTTGATCCAGTGTGGAACTAGGCTGGACTATTGTCTGCCTCCTCTGCTGGTGGCAAGCTCTTCTCTTGCCAAGGAAAGGAGTTCATTTGCAAAAATTCTTTGTGCAGTGTGCAATTATATTCCTGTTGTGGTGAATTCAATAGGCAGCAAAATGTCAGCAGGATTCGAGAGCTGTGACCCTTTTACAGTAGCAAGAATGTTCAGAATTCCTGTAGCACTTGTGCACATGTTAAAAACTGCCCTGCACCCTCCTGTTCTGAGGACAAGTAAAGTCCCAGCCCCTTCAGATCAGGAGAAAATGTTTCTGGGGAGGCTTTGGCTGTATCTGCCTCTGAAGCATTTAGCATTGGTTTCAGGATGTGGGAAGATGGATGATCTCTTTAGTGGGAGCAAAAGCAAGGAGGCTCCTGGTGACTGAGTGTGATCTCTCACCACTGTGGTCTCACAATCCCTTGCAAAAGCTTCTCAGGTGCCAATCCCAAGCTGGTAAATTTTACAGTCCCCAATGATGCCCTTGGCAGGCTGCTCCAGAACCCAACTGCTGTAGTGGTTTAAAGTTTTTTAATTTCCAGCTTAAGTGAATTCACAGCTAGTTGATATTCTCTTGTGCCAGTGCCAGCCTGGCTCTAGCTGAAGCTGTTTTTCCTCCCTGGTGTTTATTTCCCTTGAGGACAGACTTCACTTTGCTTAACTAACCAAATCAGCCTCCTCGTGCACTGTGAGCTCTCCTTACTCTCTTACTTGCTCTTCAAATAGAGTGCAAAAGTGCTCTCTTACCTGCACTTCAATTTAGGCTTTCTTGGCTAGAAATGAGCACAGTTCTCTTCCACAGGTGGAGTCTGATCAGCATCTCTCACAGGCACAGTAACACACACCTACAGCTACCAGAAATGCCTCCTGGACTGCATGTCTTCTCCTCTGGTCATCCAGAGTCTTTCTTCTTTTCTGATGGTTATAATCAAAGAAGTTTCATTTTATCACCGAAATTTTGATTTTAGGCCCTATGCTCCTTTTCCCTTTCACTCTGTGCTACAAACTTTAGCCCTTTTGCTGTTACTGACACCTTCAAGGCCACCTATGTTCTCCTGTATGTTACCCTCATCCAATCTGGCAATGTTGCTGGATTTTATTTATTTACTCAAGCATTTATTCTTTTGCAATCTTTGTTCTTCTTTTCTGCCATTAGTAAAGGATGGAAATGGTGAGGCTAGTGTCTAATCTCCCAGCTTACCTCTGGACATTACATCACCAGCAGTTGGAGACAGGTAGTGTCTGTTCTATTTCCCTTCCTTTTATTACCTTTTCCCCCACGCTAAGTTTGTATTAAGTGCCCTCAGGATTTAAAAAGCCATCCAGATGTGAGGAGATGGTGGAAGTAATAATAACCAAAGTGAAGTTTCCCCATGGAAACAGTTTTTGAAGTGTTGTCTTTAAAAAGGAAAATTCCCAGGAGGGAAAAAAATCCTAGTTACATTTAAGACAGGGCTGAAATATAAAATCAAGTCAATTTTTTAGAGTCTTATGGAAAGTAAAAAAATACTGCAAATCAAACAAGTCAGTTTTAAGTTATACACTGGATTGAGGTCTATTTAAAATCCTTTTGTTCTCCAGCACTGGAGCCTGTAGGATTTTACATTCCAGCCCCATGGCAGTGCCTGTTTGTTTCCTGAGCAAACCATTGTGCCCAGAGAGAGCTCAGCTCCCTGCAGCTCTTTGTGGTCCCACCTCCTTTGAAGCCCTTGTCAAGTCAAAAGGTCTCTTTTTGCCCTTCCCACCTTTCCCTTCAGTCTAGCCCTGTGCCAGTCTGTTTCCCTCTCCTACTCACAGGTTTTTGAAGCCCTGGGACTGGTATAATCCCATTGCTTGGCTTCTCAAGTGGCCAAGAATTCCCTCAGCCCGTTCCTGTGCCCACTCCCCAAATTCTTTTTGGGGTTTGGAGTGGGGGGAGCTGGGAAAAGGAGGTGTGCTCTACTGCTCTGACAAGGTCTGCATTCACTCCCAGTTCCATGGTGAGGTCGCTGCAGGTTTTCTGCTGGGCTGAAGAGCCCTCTGCTGTCAGAAGCCTCATTCCCATTTAGGTAACGCCAGCCTGTGCTCCAGTGAGTGAACTCAGACACAGGAGTTCAGCTCACCTTAACCTGCAGTGCTGGGCAGTGTTTCCAGCCTTCAAGGCATCCTTGTTTCACCCTTCTTGAGTCTTCTTTGGTTTCCTTTTTAGCGTCCAATACCCAGATTTCCCACAACTGGTTCGCTACTCTGATATACCAAATTGATCAGAGGGATGGAGCACCTCTTCTACAAAGAAAGGCTGAGAAAATGAAAGAGAATTTGGATTGTTCAGTCTGGAGAAGAGAAGGTTTTGGGGTGACCTAATTGCAGCCTTCCAGTACCTGAAGGGAGCCCACAAGAAAGATGAAGAAAGGCTATTTTCAAGAGCATGTAGTGACAGGAGAAGGGGGATGGCTTCAAACTGAAAGAGAAAATGTTTGTGCTGGATATGGGGATGAAATCTTTTACTGTGATGATGGTGAGGCACTGGCACAGGTAGCCCAGAGAAGCTGTGGATGCCCCATCCCTGGCAGTGTCCAAGGCCAGGTTGAATGGAGCTCTGAGCCACCTGGTCTAGAGGAAGGTGTCCCTGCCCATGGCAGGGGGGCTGGAACTGGATAATCTTTAAGGTCCCCTCCAACCCAAACCATTCTGTGATTCTTCAAAGGGGAGAATTTTTACCTCTGCTCTTGGTAATACACCCCAGTGTAACCCATCTGCAAAGAGGAAGAATTATGCAAGTACCATTCATTTCCTTGGTTGTCTTCCAATCCCAATTCCTTTTGGAGTTCTCCATCTTGAAAGAGCACAGACTATGTTTATGTCCCTGGGTGAATGTCTTTTCTGCATTCAGCGCAGCCAAAAATACCTACTGTTTATAAATAAACACACCAATAGTTACTGACTGTTCAGTACATCTCATCTTTTTCCAACATTTATTACATTCATTGTTCTTTGGATCCTCTGAAAGCTTCATCAGGACTGGTTTAATACCTTCTTTCAGATCATTAATCAAGTTACTAATGAGCATTAGTTTCACAACAACATCCTACTGGAAATAATTTCATATTCTACACTCTCTTTTCCCCCTCATTACTTGAAATCTATCAGTGAACTAAAATTTATAATATTGGCCTTTTTGTTGTTTTAATAATTACTAACTTGTTTTACTTCAGAGAACACAGTCTTGTGTGGCCAGATAAAATGCCTTGTGCTGTTGCAGCCTCTGACTCTGAGTTGCTGTGGTGCCTTTGTTAACCCAACCCATAATTTAATCAGAAATTATCACAGTTGTTGGACAGGAACAATTTTGAGAAGTGAGATCACATATCATAAACACTGAGACATAAATGCTTATATTTAAATGTAATGCATTTTGCATCTCTTATCTTGATTTAATGTCAGTTTGCCTGATTTGCAGGTGTGGATATCATCTAATTTTTTATTTACAAGTATTGACACCAGGTTAACTTTCCCAGACTTCTTTCTCCCCAGTATTCTACAATTCCCCAGGATTTTACAATACCTCAAAAAGTACTGTGAGAGATGCACAGACCTTCAGGGCTATCCACAAAAACATGTAAGGACAAAGTTCCTCCTAGCCCTAATGGGCTTTATTTTCAAGATATATTTTCAGTTACGGAAAACTGAATATACAACCAACAAAACCACCTAAGTTTCTGGTTTATTTGTGTGTAGCTAGTGCATTCTCATCCAAGGTTATACTACCCATCTTCCCATTAGTGTTTCCAGCCTATCTCCACCTCATTCTATCCCACTCCCCTTCCCTCTGTCTCACTTCAGATGTGCTACTTGCTCCTTAGGAAGATGCAGTAGTACCACTGAACTGCCCTGTTTTGGTGCTTCAATTCATCCAATTTGAAGGTGACAGCTATGGGAGAAGGAGCAAGAAGGGATTTTGTCTCCCTTGGATGGACAAGGGTGACTTGGAACCATGTCATGCCCATCTGAAAGAAATACTGTTTGATTTTCATGTTGAGAACATCCAGCCTTCTCTTTCTCCATCTTGCTGGCACAGCTGTCAGAGACACTTCAGAAATGGAAGAGTCTCATCCCAGCCTTTCCTGTGCCCTGATACAAGAGGTAGATGGTTTTTAAGGGCAAAACCTTTCACTTGAAACTGTAACTCACTGGAAAAAATGAACCCGGGTAAGCGTGTTCCCTTCTTTGGAGAAAACCCTCCTGCTATCTGAAGCCACAAGTGCAGGCACCATGCCAGCCTGGGACAGGCAAAGGGCTCACCCTCTCAATATACTTCCCCTACTCCTGGTTTGGGATCTCTGAAACTCTCCCTGGGTTCCTGCCTTAACACCAAGTTCTCCTCTCACTGAAACCTTTCCCTCCTCCTGCCCTGCTGGCCCTGGAGGAGGCTGAGACCTTGGGAGTCAGTGTGCGGCACTCAGCAAGGCTCAGCAGCCAGGTAATCACCCTCCCACTGCCCAGTGGAAGAGCACTCAAGGGTCCTACCTAAATCTGTAATCAGGACAGCACCCAACAGGGAGCAAAGGCTGAATCCAGATAAAGGGATTTGGGATTAGATCAAGATTAGGAAATCCATGCCCAAAGAGGAATGGATCCTCATGATCAAAGGTCAATGTTAATCCCCACCACGGCCACCTTCCTGTTGTTGTAGACAGTAGGCAGGTAGAAGAATTATAAAAGAAAGGCCTCATAAAATCAGCCCTGCTCTGTTAAATTAATAGCTAGCCTGTCATTTCTTCTAAGTGCAGCTAAGTAATTTGCAAGTTCCCGTGTGAAAACAATCTTGGTATGAGAGCTCGTTAACACAACAACTTATTCTTGAGTGAAAAACAACTAGCACCTGCATAAACAATAAGATCTGCCTCAAGAGAATCAGGAGAAAAAATATGTAAACTAACTATAAAGTTTGATAGACATGCAAAATACCATGTACTGACCAATGAACTAAGTGTGAATGTATTCTCCACCACTAAGATCTGACACACTGCCTCCTGATAATCCTATAAAATATGACCTATACAATAAATCCATATAAAATATGATCTATACGATAAAGATTTGGCTTTTCTGCATGAAGAAACTGAGTCCTCTCTGCTTATTAATGCAACATTTGTCCTCCATCTCAGACATCACCTCAAAACCTGGCCAGGACCTGGCAGCTGGTTACTGCCACCATCTCCATGCTGTGAGCACCTTTCTGAGCTCAGCTGGTTCTTCACTGGATCAAAGCACCAGGTGCCACATCTTGCACTGGCTCAAGAGTGCCAGAGATGAGGGTTGCTGTTGTTGCAGTCCCTTCTTTCACAGTCTGGCAACCCCAGGATTACTTCCACGAAACCTCTCCCAAGCCCTGCTTTTTTCTGTGGAGCTCCTCCTTCAGCCTTGCTCTCTTCAGGGCTTGCCTATGACACCTCCAGACAGTCACTCCACTACCAGGGACAGCAGGCTGCTGTCTTTGAACTCCCTTCCAAACCAAACTATTCTATGACTCCTACTGGGGTTTCCCATGGGACAAACGGCACGGGGAAGTGGGTTCCAGCCATGGCTCTGTTCTGCACTTCCTTGAAGGGTGGAACTCTGCAAACTCTGCCCTGAGCTTCCAGAGGGTGCTTCATCCTTTTCTCAGGGCTGGACAGTCAGTCCCCAGCAAGGTGTGTCTCTGTTAGTGCCCACATGCACAACAGAGGGATACACCACAAGATCCCAGCACACCACTTCCAAGTCATGAATTGATTTCCTGCCTTCTGTTCCAAATAAACTCATGAAAAGGTTTGTGTAAGAGTGTGTGCCAGAGCACAAAACTGGCCAAGAACCCAGGAGATCTTCCCTGGTCCTATATTCCTCATGCCTCTCAATTTTCACCTAATACTGAGGAAGTCAAGGAAAGGTCATTCATACTGTCAGCCACGGTTGCAGTGATATAGTGAGAAAATACTGGAAATATTCCCTGTCTGTGCAGGAACCCCACAGGCCAATTCAGGGCTGCACAGCTGACCAGGCAGCAAGAAAGACCAACCAATTTCCCTTGAGTGCACACAAAACTACAGCAATTAGAGGGCATTTTTTGCAAATGGTGAGTTCTTGGGTCTTCTTTCACGATTTCCATGTTGAGCATCATCTCACTCTGTGACTACATGGGAAGGCTGTTAGGCTGTTTTCTATAAGAAAACAAAGCCTGAGAATTTCACACCAAGTTTCTCCTCAGCAATTTTCCAATGACTTGAAAGAGGCTGGTTAATTCCACAGCAGGCACAATTATGTCAGCTGAAGGTAGAGACTGATCCACCAATTCTTTACAGTTTGTTTCTTTATTCAGTAAACATCTAGTTACAAGTTTCACAAATTAAAAAAGTGGGGGAGCTGACTGAAGAGGGGTCAGGGGGCCCACAGGCTGATCCAGCGTTTGTTCTGCTCCTCCCTTCTCCAACGCACGCATCCTTCTGCTCCTCCACAGATGCACCAAGGAGCAGCAGGGGAATGGAAGCCTCTGTCCCGGTGAGGGGACTGACAGGGGGTTCTAGCAGAATTCCCTCATATTCCTTTCACAGGGGACTAAACACAAACTTCAGAACCAGCCCAACCCAGCACAGAAAGAGTGGAAAGGATGGAAGAGGCAAGGTGGCAGCTCCTCATGCCCAGCACTACTGGCAAAAAGAACAGAGCCAAGGGACAGCAGAGAGGGAATGGGCAATTAATGTGTTCCTTGCACATCAGTGAGATTCCCCATGCCCCACTGCAGCACCCAAATGGGGTGAAATAGAGCAATGCAGAAGATTAGTTGCTTTGTTTCAATTTTTAAGTGGGAGGGAGGTTAATACTAAATTTGAGGAGGGTCCAAGTGGTGCTTTGAAGGGGCTTCAGAGTTTCACTGTCTGTACCTGGGAGGAAAGGAAACAGAAGACATAAACAGAATAAGTGGTGCCTAGAAGGCAGAAGACAGATAAAGACATGTTTAAACCTGATGTGTAGACATCAAAAAAGGGGAAAATGTCCCTTTTCAAGCACTAGATCACATCCTAGTGAGCCCTATTCAAAGCACAAGAGAGCAGACACCTGCACTTACTTATATTTCAAACTGGATGGACAGCAAATGATCTCTTAAGTTCTACACAATGACAATATGAACACTCCACAGATTGCAATCCTACATCACATCACACTATTCCAGCCATCAGTTAAGGCTGACACCACAGGTCTTTTGTTCATGACAAAGCTAACTTAAACAGCTTCCATCTTCTCCAAATTCACACCTTCCCCTGCTCTCTCAAAGCGGGAAAATCCCTTTGCAACTGAAACTTCAAAATAATGTAAGATTAGGGCAAAGAAAAAAAAATAACCCTATGGCTGTAAGAGGCAACCACACAGCAGAAGAAGAGGGAACTTGTTCAGACTTACAGGAGCGCGTAGGCAGGTTTGGGGGTGGCCACGCTGCACCCCCCACAAGGTCTGCTCCAGTTCACCAGTCGTACCGGCGGGACTGTCTGGAGGGAGAATCCTCGGGGCCCTGGATGGCCAGACGAGCCCCCTCGGCCCGCCGGCCGCCGCTGCCGTCGTGGCGCCGGTAATCCAGGCCCCTCTGCGGCCGGAACCGCGATGTCTCTCGTCGCCACTCGTCGTCGAACGCGGCCGCGTCACCTGCCAGGGACACACCCGGCTCAGGGGGGAGCAGCACCTGGCTGGGCCGGCAGGAGGAGGACACGGGCACTACTCACTTTCGTCCATGTTGATGTAGTCCTGCCTCTCCTCCTGGTCGCCCGTGCGGTGGTTCCGCGAGCGCTGCATGATGTGGGCCCTCTCCCTGATGTGGTGCCCGATGGACATCTGCTCCAAGCCACTGTCCGAGTCCCTTACGGTTCGTCTCGTTTCACGGATCTGGGGGCAGGTTCCCATGTAGAATCAGTATTTCCATCCTCCCAGCCCCCTAAGGCACCCTGATTCCTGCCTCCAGTGTTTCAAGCAATTTGCACGGCCACCCCTCCCAGGATGTCAGACACAACGTTACAAAGAGGGAAGAATAGATTCCCCACTGCCAGCTCTTCCCATTTCCTCCCAGGGGCCCTTGGCATGGTTCAGTGAGTCACAAGAGCGCAATGTGCTCCTCAAACTGCAACTGACTGAGAAGCCAAAGTGCTGTAGGTGGCCACCCACAAAGCCACCAAACCAAGCCTCTCTCTCACAGCAAGGCCAGCAGCCTCCTCCTTACCCCGCCAGGTGCTGAACGCATCTCTGAGGTCTCCTGATAGACCTTGGGCCCATCACCCAGGTTGGAATAGGAGATGACAGTTGAGGAGGTAAATGTCTGGCAGTTAGCACCATTTGTCATATGCTCCTGCAAGAAGGAATGAGGAATGGTGGAAAGAAGGGATAGGAGGGAAGAAGAGATGGCATTTAATTCCTTCTCTACAATGAAGTAAGAAGTTACAATAGGATGAACATAATCCCTATGGGTGTCTTTTTCTGGAGAATACACCTTCCTGTTAAATTAATACTTATTTCTTGCTAAACGTGTCCACCTACACACTTCCTTCCTCACCCCTCTCCTCTCCCTGCACCCGGGAACAAGCTCTGTCACTGACTCCCAGTGATGAAGCAAAGCTTACAGCCTTGGCAGGTGTGGCTCAGTCCATCCCAAGCAGCACAGTAAGATAAGAGATGGGATGGAAGAAGCATCCTCAGAACTCCCCTCGAATACAGAACGGGTCACGGAGGGTTCTTACCATGTTTCCAATCATGTCGTTCATCATCCCAAACATATCTATAAAGCCACCTGCCTGATAAAAAGGAAAAGAGAACACAAGAGTAGTCAGTCTGGGAAGAGACATGAGGAAAGAACAACAAACTGCCTGCAAAAGAACCTGCTGCCTAAGAAGAAGAAGAACCTTGATTTTTTTTTTTCATGTTCTTTCAGTAGCACAGAAAACAAAACCAAAACAGAATTTGGGGTTGCTGCTCTCTCCATTCTCTCAGGTTGCACTGCCCAATGTTCTGGCAAAAGCTGTTCTTTTACTTTGCATCCAACTGCCAATGCACTGGGGTTCATAAGCTTGGGGACTCAGCAAAGTTAGGAGAAGAAATCTCAGCATGTGCACTAACAGTGATCATAAGAAAATTTCCACTGATTGTTTTCTTTCTAGCATAACAACAAATTTGCTTACTTTCCCCTACAAACACCTGCCTTTTCCATCCTGTAAACCTGAATGCTGCAGTAACACCCTGGGCCAGCAGGTCTCACAGGTTAATTGTGCAATATGTAAACAAAATTACAATGTCAGCTCAAACTTGCTCATTTCTTTTTTTTTTTTTTTTGTTTCCTCGAGTAGCCTCTTGTTCTCGTTTCCAGCAGAGCAGTACTCACACACAATGTTATTATGCTTTGAAGTCTATGTGTTTGTAGTCTTATTAATCCTCCTCTGAGCTACAAAAATTCCGGGACGCTGGAGTCTCTTTCATTGAGGCAATTGTGCAGAGCAAGACAGCTGAAGCTGCTGGATCTGGAATAACCTATTTCCACTGCGTTATTTCGTTGGAGGATGGAGATCAGCACGCTCCCAGCGCGGTGCTCTCACGTACACACAGCATTCTCATTCCAGCCCTGTTCACCTGGAGAATTCTGCTGCCCTCTCCAGCCTCCACCACTGGCAAAGGAGGTGCAATAATCCCCTCTGCCTACTGATGGCCAAGTCCTTTCCTCACACCCTCACAGCTCCTCCATTACCTCCAGATCTGCAGCTTCTTTTCAGACATATGAGGTTATTAAGGGACTACCTGCTCTTCCCAGATATTAACTGTCCCAATTCCCATGAAATATTGTGCTATAACAGCTTTATGACTTTTCTCTGGTCAAGGTGCAAATACAACCTCCCCATACACACAGAGTTAGACTCTCTCTTCAAAAACAGCTCACAGGCAGGATTAAAACATTAGAGGGGAAACAAGGTAAAGGCCTGAAGTCATAAAACAACTCAATGAGAGATCCAGGAGAAACCAGATGCTTCCAGTTTCAGTTCAATACTTTCTTCCCTATTCCATTTACTATAAATCTAAAGCTCATCCTGGTCTCCTCAGACATTCCCATCCTCCCTACCTGCTTGGATAGCTGGTCATGCTCACAGATGGCTACCTTTTAGCACTGGTTGCACACAGTGCTGATGAATCTCAGTATGGAACCACTACTTGGAAAGCCTCTAATCTGACCCAGAAAAACAAAAACTTACCATGCCGAGCATCCCAAAGGGTGAAACAGCTCCTGCCTGCCAGGAGAACAGAAAAACACAACAGAGAATGACTTTGCGGCAGCCAAACACTAGATCCCCATCAGAACACAGTAATCCTTCTCAGAAACAGAACTGGGAACACTCAGGCTCTACAAACAGATCAAGAAAGCGTCCACGGATTCCTGGGGGTTCGAGCCATATCACCCCTACAAACCAGACATGAGGGGATGCTCCTACATTTCTCCCCATTGTATGAATTCACATCCTTGATAAACAACACGTATTTATTCCTTTCCTCCCATCCAACCTAGAACACAGCTGCATTCAACACCTCAATACAGGTGGAACAAAGAGCAGGACCAGATCACCACTGCCTAGGAGATTTAGGCAGTGATAAAACCACCTGTGTGGAGGAGAGGGTGTGCCCAGCCCAGGAAGGGTGGGAGACAGAAACAGAGACGAGTGTGAGGGATGCTGGCGGCACTCAGCCCGTGTTACCTGCATCCTGCGGCCAGCCTGGCGAGCGCCGGGGGTGCTGCCGTCGGTGATGCCCAGGAGCGGCCCGAAGCCGAAACTCCCGGACAGCATGCGGTTCATGTGCTGCCGGTGCATGGCAAAAGGATCCCTGTGGGAGAGGTGCACAGAACAAGGGTGAGGACAAAATCCCATCTAATCTGCTCCTCCCAGCTCTGTGGTGTTCTTACACAACCGTGTGTCCTGTCCCGAGCTGAAATTCACAATCCTGAGAGGTCTGTGTTGTCCATGGTGATTACTGGGACTGCAAGGGATCTTTGGATCCCACCCCATTTCTTGAGAGAAGGTTTCGTGGCACAGAAGCTCTCTCAGGTACTCATTTCTGTCTGCTCAGAAACAGGCTGGTGTCCTGCTTCAGTACTGCTCTGGAGCCGAGTGTGGCCAAGGCCGCTCCAGAACCTCACTGCTCTAACATCTTTTGTAGAGAAGTGCACAAAGACCTTCCTGGCTACACTTCATGGACCAGGGAGCAGGAGATCCCACATATCATCCTCTCAGCCCTCCATGTACACAGACACAAACAGTGAAATGCAAGACTCCAGAATGGACTGCATGGCCTCACACCCCTCTGCCCCTCCGGGGTTTGAGACCACATACAGCTTTTCCAGATTTGAGGGAGAAAGGGGACAATAACTGGGATCCCCAACTGGTTTTCCCTACTTTTGCAGCCTCCACTTTGAGGGCTGCACGCACTCACACGGGTTGGTGAAGCAAGAGGAGGAAAAGGAGGGTAAGGATAAAGCGTCACAGAATAGGGTGGCCACAATAAGAAACTTCTGGGAAATACCATAGCTTTTTCCTGCACATCCTGTAGCCTGCAATTATCCCTCTTCAGCATTAATAGCACAGGCTCTTCCTGAGATGACAGAAGGACCCACTACTTAAAACCAATACTTTTCTGTCTCTACTGGAAATGCTTCCCATAATAAAAGCTAGACTCATACCTGCCATGTAAATGAGAACACGCTGTCATTCAGTGACTAACTGGGACATCAAGGTCTCCTCTCCTGCTAATCTCCTCAAAGCTCATAAAATTCTGGCTTACTATTGATTTCATAAGCAAAAAATTGACTATTCTTCTGCATACATAAATTTCACCAAATTTCTAGTAGTGTCTTGTCTAACATAATCAAATTCTTCCTGTACTACAGTCGATTCCTTATCCACTTTGGCAAGGGCTGCCAACTTAGTGTCACTGCCAAAATTTATCAATAGCATCTAATTTCTGTACTGAGGATGGAAACAAAAACATTCAGTGAAAGGAATCCCAGGAAGAGTTCTTGGGACCTTTGTTAGATTTCAATACCCGTGTTTCAAAACTACTCGTTGTTTTCTCTCTACTTTGTTCCTCACAACTTGACAACTGTTTCAGCAGCCTTCTCCAGCTCCATTAACGACTTCCTGTGCAGAACAGCAACAAACACTGGACAGAGCAGCAGATTTTATCTATCTCAACTGCAACCCTACTTTGCATAATGAAAAAAAAAAATCCTTGCGCAAAGAAAAAGATTAGTTATTATTCCAGCCCTCTCTTCCTCTCAAGACAGCTGCGATGCCTTTTGGCCTACTTTATTACGCTTCCCTCCAAGACCACGCTCCAGTATCGCAGGAACGCGGCGGACGCGACCCCCGCTCCTCGCGGCGCTGTCCCTCTGGAGGATGTGCGTGTTTGTGCCCAGCCGGCCGCGCCGCCGCGCCGCTCCCCGGGCCCGCCCGGCCTCAGCCCGCCCGGCCTCAGCCCGCCCGGCGGGACGCGGGGGCAGCGCTCACCTCCCCGGGGCCTCTCCGTGCCGCAGCCCTCCCTCCGGCTCCCCCGCAGGATGCCCACCCCGACTCACATGGCAAACATGGGGTCCTCCGGCTCGCCATCCCTCATCAGCCGGAACATGCTTCCCTCGCTCGGGGGCGGCCTCTGCGGAGGGGACAGGGCGGTGAGCGCAGCCGGCCTGAGGGCGGGCAGGGGCGGAGCGCCGGAGCCGGCCCCCCCGCCCCGCCCCGCCGCCAGCTCGGGCAGGTGATGGCAGCGCTCCCCCCCGCACCCGCTCCCGGCCCGCCCGTGCCCCGCCGTGCCTGCCGGTGTCGGCGGTCCCGGTTCGGCGCAGCCCGAGCCCCCGGGCCGCTCACGCCTCCGCGCCCATCGCGCCCCGCACCGCGCTGCCCCCGCCCCGCCCGCACGCGCATGCGCGCCCGCCCCGGGGGAGGGCGCGGGCGAGGCGGGGCCGCCGGCACAGCGCCCCCTGGCGCCCCCCGCGGGCAGCGCCCCCGGGCCGCAGCTCCCGCCGGGCAGCCCGGGAATGGGAACGGGAACGGGAATGGGAACGGGAACGGGAACGGGAATGGCAATGGGAGGATGGTAACAGAGGCACCGGGCAGGCCCCATCGCTCCGCACAGCTTCCCCAGCAGGGGCAGCGCGGGGGTAGGCAATGATCCCTTCTCTCTGCGGACCAGTGATAGGACCCATGGGAATGGCCTGAAGCTGTGTAAGGGGAGGTCTAGGCTGGATATCAGGCAAAGGTTTTTCACCCAGGGGGTAGCTGGGCACTGGAACGGGCTGCCCAGGAAAGCAGCCACAGCACCAAGCCTGACAGAGTTCAAGATGTGTTTGGACAACACCCTCAGGCACCTGGTGTGACCCTTGGTAATGGTCCTGTGCAGGGCCAGGAGCTGGACTCCAGGATCCTGATGGGTCTCTTCCAACTCAGAATATTCTGTGATTCTGTAGTAACCCCTGTGGCTCGTGGCCAGCTGGTTCCCTGCCAGAGTCCACAGCGTTGCCTGGCTGCTGCAGAGGCAGCACTTATCATCCCAGGCTTCCTGCACGGCATGGGCATGTAGGAGGCACCCAGAGAGCCGCTGGGCCGCGCTGAGCACATGGACAGCGAGTGCACGCACTGCTCTGCTGGCGGAAGCAGGCAGGACACTTTGTGAGCCAGCTGTGGGTCTTCACTGATCCTGGACAGCCACTGGGAATCACAGGCAAAGAGTAGGTACTTGTGTGCACCCACAGCAGTGGTGGGGAATCTCCAGAAAGCAGGGGGATGACACCTGTGTCACCATCTCTGGGGAATGCTGGCTGCCTTCAGCCCCACTGGATTACAGGGAAGGGAGCAGTGACTCATCCCAGCTCCAGCCCAGGGCACGCTTCCTCAGTGCTGCCTCTCTTGACTCTTGCATCCGGCCCACCGCATGCAGGAGCCAGCATGGACCCGTGCCAGAGGACTGGAAATAGCAGGTTGCAAGATTTGGTTGAGAAATTGAGCTCCTGATTTGTGGCGGGAGCCGTGTCCTTGGATTTTGGAGTCTGACAGAGGAAAATGACCCAGTAGCATGGTTCATGTGTGGAATGCATAGAGGACCTGGCAACACTTCTTGCTCCAGCAGGTCTCAGAACTGCTTGGTATTGAGAAAGAAACCTCTCAGATGCCTGTGTGCATGCAGAAGGCTCTTCAGAAGTCCCTTCTGTGCACAGAAATTGCATTCTGCAGGGGCTGAAACCAAAACATCCACAATAGGGGAACTGCCAGCAGCACAATGGTGCAGGATCATGAGGTGGACACAAGTCCTGTGGGCAGGGCACGGGTTAAGCAAGGCCAAACCTCTAGGAGGGAGGCTGTTCACAAGTGAGCTGCTGAAACAGCTCCTGTCACCAGCTCAGAGCTCATCTGTGAGTGCTGGAGTTCACACAAAGCCCTTGTTGGCGCTGCCTCAGTCTCTCTGATGCTGCTTCTGCAAACCTGAATCATCCTTCGGAGACCTCCAGTCTGGAAAGCCTTTCCTGTCTGGTGTGTTTTCCTTTTGCTCTGAGGCATTCTTGGTGTTTGATTGGAGTGTGGAGCTGACCTCAAGTGTCAGGATGTAAAGGGAGGTAAAGATCTTCTAGGGCAGAAATGTAAACATCTCTTTGGGTTTCCTTCTTTTTTTTTCTTTCTTTCTTCTTTTCCCCAGATCTGGGATAAAATAAATTGCTGTCCCCTGGATACCAGTGATCCTCCCACTCCTGCAATGTCCCAGAGATGGTAGGGCTCTCTCAGTTTTTCCAAATTGTAAGTCAGGCATTGCTGCCTTCAAACACAGAGGGGAAAGGAACAGAAAAGACTCTGGAACAAGCACTGCTCTGCAGATCCCTTTTCTGTCCCTAATGCTGCTCCTCTGCAAGAGCAACCCCAGGGATAGGTTTGTGAGAGTGGGGGCTGAGGCTGTGCCTCTCCCTGGGTATTTCTGCAGCCTTACAGCACTCCTTACCCCTGATGGACACCTTACCAAAGGCTGCATTGCCGGGGCCATTGCCAGTTCAGCAAACCTCGAGGAAGCCTTGCTGCAGAGAGTCACGCCGGTGAAACCCTGGAAGGAGGAATTAGAACGGCAACCTTTCGGTGGAATGTGACAAGGTCTGAGGGATGCAGGATCTGCCGCTGCAGGAGAGGTTTCTGCCAGCACTCCCCGCGTTATACCCGATGTGCTCCAAGGGGATAGCCATTGGGATGTGAAAGAGAAGCAAGGCTCCCATCTTGCTCCCCTCGCACTCTCCATTCAGGCCGCTTCTCTTTTCGCCGTGAATCAAACCCATTATGTCTCTCCGTTTCCCTTCTCTCTCTTTTCTCCCTCGGAACTGCCCAGCTTGTGCTGGGGGCGGGGGAGGGCAGGGGGCGAGCGAAGGGCAGAGCGGGCAGCGATGAACGGCGGGCAGCGACGAACGCCGCCCCTGCCCCGGCCAGGCCCGGCCCGGCCCCGCCCGCGGCCTCCCCGGCCGCACGGCCGGCCCGCAAAGCGAACCGATCACCACGGGGGGAAGGCAATAAAGGCAGGGTGAGACACCAGCCTTGTACCTGCTGCCGGCACATTCGGGCCCGGGAGGCAGAAACAGCAGCGGGGCCCCGCGGCCGCCTGAAGACAAAGAAACCCTGGTTAGCAGGAGCCGGAGCTGCCCACAGCCATCTCCCCATTGGCTCCCCGCGCTGTGCCTCTTACGCAATCCTCACCCAACAACCAGCTCTGACCTCACTGAAGGGCACCCTCAGTGAAGGACAGCTCTGATTTGATCCTCAAACGCGAAAATTCGTGTTTGGGATGCTGCAGCCAGCTTGTGGTGGCTGCAGCTTGCGCTGTGTGGCAGCGATTACTTTCAGAATATTTTGCTCGTGTTAAGAGTGTGTCTGTCACACTGTTAGCGAGAACTGCGACCTCCATCTGTGCCGCGTTAGCAAAGAGAGGCTCACAAAAAATCACGATTGAAAACATCCCTCCTCTTTCCAGTCTTCTGACAGGCTGTGTCACCCCTCGTCATTCCCTTCTCCTCCTCTTGCTCCTTCTCCTTGTGCTACCTACCCTGCTTCCCAGCCCTCCTGCAGGGCTTATTTAAATATGCTGCCTCTCAGGAAGCCATTTCCCAATGCAAAGTTGGACGGTGCGTTGAATTCTTGGGTATTTCCTCTTAAATTCGGTATAGGGCATCGTGAAAGAAGAACAAAGCGGATTAATGGACACAGTACAGCAAGATGAACGGCGTGGGTTAAATACATAAATGCATTCAAACACATTCCCACTGCACACTGAGATTTTGCTACTTTTGTTGTGAGTGAAAGGACAGATATTTTGTATTTATGTAAATCTAAGAAAATTTAATGCAAATTCACATCCTCCTGCTCTTTTGTTATTCAGCAAACAGTTTGGAAGTGGTTTGGAACCACTTAGGAGTTACTCAGTAAATATAATTCTTAAAATACCCAGTTATTGTGTTTTGCTTTTGCTCAGAAAATGGCTTGCAGTTAGTTAGTTCAGCCTTCAAAACAAACACTAAAGTCCCCTGTGCCCCCCATCAGAACACAGTGACATGACTAGCAAGGTAATAGACCAAAATGCATAAATAATTGCTTCTAGGTGCATTCACCCTGCATTTGCTGGGAGCAGAAGAATAGATGCCACGCATGAAAGCCTAAACACATCTCAGCCACGTGCTCACGTATGATGGCACATGCCGGCGAGCTCAGCGCACGCCTCAGCAGAAAAGTACCATGCTTTCCACACTGACAGGAGTCAGAGAGTGTAACAGGGAAAATACCCCTCTGTACACAAACAGGTATGTACTGCACCTAAACACACGCACACACCCACATAAACACCAAGCACAAACAGGGTGCAGCACCAAAATTGGGACACTGGATGGAGAAAATGACATTCCCATTGTTGTCTGGGCTGCAGGCAGACACGGACAGTGTCTGTTCCACACAATGATCTGTCATGTAACTTCTGCACCTCCCTCATTTTGTCTGAGGATGCAAGTCCCCGAAAAGGATGGAATATATTCTGCTGAGCTGGCAAAGCAACTGCAGACAAAGCCCAGAGAACACACAGAGCGGGGATGGGCATCTGCAGAGCGCACAATGAGTGTACTTGCGTTTGCAACAAAGGGGAGAGCACAGATGGGAGAGAGGAGCAGAGGAAAGCTGCAGATCGATCTGGAAGGCGAAATGCAGAGTGGCACGGATCAGGTGGAGGAGCAGGAGTCACAGGGAAGAGCTAGGTGAGACAGTCAGTGGATACCCTCAGGGCTTGAGGGAAGCAGCTGCACACTAGAAGCTCAGGGAGTCTCACCACCGGGATCCAAAGGGCAGGAAGAGTCAGAATGCAGAGACAGGAAGGTCACAAGATATGAAGAAGAATTTCACGTTGGAATTTAGGGGAAAAGCATAGTAGATACAATCACGCAGGGCAAAATGGGACATGTGGAAAACAAAGGAGGGGATGTGAGATGAATTTTGTAAGATACAGGATGTCACAAAGAAGCCAGGGAGAGAGCCATGGGAAGAGTGCTCCAAGAACACAGGTAGGAGACAAATGCCAAGAAGCAGCAGATGAGGGGAAAATGGCAAAGGGGATGGGGTAAGGAGCATGGAAGGGACAATGTGAGGTTGCAGGCTGCAGGTGCTGGGGAGTAAAGGAGAGCTCGCTGCTGCCATGCCAGCTTGCAGGGCTGACCCCACAGCTCCATCCCACAGGCTGCTGGAAACAAGCTCCCCTTGCACAAACAGGTGTTTGTCTGTTTGCATCCGTGGGTGCGCAGTCTGTGTCAATGTGGCGCTTGGGGCACGGGAACGTCTCTGAACATAATCCTTTGCTTTCTCCCCTCTAGGATGTTGTGTCACGGCCTGTTTGCGCATTAATGTGAAGATGTCTTTGCCAAGGGATATGTGTCAATGTAATTTTGTGTTTTCAGTGGTTGAGTGTGTAAAGGAAAAGGATCCTGGAAAAAAAATCCTGGATTGGTGAGGAGAACAGCAGAGCAATGAGCCACGCACCTTGTGACAAACAGAAGCAGAGAGAAACAACATCTGGCCACTATATGGATTATTTTGGGTCCTATTTTTAGATGTATATCTAGAAATTAAGATTTTCTTCATGCAAAAGAGAAGGATAAAGAGGGGTACTTGAGCCAAACCAGGGCTGGAATGCTGAGAGCAGCTAGACCTGAGAAATTGGCCAGATGGGTTTTGTGAAACAGTAGGGGAAAGAAAAATTAGTGCATGCATTTTCATAATTTGGTTTATTTTGGTACTAGTCTGGATGTGTGCATGTCTAGAGTTACAGGACTGTTTTTGGGGCAGGCACTCCGCACTGTGTGTAGCTGGGAAGAACGTAAATTAGTCAGATCATGAGAGAAGCAGCTGTAGCTGTGGAGGAGACAAGATGGCAAGATGGGGACCTTCTACCGCCCTGTCACACAGACCACAATTTATCCAATCCCTTTCATACCTTCCTTCAGGACTTACGTACTCAGTGCCCTATGTTCCACGAATACCAATGGCTTTTGCTGTTAAATGCTCAAACTGAGACACATTCAATTAAACTCAAGAGCACCAGCTCTAAATCCTGACTTTGCACAGAGGCTGAGTTTGTGTCTGGAGGACAAGAAGAGCTTCTGCACCTCAATACGTTTTCCAACTAGATGGGTTAATAACCTTGCCTTGCACCTGCGAGAATCACTGTGTACACGTGTATGTGAAAAATGCATATTGTATGATTAGCTTTTCGCAAATATTAAATATGTGTTGTGTTAGAAAGTAATGCTGTATTAATTCTCTTAGGTAGTGTGTTAAATATAGTTTTAGGCCATAAAAAATGTTAAAATAGAAACTGTGCTATGTAAGATACTTTTTTTTGTAAAGAAAGGACTTGCAGCAAGATAGCAGCTACAGGACACCTACATCTTTCAGAGAAAAAGAATTTATTGCCCTCTTATCAGAAGAAACTAACTTCTTCCCACCTTGAAGGTGCTGTTAGGATTCAGGGGAAGTTGACGATGACCAGACAGAATCCTGTGTTTGAATGGAATTTATGCATCATGTATGAAGTGTATGAATACACAACAGGCTATTGTTTTTAAGGATTAAGACTCTGTTAACGGGTGTCCTTTTCGGGCTTATGCTGTCCAGAAAAAGGTACCTGGACGTCTGTAACTCTTTGTCTCTGTTGTCTCATATTGCCCTAATTAAAATTGTCCAAATTATTATTACTCTAATTGTATTACCACTTTTATAACCATTTTATTACTATTAAACTTTTAAAATTTTAAAAACAGGTGATTGGCATTTTTCACATGCACATCTGTATGCGCTCAGTTCTGTATGTAGGTAGGCCTGCAAATTTGTGCAGATTTATTTTCTTTTTTTCTTTTGTATGAGCCTGTGACTAAGAGCGGGACAATATAAACCCTCTGGGAAAGGTGAAGGGAATTTAGTCATCCCAGTCTACTCAAGCTGGTAACCAAAGGGCTGAGGAGCGGCTACAGGAACATCTGTTTCATTAGCAACAAATCCCTGCAGTTACAAGTCATCACCTACGGTTCTGCAGGAAGGACCCTTTGGCTAAAGGGAGACCCGGAGGTGGGCGATGATTCTTCCCAGCCCGGAGGGAGGCACCGGCAGAATGTCTGCCGGACTCCGGGATCGAGGCGGGCGGGCAGCAGGGTCAGTGTAGCCCGCCGTGCGCTGCCCGGCCGGTGCCCGGGAACGGGAGGTCGGTGCCGGACGGGACGGGACGGGACGGGACGGACAATTCCCGCGCCCTCGCGCGCCTTCCCGCCACCCCACGTGCCAGCGGCCCCTCCCGCCTCGCACTGCGCCAAAGGGCCCCGCGCCCCCGCCCCGCCGGCGCGCTGCCCGCCGCCAGCCAATGAGAAACCTGTTGCCAGGCAGACAGCTCATTTGAATGGCCCAATCAGACGTCCCAGCCCCAGCCCCTCCTTATATGGGGACCGGGGGATGCGATCGCTAATCCGCCCCCCCCCGCCGCCGGCTGCCCCGCCCACTCCCTCCGCGAAGCACCGCCCACTCCCTGCCTGAGGCCCCGCCCACTCGCTCCGCCGCGCGCAGAGCGCGGGAAAAGCGCCCGGCGCTGGGCGGGCAGGCGGGGGGAGAAGGGGAGGGGCGGGAGGAGCCCCGCCGCTGGGAGCGCTTCCAGCGGAGGAAGGGCGGGCAGCTGGAGTGGAAAATTCCAGGCAGGAGGCCGCGTGTCGCCAGCGCTGCCCTCCCACACGGCCCCGCAGCGCCGCTTCTCGCCTCCCCCGGATTCCTCCTGGAGAGCCAGCCAGCCTGTACGGGCGGCTCCCCGGGCGTGCTGCGGGCAGAGGGCTCGGCTCCCCTCCCCTCCCGGGACGCTTCCCGTCGGAGCCGCAGCACCTCGGCGCGGAGCGGGGCTTTCGGCTGGCCTCGACGGGGCCGTGCGGCGCCTTGCGGGGACCCGCGGTGCGCCCCCGCTGCCGGGCGGCCGCGGCTGAGCGCACATTGTTCTAGCGGCCCGTCCCTCTCCCCTCCCTCCTCCGCCTCCCGTCCCTCTCTCCTCCCTCCCCAGGTCCCTCCTTCCCTCGTCACCGGCGCTGTATAAATCCCCTGCCCCGGCGGATCCCCCCACCGCGGGAGACCCTGGTACTTTGGCCCCCGGGGCGGGATCCTGCCGCCGCCTGCGGACCGCTGGGACTTTGCGCTCCCGCCGCTGACCCCTTCTCGCTCTCGCCCTCCCTCCCGCGCACGCTTCCCACCGGCCTCTTCCCTTCGCAACCGGGGGGCCAGGATGTCGGAAAAACGCGTTGAGGAGGCACCGGCGGAGCTGAGCGCTAAGGTGAGACACCTCCCTCCCCTCCCGCTCCCCTCTGCCCACCCTGGCAACCGGCGGCGCTCCCGGCGGGAGGGGAGGGGAGGGGAGGGAGCGGGCTCGGCGGGGGAAGGGGGCGGGGGGGCCGGGGGCTCCGTGAGGTGCCCGGGCGGCGGGGGGCGCGCGCGGCCCCTTCGCGCGCCGCCCGGCCAATGGGGGGGCGGGGGCGGGGCGGGGGGGGCCCCGAGGGCCCTCGCGCCCCCCGCCCCGCCCCCGCCCCCCATTGGCCGTGCGGCGCGAGCGCGCGCTGGGTTCGGCTCCGCTCGGCGCCGCTCGGAGCGGGGTCGGCGGGAGGGGGAGGGCGGGAAGCGGTGTCACGGCGGAGCAGGGCGAAAGTTGTGTGGACACAAAGCAAAGCGCGGGCCCTCGGGTGGCGGGGGAAGGAGGAGGGAGGGGTGGAATGGAGAGAGAGAGAGAGGTCCGGAAACGCCTCGATCCTACGGGCAAGGTTGCCTTTTTTTTTTTTTTTTTTTCTTTTTGGTAATAAATCGTTAAAACTCTTCCGTGCCACTTCTGGTTTCCACACGCGTGTGCGGGCTAAAAGTAGCTGTGACGCGCGTTCGCTGCGCTGTTTTCCTTTGTCAGGCGGGCGGATTTAACGCCTAATATGTCTCCTCCTCGCCCGCTATGCCGACTCTCCTTCCAGCCTTCTTTGTCTAGGCATCCCCGTCCTTTATTCTTTTATTGCCGCTGACCGCCGGAATGTTGTTGGTTTTCCTCCCCCCTTCCCCCCGCACCTCGTTTCATATCTAGGAAAGGAAAGAAAAGAAGGAAAAACTGGAAGAGAAAGCAGTCCACAAAGAAAAGAAGAAGGAGATAGTAGAGGTGAGGCTCTTCTGAGGGACGGATTTGGTGACGTTGGGGAGGTTTTTGTGCTCGCCGTGGGCAGCAATTAGGAAGGGAATGCGGGAGATGAAGAAAGAGGGCAGGCCAAGGGAGATCCACATAGAGGTAAAGGGAGAGTAGTGAGCTCCTGGATAATTGTGGAGAATGAACCTTGAAGGACTTGGTGTAGTCAGCACAGCTCATCGGGGAGAAAAAAGGTCAGAGAAGGGAACGGAGCTGAGAACAAGTGGGAGAATGTGGCACGGGAGATGTGCACCCCGGGATACCCCAGTGGGCGCCGGACCACAGGGAGCATGTGTTGGAGAAGGTGGGGGAGGAGCAGTGAGGAGAGGCACAGATTGATGGAGGTCGGCAGGGATCTGGGAGCAGATGTACCATGAGCCTCGGCTAAGTCATTAGCCTGTAATCAGAGAGATGCTGCGGTTGCTGGGAGGGATGGCAGCAGCTCATCGGGATGTGAGGCAAGGAGCTTCGTGTTGCTGGGCATGGACTGGAAGGATGGGCTTTGTGAAGGAGGGCTGCTGGGAATAACGGTGTCGGAGCAACAATGCACTCAAATGCATACCTGGAGTGGCTGGAGCTCTGGAATTTGTTGTGCTTGTAGCAAAGAGCACGTGGAAATGTCATCCTGGCACTAATTTCTGCTCTGACCGGTTTGTTTCATTCAGGATGAGGAGAACGGAGCTGACGAGGATGATGAAGAGAATCCCGATGATGTGGATGAAGACGAAGGTGGTGATGAGGAGGAAGGTAGGGAAAATTAAAGGAATAGGAGGCCATGGAGGAATAAAGGATTGTGGAGGGAAATTCTCTCTCTGATCCCTCTTGACTGTGAGATTACATTTCCTTAAATGCTGCTTCAGTTTAACCCGTGATTTTCCTTTCTTGCTTGTGCTTAGAAGCAGATGAGAATGGGCAGGAGCAGGATGGCCACGCAGAGAAACGATCTGCAGAGGAGGAGAAGGTGAGCAGTAGTGTGAGAATAATGGAGGGGAGAGGGAATGGGGCTACTTGCTGCTTGTTGATCAAATCCATGTGGATGCTGCTGCTGAGAATCTCAAATAGGCCTCGGGCCTCACTGCTTCAGGAGCAGATAGGTAAACAAATCTGATCTGGGAAGGAGATTGTAAATCACTGGATGCTCCTTGTAGGATCCAGGTCCTTCCACCAGCACCAGTGGTGCTGAGAAAGTGAAAGAGTCGAGGTGCTGGAGGTTGTGCTTGGCAGTGGCCTCTGGATTACCTGTGACCTCTGGGCTTCAGGCCAGGAGGTGGACTTGTAAGGGTGTGGTGACTGAAGGGTCTGATCTTCCACATAAGGGCAGACCCTGAGGTCTTTCTGGAGTGGTGTGAGCCTCGGCTTCTTACACCTCCTGGAAGTAACAGCATGGGCGTGGTGTCCCTCTGGATGGAACTGTCCATATCTTAACCAGCTGTGTCAGGCACTCCAGGGTGCTTTAGAGGGGAGTGGATTTGGGGTGGGCCTAACAGAGATTTCCATATGGAGGAAAGAGCAGCAGTTAACAATTCTGTGGAGAAATAATGTACCTTGGGGTGGTGACTGGTGGTAACTCCTTCTTCTTCCTCTCTGTGGCTGATGCAGGATGAAGTGGATCCAAAGAGACAGAAGACAGAAAATGGCTCTAAAGCTTGAGTCCTCCCCTCCCATCTCCCCTGTTCCGTCCATCTCTCCTCCTCCATTCCAGCCTGTGCTTGCACTGCCCGTTAGCCTCTGGCTTCACACAATCTCAGATGAGGAAAGATTAGAAACGCTCTCAGACGGGGAAGACAGCAGTTTCCTTCTCACCCAAAGACCTGGCCCGTCCATGACATCATTCCCCAGCTGAATTATCCCCGTCCCTGCATCCCTTCACTGCACCCCACCTCCCAGTGCTCCTCCTCCCTCAAGAATCTCATGGTTTCCTGGGCACACAACCTCGCCAGGCGCTTCATGTGGCAAAGCCCCTCCGGTCCCCTTGTCACCTGTCCCCTTGTCACCTGCCCGCCTGTTTTTGTCACTGGTGTGAGATTCTTGAGCGCTCCCGCCCCCCGGCCCTGCTGCCCGAGCTCCTCCCTGCGCCAGGAGGTGTGGGCACAGATCTCTCTCATGGTGCGTTCCCCGGTCCCAGGCCTCTTCTCATCCTGCAGCTTTCCCGCTGAACCCTGAGAGACAAAGAATATTACAAGCAAATAATGGTTCTATTAAGCAACACATGGAGACAGGATTTATTTTAAGCTTTTCTTTTTTTTTTTTCCAAGTTTACATGACAGCAAGCTGGCCCTCGTGAATTTTTTGGAAGATAAGGGTTGCTTTTATATATGAATTTCATCTGAGCTGTGTATTTTTTTAATTTGGAGGCTTTTTTAAAACAAATCAAGAGACACACAATTGGGGACCAAACTTGATTTCCATTTTTTCCCTTTCAGATTTTTCTTGTGACCATTTTTTGTAAATTAACGGCAATATAGCCACAGCGTTTTCTATGGCACAGACATCACGAGAATGATAGATATAAATATATATATTGTTTTCAACAAGCACTGTAAATAAAAGCGTTTAAAAATGTTTCAAACCGCTGGTTGTGCGTGGCTGTGCGTTCTCATCCTGCGGGGCTCGGTGGGAGTTGTGGGCAGAGGGGGTGGCCAGCCGGCAGCGGGTGCGGAGGGGAGATGGAGGTGATCCAGAGGCGTGTGTTGGGTGTTTGGGGCCCCTTGTTGGGATCCTGCGAGGGCACGGCACAGACGCAGGATGAAGCTCCAGGGCTGTCCTGAGTCTCTGGAAGCGCTGCTGGGCAGCAGGTTTGGGAAGGGAAGGGAGCTGTGGCTGCAGCCCTGCCCTGGCTGCCTCCCGGCGTGACTCACCCGGCTCCGGCCGCGGCGAGGGGAGCGCTCCGAGCGGCGGCAGCTCCGCTTCTGTCCCGCCTTTGGCTGCCTTGGGGCGAGCTGTCAAGCGTTTGTCTTTTTATCGGAGCAGACCTTTAGAGCTGCCGTTCGTGTTTCTCCTCTTTGAACCCGCGCTTTGGCAGCCGCGCAAGAAGCCACCGGGAGCTGTAAATAATCCCAACTTTTGTGTCGGCGTCAGCGGCTTTGTGCTGCTCCGGCTGCGGATCGGCCTCTGCGAGCGACAGCGCTCGCTCGTCTCCAGAGGGGCAGAGCATCCGCCGGCATTCTCTCCCGGAGCGGGGCTGGGCACAGAGACAGGGCTGCTGCCAAGCCCCGCTGCCCGTGGGGTCACCCTGCATCCCGCAGCCCGTTCCCGCAGGAGCTGCAGCCAGCGGCGGCTCCTTGTCCCGGGAGCCGCGGAGCGAGAGCAGCTCCTGCTGCCTGCCAGGGACCCGCTCCGCCCCTGCCTGCTCCCACCGGGATCCATGGGCTGCTCCAGCCCAGGAGTGACCGCACTGTCCCTGCTCCCGCCGGGATCCATGGGATCCATGGGCTGCTCCAGCCCAGGAGTGACCGCATTGTCCCTGCTCCCGCCGGGATCCGTGGGATCCATGGGCTGCTCCAGCCCGCGCGTACCTCGGAGCCGCGCCGGTGCCATTTGGTATGCCCGGCGTTCCTTCATTAAAAAAAAAAATAAAATTGCAGATTCTAGTCTCTGCTCCAGATTTGGGCAAGTCCTCAGGACTTCCCCAAACTTTCTGCTTGGCAGCCAGCTTTTACTGCTCGGCGCTGAAGCCGAATTATCAGCGGGTGATAGCATCTCTGCACAGGCAGATTGGGGTTTTCAAACTTCCTCCCCACCACTCGTGCAGCGCCTGGCTGGGGGTAGTGAAAAATGTGGTTGCTAATGAGAAGTTATGGAGGCATAATTCCATCTCTGCTTCCTATGTGGATGCAGCAGCAGTACCACCGGCTCTATCCAGGCAGTCATCCAGAAGGAAGTGGGGCAGCAGCTGATTGTTAGGCCAGCACTAGCAATGTGAGCCTTCCTTTCCTCTGAGGGAAATACTGCAGGACAGAGGGAAGTGACAAAGGGCTGCCAGACAGCTTCTCTGTGTCTCTATGGGCCCCTTGATTCCCCAGTTTCTACTATTTCTTGCACCTAATGCATTTTTATTGAACACCTTTGTCATTGTCTGTGCATAGTTAGAAGATACAGCTAGAGATACACAAATAAAAAAAAATCTGCTTTGGGGTTTTTTTTTCATATTGGTGACTTGCAGAGCATCATCTCTGACTTGAGGTGAGGGCTACAGATAACACAGAAAATCACAGAGTTTCTTCCCGTCCTGTAGATCCACGAAGATCCATGCTGAATCCAATGGTATTTTGGCTGACAGACTGAGCCCAGTAAGCAGTGGCACAGGTTTCCAGAAGCAGTTGAGGATGCAGGGCTTTGCACTGTGCCTCATTTCCAGCCTGCCTGTATGCTTGGTGTGTGTCAGAGCCTGCAGGTTTATCCATCTTTCAGCCTACTTCTTCTCCCACAATGAGATCAGTTGAGTGGTGCTGGTGTCAGCAGGGTAAGAACAAAGCCTGTGTTCACCAGTGATTCCCCAGAAATGATGAAGCCTTTTCGGGGCCTTATTCGCCTTCCTCGTCCCTGTGCTAATTCTCCGCTCATTTCGTTTAATTCCTGTGGCCATCTGTTAACCTCATCAGCTGGGGCAGAACTCCCTCAGCCGTCCCCTCCTTGCTTCCCATGGAACCTGCTGCGAGCTCACAGCAGAGCTGCTCCTGCCAGCCAAGCAGCACCGGAGATTTCCTTCTTCCTCCTCCTCCTCCTCCTCCTCCTCCAGGTCTGCTTGCTTTGAGGGAATTGTGGAGGAGTCGCAGCCGCGCTCTTGCAGGCTCTGCTAAACTTCCCTCCAGAGTGACAATTTCTGCTTCTGATGGCCCCTAGGTGTGGTCAGGAAAAGCAAACGCTGGCACCGTGCAGAGAGCAGGTAGAGCCACCTGTGAGGAGGTCTTAGCTGGGTCCCTGTCCCTGGATGAGCGAGTGACCCCTTGCTCCTTGGCAGGGGTCACTGGACAGGTGGGACCTGGGCCCACCAGAGTGATGAACAAGCCTCCTGAGGGCTGCTGTGGTTGTGAAAGGGGTGCCAAACCTCTGGGGACAGCTCTGGCTGCTGCAGGTGACCAACAACGCTGCCTTGTTGGCTGAATAAAACCAGATGTAGCTCTGGGATCAGCTCTGAGTGACCAAGAGAGTTGGGGATCTTGAGATGTCCTTCTCCACCTACCAATTTCTGTGATACGTGAAGAAATAGAGGGCTGCCGTTGAAAATGTGAGCTGAGTCTGAAGATATTCTGAAGTGCTGAGCCCAGAGATGAATGCTCTTTGTATCTTATAGCTATCACCTTCTCGTTTCCCCTTAGGCAAATGATCCCCTCTGCCCAGCTTCTGTGTCTTTCACACCAGTTTTAACTCAATAGATGATACAAGACTGGAATAATCAAAACCATCACACGGGCAGAGCTGTGAACCCTCCTTCAGACCTGGAAAAAGTGAGCCCTCCAGCACTGCTGGTCTGGGAGGAAAACCCTTCTTGCTTCAGGAAAGTCCACAATCACCTTGTTGCTCTAGCTTTAAAAATCCAGTGAATACCAATTATTCCTCCTCTCCCCCTGGGATCAGGGGTTCCTTAGTCCCTCTGGTTAGGGGACACATTGCTCTGCCAGGTCCCAAATGCCATATGGGAAGCTGAAAGCACTCTCCTTCCCAGATCCTTGGGAAGCCTGTGTACTTTTCCCTCCCACCTCTCTCCCTTATTTCAGACACAGAGTCAAAGACAGCCCTGCTCGTGGCTGCTCCAGTCTGCTGTCTCAGGGAAGGAGTCTGTGCTTGCATGTGTGGGCTCAGGCTCAGGACACATTGCAGATGTCTCCTCAGTGGGTGAATTTGGGGTTTCCTTCTGTGCTGAGCTGACCCCAGCTGGACCCCAGAAATCCACCAAAGCTGCTGTAATGCTCCCCTCCTCAACAGGATGGGGGATAGAAAATACAGTAAAGGCTCATGCCAAGGAAGCTTCATGGGTCAAGATAAGGCCAGGGAGAGATCATTCACCAATTACTGTCACAGGCAAACCAGGCCTGACTTGGGGAAAATTTAATTTAATTTATTAATAACCAGATCAGAACAGGATGATGAGAAAATAAAGCCAAATCTTAAAACACCTTCCTCTCACCCCTCCTTTCTTCCTGGGCTCACTTTCACTCCAAATTTTCTCCATTTCCTCCCCTCCAGCAGTGCAGGGATTTGCAGCCAGTTCATCACACACAATTTCTCACAGAAACCACCCCTGGAGCCCCTCCATGACTAAAACCTTGCCATGCAAACCCAGTACTATTTCCTGGTGAGCTTTTATGGTTTTAGCACAGCCTGGAGAGCCACAGGAATGAGGACAGACCCAAGGTCTCCAAGTGTTCAAGGATCTCAGCCACACAGCATAGGCCCAGCGTGGTGCCACCAAGCACAGCTTTGCTCTTGAGGGAGGCATTTCTTATTAGACACAGAAGAAGGTGCTTTCCTGTCTCAGAAGAGCACACAACTCCTGTGTGTGCTCTGGGTGACATCTGACTGGTGCTGCTTGTCACCAGGGGCTGTGGGAGCTGCACATTCTATACATCTCTGGTGCTTTTTGAAATGGCATTTATTGCTCCCATTCTCTACCAAGTATCTTAAACTCTGCATCTCAAAGCATCCAGGTCAGCCTCTCCAATGTCCTGTCTGGGTTCAAGGTGCTTTATTCTCAGTTCAGTCCCTTCAGCCAGGCAGTGGTTTATGTCAGCAGGGTGTTTGCTACATGTCCTGCAGTGAAGGATCTTGTCCCTAAGTACAAAGTGTTACCAGGGCTCCCTGCATCCAAGACAGAAGATCCTGCAGCCAGTAAAAGGTGTAAGATGTAGCAAAAAAAGCCAGTTTCCAGAGCCCTGTGATTACCTGTGTCTCCCAGTACCTCACTGGCAGCTCAGGTGGAATCATGGCCTAGACTTTCCCAGGTCTTAGAACAAACAATCCATGCATCATTTTAGGATGCATTTACTAGGCTGCACAATTTGTAATGAAAACTTTCAAAGCCCCTTGCCTGAAGCATCCTTGAGCAGCACAAAAAGGTCTTTGCTGGACAGCACTTCCCAGCATAGGCCCAGCACAACCCCAGGTAGGCTTGTCCATCAGCACACCAGAAAACTTATACCTGGTTGCTTTTTTCTTTTGGGGAGTTTCTTGGTGTACTTATAAATATTTTCCTGTGTCAGATCCAGTTTTGAAAAGAGCTGAAGCTGTTGAATGTGGCTCCAACAAACCTCCTGAGCTTCCAGGACAGCAGCATGGTAAATACAGACCCAGATTTGAGCTGGGAATTTGATGTTTCTTCACAAGGTAAATTTCACAGAAGATTCAGTGGGGATGTTTGGAAAAGCCAGCCTTGTAATTCAAATGAGTCAGGAGGTTTCGCTCATAACTAAAGAAAATACAGACTGCTTCAGGGTCTGTGAATCCCTTTCCATAGCTGTGGCAATAAGCATTCTGCTATGGCATTGCTAATGGTGTGCCTTGCTGACTCTAGTTCCTCACTGGGAGAGGATCCTCTTGCGCCTCAGTTTCTCTATGCTTTAAAGGGCTTGCAGATCAAATCCTGACTCCAGATCAAATTTCCCATCTGTGGCAGGATCCCTCTAGGTATTCCCAGTATCCCCCAGGGCTGGTTATGCTTTTCCTTCCAAGCCCACAGATGGGATTCCAGGCTGCAGACAGGAAGGAGGACGGGGTGTCACAGGGTTGGGACAGAGAGGTGACACCTGTGGTGTCCCAGGTGCTGCACAGCAGGACACCCTAGTGCTGCACATGTTCTTATCCTTGAGGACTCCGGAGTGACCCCCAGCAGGACCAAGTCCTCCTGCCTGAACTTGGGGCACAAAGGCTGAACCAAATCTCTTTTCCCAAGCTGAATGTGAAAAATGCATGTATTTTATGATTGGCTTTTCGCAAATATTAAAATGAATATTATATGTGTTGTGTTAGAAAGTAATGCTGTATTAATTCTCTTAAGTACTGTGTTAAATATAGTTTTAGGCCATAAAAAATGTTAAAATAGAAACTGTGCTATGTAAGATGCTTTGTTTAACAGAAAGGACTTGCAGCAAGATAGCAGCCACAGGACACCTAAATCTTTCAGAGAAAAAGAATTTAAGAATTTATTGCCCTCTTGTCAGAAGAAGCGAACTTCTTCCCACCTCGAAGGTGCTGTTAGGATTCAGAGGAAGAAGTTGACACTGACCAGACAGAACCCTGTGTTTGAATGGAATTTATGCATCATGTATGAGGTATATGAATATGCAACAGGCTATTGTTTTTAAGGGTTAATCCTTTGTTAACGGGTGTCCTTTTGGGGGCTCATGATGCACAGAAAAAGGTACCTGGACGTCCGTAACTCTTTGTTTTTATTGTGTCATATTGTCCTAATTCAAATTGTCCAAATTGTTATTACTCTAATTGTGTTACTATTCTTTTTAACCATCTTATTACTATTAAACTTTTAAAAAATTTAAAAACAAGTTACTGGCGTTTTTCACACTGAGGCAGAGCAGCAGCCTGGGAGAGCAGGCAGCGCACCCAAACGTGGCTCAGACCTCTCAGCGTGCAGGGCTCACCCCATGTTGCCTTTCTTGCTCCCCTGGGACAGATTTATGCCGGGAGAGGCTCGGCTGGAGCCCTCATGGCGCTCCAAGGGCCCCCTGGTGGCGCCCGGGCCGGCGTGTCCCTGAGCGCAGACTGGAGCTTCACCCCAGCGTCCCTGCACCCGAAATGCCGGCACAGGGCGGGCTGGAGCTGGGAATGGCTCTGCTCACCCACCAGGTGAACATGGAGAGCTGAGAGGTCCCTGTGTGGTCACTCAGGTCAGACTGGTCCTGGCTGCTGTCCCCAGGATGGTTTGAACGCACACAGGTGTCTCTCTGGCTTCAGGAGACACAGTCCTTTCCTTTGCCTGTGGACAGTCCAAGGCAAGCCCAAGGGACCTCACCTAGAAAGACACATATGGATTTTGGACCCTTTCCCAGAAGTGTTCCTTCCCTTATTGCACCCCCTGGGTAGAGGACTGGAGTTTGACTGTCCCACCCTTAGGAGGTAGGGCCTGGTTTCCTCACTGTCCACAGCTTCAGTTCTACATGGCAGCAATAGCATTTTAAAAGTTTTCTGTCCTTTCCACCCTCAGCACATTTTATCATCCACTCAGCAGTGCCCAGTCTATAGGAACATGCCATGGAAGTCATTTTAGTTATTCCCTGTTCTAGTTACACATTCACATTTTTTTCCTCCTCCTCCTTTTAAACCAAAATTTTACCTTGGTCTGTCCTAGAACCCCACGAAGGACCATACTATCAGAAATTGTGCCAGTGGCAGTGAGTGTGTAGCCAGGGGCTGTCAATCCCTGTGGCACTGAGACAAGAAGGCAAGCTTGAAAGAGCATCTCTTGGATCTGTTTCCTCATGAAAACAGCTGCAAGGTGGAATCCCACCCTCAAGAACCTGGGAAGGTCAGATCATCTTCTGACCCTTGAATGAGCATGCCACTTCACTTTGAGGACCCCTGCTTTTTTTATATTGACCCCAAACATTTGTTTTTCAGAGACCAGGAAATGCTGCTGCTCTTGGCTTGGTTTAATTTTTTCCCCCTTTTAAATAACTACACTTGTGCCAGTATGACTGTAGCCTCCTTTTCCATTATTAAGGCTTCTGAACTTTACCTTGGCTCATGGCTGGAGCGTTTTGCCTGTATTTCCTCCTCTGCACAAGCTGATCTGGTTTTACAGTTCAGACAGGGGCCACACAGAGCCCTTGGGGTTAGCAGTTCTTCAGAGTGACTTTTATTTTGACTTAATAAGCAACACACAGGAGAAAATTATAACAATTGAAAAAAAATAAAAGAAAACATAGAAACTCCTGTATCTCCTTCAGGGCTGGAACAAATGAGCCCTCTGAGCACCTGTAGCTAGGGAAAAAACAGGCAGTCCCTGCCAAACTCAGAGGAAAGTCCCCACACCCACATGCCACCACCACCACCTCACTTCATCTGAGTCCAGGAGTTTTCCCTTGCTTTTCCCTGTGCCTTGTGTGCCTCAGCTCAGCAGCCATGCTCATGCATGGTTTCCCTCCAGTGGAGTTTTCTTGCAGAGCAACACAAGCTGGCTTTTAGTTCTGAATGTTGAAAAGGGCATGCACCAACTCTCTGGGAGCCCTTCCAGTCAGGGCTGTGAGTAAGGGAAAATCCTGGAGAAATCTGAGCAGATACTGTTTTATTCTTATAGTGGTGATTGCCTGGCTCAATTTCCTTAATCCTGTGGAGTCCCATATCCTGGGGATGAGCAAGGGATGCCACTGACCATGTTTCATGTTAACATGGTGGTTCACCATCTGCAGGTGGTGAAGAGGCCACAACAAGAGAAACATGCACCTCCTTTCCAGGCAGATTTTGGGGTTTAGTTTGAACCTCTGGTCATCTGTGTGTTCCTCTGCTGGAGTGGAGAGCCTGCCTCCTGCTCACATCTTCTGCTCATGGGAAAAGAATATGAAAGATGGATTGTGCAAGAGTCAGGGACATCCTCAGCTGCCACTCACATCAGGTCAGCATATTTAAAAGCCAGAGAGGAACTGATCCTCCACAAATAACCCCATCTGTGTTTGAACTCATTTGTACTCCTGGCCTCCACATCATCCTCCAACAAGAATTATACAGTCTTTGTGACACATAACATTAATTTTTTTTGTTTGCAGTAAAGTTGCTGCCTGAGCTCACCACCGTTTTCTTCAGATTATGTAGAAGAAATCAAACACCTCAAGTTCATTCATTTCAAAGCAAGATCCCCAGGCTCTCAAGTGAGATTTTTTTTGTACCAATCTTCTAAATCCTTTTCCATTTTTCCACATCCTTTTTCGAAATATGGACACATTCCAGTAACTTGTGCTGTAAACAGAGGTAACACAATCTGTTCACTCTTTGAGATCCCATTTTATACAGCATGTTATCATCCATCTCCCTCCCTGGAGTCTTGTCTTCCCAGGATACTGTATTCTCTTCTGGAAGTGTGATCCACATGCTTGGTTCCTCAACACAGAGCCTTATGTTTGAATTCCAAGTGTGACTTTACCAGGGCTCTTAGGAGGCAGTGGCTTCCCCTGAACCTTGCCAAACAGATGCACCCTGCCAGCAGGGACAGTCACACCTGAAGGACTCTGAAGCCTCCTCACCATGTCTTGGCAGTATAAGACATCCACGGGCATTTGGATGTTGAACAAATCCTGTGGCAGCCCAGCACTGGAAGCTGACATAGTCTGAATTTCCAGGAGACTTTAATCTCCTCAGCAAAGGGTCTGAAGTGTTTACACAGGCCACAAAAGCATTAGCTGTTTTATCTTCTGCTCTCTCACACGCTGTGTAGCTAAAGAGAGTCCTTGGGTCTTTTGTGGCTTTCAGAGGAAAACCTGGCAGAGAAACCTGTCACAGGAGAGAGAATTGCTGCTCAGAGTGTGCTCCTCCTGGAGAATGGGATCTGATGTCTGAAACTTCTTAGAACCAGGAACAATTATAAATGGCACCAAAAAAAAAAAATCAAGCTTAAAACCATGTTTACTCCCTGTCACCTCAATTGCACCCCAGTGATCAACTTTCTAATACTCAGTTTGCTCTCCATTTTGGGAACCCAGATCTCTCATAGTGACACAGGAGACCCCACCCCTCCCTGGAAATTTTCAAGTCCATTCATAGTTCCAGCTCTTTGGTCCCAGCCTCCTCTGAGGGTGAGTAAGGGCCAGCCCTTACACCAGGAAAGCCTGTTCTATGTGCCAGTCCTGTCCCAGCATGGTAATAATGGGGGCACTCAGAGCCAGCCAGGACTCTTGGCAGTGCTGAAGGCAGGAGCTCAGCAAGCAGTGATTATCCACAACTGGGGTGCTCAGGATGCACCTGGGCCAGGCCCTGAGCAGCCCAGTCTAGTGAGAATCACCTGCTGGGAGCAGAGGGGTGGAGTGGGGACCCAGAGGTGCCTTCCCACCTGAATCTCCCTGTGATGCTGTGGCTGACAAACAGGAGGGTTTGTTTGGGTTTGTGGGCCTTTTTCCTGTGGGGCAGTAGGAGACATCCCACAGAAGTACACAGGGTGCTACCTGCCCTGAGGTGCCAGGTGGAGAGGAAACCGAAAGAAAGCTCAGCGGCCAGCACCCTCTGAACTGCAGTCTGGCACACCATCCTGTTAGCCCAGCACAAATGGGTGGTGCTGCAGAGAGGGGCAATCCCATCCTCCCTTCCATCTCTCCTGCTGCCTCTCTTTTGTCAACACTGATGAGCAGCAGAGAATTGATCCAGCTGAAAACTCAGCTATAAAGGAATAAATCCATTTTGATTTACAATGAGCCCTTTCAGTTTAAAAATGCACCATCTCCTTCCCTAGCAATTTTTTGTTCAGAGCCAAGTGGCTGGGGATCACCAAATCAGAGACTTTGTTCTCTTCAGGACTATTCTGGAGCACTGCTGTGCTCTTCCTTGCTGTGCCATCACCCACAGCAACCTTCCCTGTGGCTGTACTCTTCTGCAAATGATTTCTCATAGCATCACATGCTCCTTTAGTTACCCTACACTTTCCATATCTAGCTTTCCCACTAAGAAAGGAACAGCATATTCACTATTTATGAAATGTTTGCCTGCAGCTTCCAGAGATGCAGTGCACCATGGGCTCCTGTTCTCCTGCCACCATGCACCATGAAAACACTGCACATGGATCACATCTACTTTTCACAGCTCCTCAGGACACACATGGAGCTAAGCCCAGCGCCAGACCCCTCTGAGCCCTGAGCAGCAGCATCTGAGACATGACCAAGGTGCCTCTGCTCTGTTGGAGAGAGCCATGGTGCTGCCCAGAGCAGGGCCCAGAAAGGGTCTGAGCCCCAGGAGCAGAAGGCACATCCTTTTGTGGTGATTTTTCTCTGAGGGAATTCCATACTCTCAATTGAGAGAAACAGCAGCAATGGGAATATGAGCCTGGAATATGTGGATCAAACTTTCTCTCTTGGCTTCAGGAGAAATTTATTGTTCCCCCAGATCTGCTGCTGGGTCTTAAGGCCAGCAGACACAACCCACATCTGTTCTGGAGGTCCCACAGGCCAAAACATCTCCAGGAAAAGCAGTTGTACAGTCTCCCTGCAAACTGTGAAGAGACTGAAAACCAAAGAGGCCACACCTGAGAAGGGGATGTTTTGCAGTCTGTTGAGGGAATGTGGGTGCCCTGGTTTCACTGCATGTCCAGCATCAGCCCCAGAGCCTGTCCTGACACCACCTTGCCACCACATGTTGAGCTCCTGGGTACCTCTTTGCGCTTAAGAGAACCCACTGCAGCCCTGGCATGTTTGGGAGGCTGTTGCATGTTTTTCCATTGCATTAAAAGCATTAAAAGCATGAATGCTGCAATGACAGATGAGTCAAAATGTAACCCAGCCTGCTGCATGGATTTTTGTAGTTAATCCACCTCACCCTCTGTGTTGCAAAACACAGGGGCTGTGGCATCAAAGACATCACTTAACTAGATACTGGCCAAGGCACTGATGAGCCATCACCATCTCCACAGGTAATTTTGGGCAACTGAAGGGGATCCTGCAGCATCCCATCTTTCCTGCAGGAAGGGTCTTTTGGAAGAGAATAGTTTCACACTTCTCCACAGCGAATGCTGGCCAGATTCAAGTTGCCAGCTGCCAAACATGCCCATGAGTGCTGCAGATTCTCTTCAGTAATTAAATTACCAGAATTTTTTTTAGCAGAAATGCAGCCCACAGCTTCAGCCAGCACCTCCCAGTGCTGCTCCTGATTTTCTAATTCAGATTTCTCTGGGATATTCAGCTGTCTGCTGAGGATTGTCATACAAAGGGTGCTTGCCTATAGCACTGCAGAAAGAGGCTGCAGATTTGTCCAAAAACCCCATAAAGCTACCATTCCTGAATGTGTTCCTGTGGGATTCTGGGAAGCAGGCCACTGCTGGACTCTCTTCAGCAGCATATCAGAGACCTGGGGTGACTCAGGCACTGCCCATCCAGCACACCCTCTAAAAACCTGAAAAAACCTTTTTCAGAAAATCCTCCAAGCCAGTCACTCTTCCTACTCCAAGAACTTCTGCAGGGCACATTTTGGTTTCACCCAGACCTGCTGAGTGCTGTGAACTTTCTCCTTTCCAATCCTCTTCTCCTCGCTCCTTTTTGGCACCCTCACCCGGGATGAATGGATCCCTCTGACATGTGGTATATCCCGCCCCTAGGGGGATAATTTGCTGCTTCCAGGCATCACGGAGGGACAGAAGGAAGACTGGAGCAGCCACTTCCTCCCTCAAAAAAGGAAGTTTGTGCCCACCCTCAACTTAATCTCACACATAGAACGCATCTCAGGTTGGTGCCTTGGTGGAAACCACCGTGGCTCTCTGTGTGGGTGGAATGGCTGGCATCCCTCTACCCCAAGAGTGCTATTTCGATGCCCCTCTGCCCCAGGGGTGCTATTTTGGTGCCCCTCTGCCCCAGGGGTGCTGTTTTGATGTGTTTCCCCACTCTGCATTTCACACAAAGCCTGCAAAGACGTGGGCACTGCCTCTTTCTGTTTCAGCACTCTGCTGCAGCAGGGTGGTGGCCTGGGGACCTCTGCGTCTGTCCCCAGTGCCCAGAGAGGGGCAGCTCCACTCCTTCCCCTCTGCAGCTGACCTCAGATGTCTTTTAGCTCCCTAAGCTCCCCAGGCAGTGCCAGAAGTCTTGCAGTTAATCCCAGCCTGATCCCTGGATCCCTGCTGCCCGTGCAGGCGCCTGTTGAGTACCAACCTGCCCAGCAGCTCTTGCTCACACCACGTCCCTGTCAGACTTTCCCTTCTGTTTCCCCAGGTGTGGCTGCTTTCTGTTTACAGTCCCTTGCCATGGAGTTATTAGTTATCTCTTATTAGTAAGTGACTTGTTTTTGCTTGCTGTGTTTGCTTTTGCGCTGGGCAAACAGCAGTCAGGAGGTTTTACAGGAGCTCCTTCTGCGGGGTGCTCTATCTCAGGAACACCCAGGCCAGCTGATAACCCACAGCGTGGTTCCTTACATCAGCTATAGCCTGCAAATAAATTCTGCAGCACCGCACAAAGTCAGCATAAAGCAGAAGATTGTGACCAGCTTCACACTTGATGCTGCAAGAACCAAAACGAGAAAGTGGAATGTCTCAGAGGAAAATATGGTACCACAGCAACCTGGAAACACAACCAAAAATTCCTTCAGCGACACTAACTCGATGATACTGCAGAACAATGTTTTCTACTCTTATTTTTCTTGGTCAGGGTGGTTTGCATCTGTAAGACATGCCAAGACAGACAAGAAAAGTCATGTATTAAGGTCACGCACAAGGTGTCTGCTTGTGGGAATTCAGGACATCTCTCTGGCTGTCCTGGATTGCCAGGACCCTGCCAGGGGGCTCAGAGACCCTGGCACAGAGTCCAGGATGCCTGTGAGTTTGATTGTGACCCATGGAGCAAATTACCAACCTTATATGAAGATCTGCAAGCCATGAAAGTCTAAGTGGAATAATAATTAGTTTGTCACAGGGTGAAAAATAGATTTTTTTGGGGTTTTTAGAATGGGGGTTCAGGGGGCAAGATGGAGGGATCTGGGCGTGTCCAGCCTTTCTCCTTCTTCTTCTTGGCCTCCATCTTCTGCTGTGATGTTGGCACTTTTAGATTGGTTTAGAGTAGAAGTTCACTGTCTAACATAGGTGATAGGTATTGGAAAGTTATTGTAAACATTGTACATGTAGTTTTTAGTATAAAAAGATAACACCACCTCTGAGGGGGCAAAGTGCCTCTGACTGTCCTGCTGAGCGGACCTCAGCAGGTGAGGAGAAAGAATTTTATAGATAAGATACAATAAACAACCTTGAGACCGAGAACTGAAGAGCTCTGACTCCTTTTTCGACTGCCAGGCTGGGAAAAGCGATTTTCTAACACATCTTGAGGTTACTCTGACCAGCTAGGGCTCTGAGATCTGCTCTGGGTGCGCCTGGCCGGAGCTCCTAGCGCCTGGCACTGCTCCTGAAGGAGCATTTGGTGAGCTGGGCTCTGTCCCCCTGCCCCTGGCACTCCCGCGTAGCCTGCCTGTCATTTCTCATGGCTCTGCAGCGTCCCACAGGTGCCTGGCAGCCTCCCAGCCCAGGGGACTCACACGGGCACTTCTGGGAAGAGGTTCCCATGCTGATGTTGCTCCGGTCACTGCTATCTCTGTGCCGATGTCCTGTTCTGGGAGATGACGAAAATGCCACTCGAGGAGTCAGCAGTTAAAGTGGGTTGTTAGGTAGAAACGTCACCGTGGCTCTGCTAAAGATAGCCTGGTGCTGAGTAAAAAAGTGCCTCCAAAACCTTCATTTCACAACGTGCTCACTCAGCACAATGAGCCCCAGATGTCCCCCCAGTGCCAGGCAATGCCCAGCATTTTCCAGGGCTGTCCATCAGTCCCTCGGGACTGCCTCTGAGGATGGAAGAACATCCTCTCCTTTGCTGGTCCTTACAAGGGACAAGCTTTTCCCATTCCACTCAGGATGGTCTGGGGGGTGAGAGGGGGACAGTGCCAGGGTGCCAAGGCTACCAGTGCAGGGAGGGCTGAAACGAAGGGGAGAGCAGTGAGCTTGGTGTGTCCCCTGGAAAAAGCCAGGAGAGGGGGAGCAGAGGCTGCTGGACTGTGGAGCCCTACGTGTCTCCCCACCACAGTTCAGCTCCCTCCTCTCTCTCTCTCTCAATTTCTCTCTCTCTCTCTCTCTCGTCTGCACCCACACACTCACACCATTCTTGCGCTGCTGATTCAAGGGAAAGAGAACTTGATGTTTTCTGCCTGAACTGGTCACCACAAACTGTTTTTCTTGAACAGGAGGAAAAAACACCTCCTGACAACTGTCACAAGTTCTCCCCCATCTTCACTTGTCTCCTCTTCTCTCATGCCATCCCCATGGCAGTGTCACACAAGAGGGCATGAAGGGCCATGCAGAGCAGCCCTCAGGGGCATGGAGGCACACAAGGCCACACCTGAACACCAGCCCCACTGCTCAGGAGGCTGAGGAGCCACGTGGGATGAAAGACCTGAGAGCTGTCCCTACAACAGAGCTCTGCTGAGGGAAAGCAAAGCACTGGCTCGCTTTTATCTTCCACCTCCACCACACAGCTGAGGAAAACCAGAGAGCAAATAAGAATTCCTTCTACAGTCAAGAGCAGCCACTATGAGTCACCTCCCTTCCCTCAGCCTCAGAAAAAGCCCAAGCCCTTGGTGGATGAGCCACCAAGGGGCTTGGCTGTCTGACACTCATCACAAAGAGCTGATAACCTGAAAGAGTCAGAGCCAGTGGGTAGCTGGAAACTGTGAACCACAACAGTGGGGGTTCTTTGAGACAAAGAGGGGGCCCAGGATGAGGCACGTGGATGGAAATGTATTGTCCTGTGCAAAGGTCAGCAGCTGCATGGGGGCCAGGATGAGCCCCCTCAGCACATGAGCTCGAGTGGGTTTCCCCCAGAGCTGCAGGAGCAGGAGGCTTCCTTCCTCACGCTCCTCACAGTGCCACAGCACGCAGCTCATCTTTTCAGAGCCTTTTGTTCCCCTTTGGATGCTCCCCTCTGCCTCCTTGGACCACCTCAGGTGTGTCCCATACCATGCCTGGACTCTAGGTTGATGAGTCACATGTGTCCTGGTTGGAGCTTAGCATGGAGCATTAGCCTTTCCTCACGCTGCCTGTCAACTGACCAATGAGAAAAAGCCAAGAAGTCAGCACATTGGAAAGATTAAAGAAGGGGGAAAAAATTATAATAATAAGAAAACCAACAAAAGAAAGAACAGCAGAAAAAAAAGACCAACATGTTCTCAAAAGCCCTGAAAGAATTAGAGAGAACCTGTAAGAGACGGGAAGATCAAACCAAAAAAGGCAAGAGATGAAAGAAAAACATGAAGGGTACTTGCTGGGAAGTGTCTTCTACACTTTTTCCACTGGCTATATAGAAGCGAAACGTGTTAGAAAAACAACAGCGACCCAGAGAATTTCCACTAAAAGATGCTTAGAGCAGTGTCGCTGGTCCCTCCCTCTCTGCCCTCACGTGCCTCGGGCTCTGCTGCTTTCTTGGTCGTGACGCATCCTCGCAGTGATACGGGGAAACTCGCTGCCCACCTGCACTATAAAGGCATTGAGGGAAATGCTTTGATCAGAGGCAGAGAGAGAGCAGGAGAGCAAGCTCATCCCACTGACCCCTCCGTGCTCACCCACCCTTTCTGACAACCTTCTTTGCCCATGCCTCACTTTTGCTGATCTCTTCAAGCTTTGGACCTCCTTAAGCACAGAGCTGAGTGAGAAGCAGCCCGTCTCCTGGATGCCACCATGAGGCTGGTGTCCCTGCTGCTGTTCCTCATCTTCACTCTGCTGCCTTTCACTGGTAAGAGGGGCTGAACATACTGGGGAGGGCAGAGTAGCTCAGAGATCTGAGTCTGGGTGTTACTTGATCCCTGGAATGGCTGGAAGGGAGAATTTCTGCCCTTCCAACTCCACAGAAGGTGGCCAGGTATCATGCTGTATCCTAACCCAGCCTGGCAAAGATGGCATCCCCACCCCAGAGTGGGATAACACCGAATCCTGCTCTCTGCTCAACTCTCCATCTTGTTACAGCTGGCCACATCCCACCAGGACTATTGGAGGGGAGAAGCAGGGAGCAGAAAGTGTGGGTCAGAGAGGGGAGTTCAGCCGTGCTGCCCTGCCACTTGGGCCCCAGAAAGACAAGGGAGAGCTCAAAGCAGCTGCCTGACAAGATATCCGTGCTGTGGAAGAGGCATGGGGGAAGGTATGCCAGGGCCACAAGAGACACGAGTCCTTCTGAGGGAATGGGAGGGTTGGAGGCCCTTTGAGCCCCATTTCTCTTTCCCCATGTTCCCTCCTTCCCCATATTCCTTCCTTCCCCATATTCCCTCCTTCCTGCCCCCTCCCTTGATCTCGTGTTTGCCTCTGGCATGAGCTGCTCCCTGTCCTGCTTGCAGCGTGCACCAGGAGCCACACGTGGTGCTGGAGGTGGGCTACTCGGGCCTGCAGAAGACAGCCCAGCTCATGAAGCCCCGGGTGTCGCTCCAGGACTCTGCCCTGCGCAATGGCAACTTCTCCCTGCGCATCGTGCCCGTGCGCGGCGAGGACGCGGGGCTCTACGAGGCACAGGTGAAATACAGGACGGAGGTGCACAGCTGCCTCGTGGAGCTGGGGGTGATCACAGGTAGGACAGGATGGAAAACCTGGGGAAGGGTGATTTTGGGACCAGGGAGGTTGTAAAGGTGGGATGGGGTGGGGATGCCGTGTTTGGCGGGGCCGTGTTTGGCACAGGCAGCACCCTCTGGAAAGTGCAGTTTGCTGCTGTCTGCCCTCAGCTCTGCAGGGAGAGCTGCCTGAGAGATGAAGTTGGGGCAGCACAGACACAAAGAAGGCTTTGGTGGCTCCCCTATGACCTCAGCTCACCCCCAACTCAAACCCTTCTTTTTGCAGTGACCCTCAGTCCTCCCAGTCCAGTGATAGAAAGTGAGATGCTCTCGATGAGCTGCAACTCCAGCCACCGGGCCAGCCTTGTGGAGACGTGCTGGTTCCACAAGGAGCACCTGGGCCCCACCTCCAGGACCTTCTGCTCCTTGTCCGGGACTCTCTCCATCCTCCATCCAGCCATGAGCGACGCGGGCTCCTGGCGCTGCCAGCTTCGCTACTCTGATAAGGAGATCATTTCTGCCACCTTCAACCTGCAAATTCTGGGTGAGCTCAGCCTCTGTGCTGATACCCCAGCATCCCCAGGCTGATCCCTTTGATGTGACTGACTAACCCCCACGGCCCCAGCTCCCACCTTTCCTCACTTCCCAGGTCAGTCACGTCCCTAAGGAGCTCTTTCCAGACACCACCCCACATTGCCCTCTTTCCCTGGTTCAGGTTTTGATGGCCCAAGCAGCCCTGTGGTCTATGCAGCAGCTGGCTCTGCAGCTGATCTACCCTGCAGTCTGAGCTACCTTCCCAGAGCCCTTGGGATGAGGGTGGTGGCAGCCCACTGGAGCCATCTTGCAGGAGGACATTTGGAAGACAGGGGCATCTCCCAGAACCTGAGCAGCAGAAGCTTCCCCCTACATGTCCCCGTGGTGGGGCCGGGCGATGCAGGGCAGTACCGCTGCGCTGTCTCAGTGGGACACAGGACAATCAGCAGGGACGTGACCTTGGCCGTGCTTACAGGTGAGAGGAGAGACTGGGGTCCCTCACTGCAGATAAACACCCCCACCTGTCTGTGCAATGAGCTCCTGGTCATGGGTTCCCACCCTGGGGGAAGGAAACAAGATCTCTGTTCAGGGCATTGCACTGCATTGGAGTCTGCTGGAATCGGGGGCTTTCCTGGGTGACTTGATTATTCCTCTTAAGAATGAGAAAGACAAAAAAATAATGTAGAGGGAGTACTAAAGAAAAGATGCAATAGCAGAAGAATGGACGAGGAAGAGATGTGGACATGCCTGCAGGTTTTCCTGAGGTTGCTTTTTCCCCTTTGCCACAGTGACTCCGAGCATCCAAGGACCAGTTTCTGAGGGGGCTCGTTTGCTGCTCATCTGCAGCCTCACACACGCCCAGGGACATGAGCGTTTCCAGTGGACTCACCTTGACTCAGCCCCCACTAAGAGCAAGCTGGCTCTGGCTACTCCCCGTAGCTTGGAGAGCCACAGCTCCCGGGTGGGACCTACCTTGGAAATACCCCAAGTGTCACGAAAGGACACGGGCAACTGGGAATGCAGCGTGCATGGCCCAGAAGGCAGACTGGGAGCAGTGGAGTATGACCTGCAGATCACAGGTACTGTCCCCCGTGGCTCTGCAAACAACCTCTTCTTCTCCTCACCTGCTTAGCTCTCTGGTGCCCTTTCCTCTCTCAGCCTCATCCTGTCCTTCTCCCCTTACACCACTTGGGTACCATCTTCTTAGCTGTCACCAGTTCCTCATACTGCTCCTTCCAGTTCCCTGCCTACCTCTTTCCTATTTTGCCTGTTGCTGTGCTGTCCCACCCATTCCTTGTGCAGAATCAACCATCCCTTCCTTCCTCACTGTGGTTCCTCCTCACAGGTGCCCAGGTCTCCAGCGCTCCCTCCATCTTTAGTGGGCAGATTACCTTTGGGCTCACACTCACCCTCTTCTTCCTGCTTGCCATTTGTGTCGTGGCTCTGGCCCTACAAAAAAGGGTAAGTGTCCATCACCCCACTCCTGTTATTTCTCCACCCTTATTTGACCTTGTGCAGATTACTCCAGAGACAGCAGTGAAAGGTGCTGGGGACACAGTGGCCGGAGGAGATGTGGGGCTGGAGCAGCCTGCTGATGGTGTCATGGACACACAGGGAAAGCCGTGGCACTGGCACATTGTACCTGGCCATTGGCAGGTCTGGCTAACCACAGCATTCCTCAGGGGCAGCTCAGACACCTCAGAGAAGGAAGAAAACCTCCTAAGCTTTGAAAAGCTTCATGTTTATTGCCCCAGAGATCAAGCCATGCTGTAGTAGAGGAGGGTCAGTTGCCAGGCTTTTGTAGATGTCCTCTCTCATTCCTTAGCTGGATGTTTTCATGTAACCATCTCCTGTTCTGTACCAATGCCTGCTGGTGCCCAGACACGGATATTGATGCAGGGCTGCTGTTTCTGGCTCAGCCCTCACACCTCAGCTCTCAGCTTCCTGCAACTTAATGCCCTTCATTTGCTCAGCTTGTTCCAGTATCTTGTCCTCTGAAAACTCTGCCTTGTACCTTTGCCTGGTCTATGATCCCTCAAGACGAGGCCAGGACTAATCCCTCCCCAGCACATCACTGGAAAAAACTGTGCAGACAAGTCAGACTGTTTCCCTGAAGTTTTCATATTATTGCTCTGCAAATTAATAATGTGGCAAAACCATCCTTCAGGGTTTCCTTTTGCAGACAAGGGAGTAGCTGTGATGCAGCTGCCTCCTACTTAGTCTCATGGAAAGGGCCCATGATGACAATTCTGGTGGGGAAGGGGCTGGGCGATGAGAGCGAGATAAGTTTGGAAGAGCTTACCCTGGTGAAAGAGCTGGGAGCCTTGAAACTGCCTCGAGCTGAGCATGAGGGATGTGACAAAATTGATGAGAAGTCTCAGCAAGCCCCAGTGGCTGGAGGCTGAAGGCAGGCAGCATCACAAAAGAAGCAAGGTGGAAATTTTAAAGAAACCACTGTGGGTAGTGCAAGAGCAGCTCGTGACAGGTTCTTCGTCATCTGTCCTTAATCAGCACTGATGGTAAAGCATAATATGAGGCAGAATTTTACACTTTCTCTGAGACTCTCTAAAGTGTGCAAGGCCAGGGCAAGGTGATCAGAACCAACCTTTCTGGCCCAAAACCTGGGACGGGAACCCCTTAACAGTGTACCTATAAATGGGTGTCCAGCTGTTTGCTTAAACAGCTCCCATCCCACCAGGATATTCAGGATATTCATCGTCCCAAAGCATTTGCATTTGCCCCCAAGGCCCTGGTGTGCTGAGCAAGCCAGGCTCCCCTGTGGCAGCAGAGCTCCTATATCCCTGGGAGTTCCTCACCCAGCTCTGGATGGCCCTGCTTTAGCAGGACTGGATCATCTCCAAAGGTCCTTCCGGCCCCAGCCACCCTCTGGTTCTGTGATTCACACCCTTCCCTGCACAGGCTCCCTGCGGGCTCACCCTCCCTCAGAGTGCAGGTGAGGTGGTGCCTGGAGCAGAGATATCAGCTCTTCTCTGGTTCTCTCTCTCTCTCTGCTGGCATCCTCTGAGACTGCATTTGCTGTTCCTGCTCCCCGTGGTGTATCGTGCACACCTGATGGGCTGCTGCCCACACATTAGGAATTCCCATTCCAATCCCCTGATCCTATCAATGTCTGATCAGTACTGTCGCATTTCATTGATCCTGTCACTCAGGTTAGTGCTGCCTTCTCCTAAAATATCTGTGTCTTGCATGATATTCTCATCCTCTTCCTTCCAAATGAGGCTCCTCAACTTTATCAGCAGCCTAACTCATTAGCACTTTCACACTCTCTGTGCCAATAATGACTGGTCTTTGAAGACTTGTGCTTTTCATTTCCCTTCAGCCTGGCAGAAACCTGTCAGCAAACCCCAGTCCGCTCCTCTTAGCTGAGATCACACCCACCATGCCATTCTCTAGCTAATCTCATCCTTCTTGCTGTACTGTCTGTGTGTAACCCTACACTGCTATCAGGAGCCCTGAGATCGACCTCTTTTTCACTGCCTAGAAAGTCACTTGTGTGGTTCTGTCTCTAATTTGCTCTTATCTCATTTTGCACAAGCCTTCATGCCTTTATTACCTCTCCAAAAAGGTGTTGTACAATCTGACATACATCAAACCTGACAGTGGCCTGACCATTGCCCAGATCAGTGATTGCTCTCCCTTAGCCAGGTCCTGTCTTTGTTATTCCTTATGCCCATCACACCACAGAGGATTGTGCTGAGCCAGCCTTCCCCAGAAGGGATTGCATGTCTCAGAGAGTGTCTCCTTCCCTGGCTCTGGCAGGGAACAGGAGCCTTCTGCTTGCAAGCAGTAGGACTGTCCTCCACGGCAGGGAGAAGCCCCCAGACCTGTGCCATTCAGTCTCTCCCCCATGTCTGATGTAGCCTCTTGCTTCCCTTTCAGGCACAGGCTCCTGCCTTCCCAGCCCTGGAGGGGATGTTTGCAGCCAGTGTGCCCTGGAAGCCCATGGAGGAGAAGCAGAAAGGGAAGAAGCAGCAAACGGAGTGCTGATGGAAGCAGGGCATGCATGGCAGGGTGAAACTCTGTGTGCCACAGAGAGAGAGGGATGGGCACCGTGCAGACCCCTCTCTGCAGGAGGGCTGGGAATGGCGTGGGCAGGGCTGGGGGCCCTGGAGCTCTGTGCCTGCAGAAGGGCTGCAGGCTGCAGCCAGGGCGAGGCAGACTCGCCGCGGCAGTCGGGTGGCCAGCAGATGCTTTGGAGCTGCTGGCAGTATTTGAGCCAGCAGCTACTGCCTGCTTCTGTGCCACATGTCTGTCCCACTCTCTGCCCCTCCTTCATGGCCTCCCTCTCAGGCTTTCTCTGGTGGAACACTTGGATGCTGGACATGGCTGGAATCCATCTCCCCTGCAGTCTGACAATGTTTTTCCCCACATGCTGACTCTCTTCTCCTCTCCCTCTCCCTGCACTGCCCTGCTCACTGCCCTGTTGCACATTTTGAGCATTTTAACTTATTAGAAAATAATTTTAGAACTTAAAATAAATTCATGTGATGAAAAAGCCCACTGACCCCTGTGTGTGCTTGTGGAGGAACGTGCCTATTTGACAGAGCTGGGTGTACCTCTGCCTGTGTGAAGCCATTTCTAAGGCTTTTGCTGCCTTCTCTTTCTCTTTCAGTTCTGTTTTACTGAAGTTCCTGTTCGTTTCTGACATTTTCACAGTGAGGAAGGGGAAATTAAATGCCACTAGAGAAGGAAGAATCACAGGTTCAGTCTTTCCTTTTTGCTGCATTTCAGAGCCTTCTTTTCTTTTATTCCTCCCATCTGACTGTCCTTGTTCATTCATTCATTTATTCCTTTAGTCCTCACATTTTCCTGAAAGATCGACAAGTGGCATTATGGCTCTTTTAAGGATGTAGTTAGCAATGTAAGCATGAGTCTGCCAGGCCCCACCTCTCCAGACCTTCAATGTGTTTAAGTTTCATGCAGTCAGAGAATGCTCTTCAGGTCCCCTCTGAGCAGCCATGGAGGACTGTGGTACTGAATGCAGCCCCAGAAGAAACACCTGGTAATGAGAGTCACACGTGGGATTTCTCCCATATGGGCCCCACGCTGAGGCTGCTCCCTGTCCAGGATGGAAGATTCTCTTGGCTTGAGAGAACGTCACCACAGCCAGAACAGCTTTTCATTATTTCAGCAGGCACATGAACAGACCTTCTTGCTGTGTGGGTCCCCCCTTCCCTCCCCAAAAGGTTTAAGCACTCAGGTAGTGAATGCACTCAGGTGTCCTTAGACTGCAGTAACACCCAAAAGTCACTCCAGGGAGCACATCTGGACTCCTCAGCTCTTTAGCTACTCAGCTATCCATGTATTTTACTGAAAATGACACCTCTTTCTCCACTGAATGCTAGAGAAGTGCAGCAGAGCTGCGAGGTAGACTTGTCTGCTTCAACCATCCCATGCAATTTCAGGCAGACCCTGGAGCAGAATCAACAAAAGGCAAGACAGTCCAGCATGGTACCAGCATCTTCCTAGGCAAAGGATAACACTGCCTTTTTTTTTCAGGTGGGAGTGATCTGTCTAGCTCAATCCCCTCTCTCTGCCAGATGCTTTGGAGTAGAGAAAAGGCTGGTTAACCCCTGTGGGGCTGAGGGACAATCCGATATCCACCAGGATCACATCACATTCTCTCAGTGCCTGACAGTGGTTTGCTCTCTCTTCTCACACACAATGGGATGCTCTCTCCTTCTGTGGGTACCACTTTCAGCACTGCCTGTGACAGCCTGGATGTTCTCATTGCTCAGATGTGTGCCTGGTCTGTGTCTAAACCTCCCTGGTTCCTTGTACTCTCTGACTTCCTCTGGCAATCCGTTCTGGGATCTGCTTATTCACTGTGTGAAAATAGTTCCTCTCTCCGTTTTGAACTAAAAGCTTTCCACTGTCACCATTTTCTTTTCTCCCATCACAAAGGCTGGGAAAAGAGGGACTCCCAAATCCATCCTACCTTGGATGGCCATTATTTTACCACATTTTATCACAGCCCCTTTTTTGTTATTTCCCCATCCCCTCGTGACTCACTTCCTTCCAGGTACAAATCCCAGATTTTGGGACATTCTCTCAGACAGTTTGGGCAGGCCCAGCTCTGGGCACGGTCAGCTCTGCTCAGGCCCTTTGGAAGAGGAGGCAGCAGCCCAGCAGGGGAGCAGTGCTGGTTTACATGAGACACGGAGCCTTTCTCTGCTTCACTTCCATCCAGCCCTTCCGTGTTTTGTCTGCCTCTCTGAAAGAAGTTGAACAACACTGAGCTTGTAGCCAGCTGTTCACTGTGCCTGTCATGATAGGCAGATGTCTGACATGGTGCAGTTACAGTGAGCAAAAGCCTGGAAGTGTTTACACAGTTTAAGTTTTCCTTCCTAGAAACTATTCCTATATGTAGGAAAATATTTCCAAATCAAGATGGCACAAGGCAAGTCAGTGGAGTTGAGGTGAAAGGACCAAGAGTCTGCACAATAAAGCAAACAAATCTGGAAGCCTGTTTCAAGTGGAGTCAATAAATAGAAACAGGAAATTAAGCAAATGACATATGACAGAAAGAGACCTGATGCTTTTCCATAAGGATACAGTTACAGGTGCAAAACTCAAATAAATATTTTCAACATACCAGAATGTGGTCATTTGACCCTGGCTGGGTCCCTCACTCCTTTCTCTAACTGGATGGGAGGCAGAAAGTATAAAAACAGGCTCATTGGTCCAGATAAGGGCAGGGAGAGATCTCTCACTGATTATCATCACATCAAAACAGACTCGCCATGGGGAAATTATCTGAATTTATTACCAATTAAATCAAATCAAATCCAAGCAGGATATTGAGAAAATAAACTCAAATCTTAAAAGACCTCCATCCCACCACTCCATTCTTCCAAGGCTTAACTTCACTTCCAATTTTCTGTACCTTCTTCCCCACAGCAGTGCAGGGAGACAGAGAAAGGGGGTTGCTGTCGGTTCATCAGGTGTTATCTCTGGCACTCTTTCCTCCTCAGAGGAAGGACTCCTCACACTCTCCCCTGCTCCAGTGTGGGGTTCCTCCTGCAGGAGAGAGCCCTCCCTTAACTTCTCAAATTTGAGTCCATCCCATAGGCTGCAGTTTTTCACAAGCTGCTCCAGCATGGGTTCCTTCTGGGGTCACCAGTCCCACCTGCAAACCTGCTCCAGGGTGGGCTTCTCTCTCCACAGGGCCACAAGTCCAACCAGGGCTCTGCTCCAGTGTGGACTTCCCATGGGGTCACAGCCTCCATCAGGCATCCACCTGCTTCAGTGTGAGGTTCTCCATGGGCTGCAGGTGCATCTCTGCTCCCCCACGGACCTCCATGGGCTGCAGGAGAGTGCCCTGCCTCACCATGGTCTGCACCACAGGCTGCAGGGAATCTGTGCTCTGGCACCCGGAGCACTCCTGCCCTTCTTCCTGCACCAACCTTGGTGTCTGCAGGGCTGATTCTCTCACATATCCTCACTCCTCTCTCTGGCTGCAGTTGTTCATGTTCTTTTCATCCCACTTGACCATGTTGTCCCAGAGGCTCTACTGCCATCACTGGAGGCTCAGCCTTGGCCATCAGTGTCTTGGAGCCAGCTGGCTTTGGCTGTGTCAGACATGGGGGAAGATTCTGGCAGCTTCTCACAGAAGCCAACTCTGTAGCTCCCCAGCTGTCTAAGCCTTGCCACGAAAGCTCATTGCACAGTGGATGGAAACTTTATAAAAATATAGGAAATCCAGTGGATTCCCTTTTAGCAGAGAGGAGGGCTTAAGGAATGCAAAGAAAGTGTTACACATGCAAATTCCTTTGCGTAGGACTCCTCCAAAAGGAATTGGAAGACAACCTTTAATCCCAAACTAATCTTTTTTCAGTAAGAAAGATCAGCATCATTAGAAAAAATCATAACTAGGTCCAGATGTTCTGCAACCCAGACTTCTGAGGGATTTACAGTGAGAGGCTAAATTCTAGCAAATAGCATAATCTGACAAAAGACCTACAAGAAAAATAGATCTATTGTGGTTTTTGTGCATTCTGCACAGCTTTTTCAAAACAATAAAATGTTAAAACCAGATATCAAATTATGTAGGCTACTAAGGCATACTGAGTTTTATATTTGCTTGGCAAATTTATGGGAACAATATCAGCACCAATCCTGCAAAAAAATTCCATTACTTAGTACTCTGCTTCTGTTGTTTGAACACTTTGATGCATAAACCCAAAATATGTAGGGTTTTACTTTTGCCTTCTAAAGGCAAAACTGTCAAACCAAGCTCCTTACGGGAATGCTGTTGTTGTGGGTAGTGCATCTTGTGCCTCCCACTAAGTTCCAAAGCATCTGGGACAGTCTTTTCATACTTGTGGATTCCATCATGCCCAAGAGTTTCTCTCCTAGGTTTCCATCCCTCTGGCCTGCCAGTTCAATGCCTCTCCCTCCAAGAGCAGTCATATGGTGTGCTCTGAAAAGGGTGTCACTGCCACCTGAATGCAGGGGTCTCAGAGGGTCCCATGGCAGGAGGACATAGGACACTCCTGGAGCCCAGAAACACGGGAAATCACACACAAGGGCAGATTTTGCAAGGATTTGGTCATTCTCATTCTTACTGAGGTTCCTCTTCTTTTACAAGCGCTGTGTGTCTTCTTTCTTGTCACCAGCTCAGCATTCCCACTTTGTATATAAAATGACACAGGATTTGTACCAAGGGGGACACACCAGCAAACTCCCTAACGAGCTTTGGGGGCTGTCAGGAGCTCAGTTAGGACCCTGTGCTCAGGCACTCCCCAGCCCTTCAAAATCTCAAATGAGATATTAGGAAGAAATTCTGTGCTGTGAGGGTGGAGAGGCGCTGGCGCACGTTTCCCAGAGAAGCTGTGGATTCCCCATCCCTGGCAGCGCTCAAGGATCCCGGTCTATTGGAAGGCGTTGCTGCCCAGGGCAGGATGTCGGAGTGGATGATCTTTCGGGCTCCTTCCCAAACCACGGGCTCTAAGGGAGGGCAGAGCTGTGCGGGGACAGCTCCCGGTCCCTCCCGGCTCCTTGTCCCGAGCCGATGCCGCCACCTAGCGCACCGTGCGCGGGATTCTGCGCCGCTGACACGCCTCCAGCTGCGCGTCAGGACAGCCCCTCCACCGGCCTCTGCCCCTCGCTTTTGCCAAGGCCAGCGATAGTGAGACAGTAAAGCAATATTGCATCCTGTACAGGTTCCTAAAAACTCCCCCAGGCACCTCCCTCCTGCCTGTCGCATTTCTCTCATGTCCTTAACATGGGCTTGGGCTTGGTTAGGCTTGCTTTACTCTCTGTCACTTTTGGTGACACACTTCTGCGGGTTCCATTCTTGATTCCTCTGTCAGTGCCCTCCAAGCAGCCCCTGATTTCCCGGCACACTGGGCTCGTCTTGCTCCATCAGGCTCCACCCCTCCTGACCAAATGCAGGGGACCCCCTTGCTCATGAAGGACCTCTCTGGGGGGTTCCTGATTTTCCACTGTGATCAGCACAAGAACCTTTATGATATCTGCTTAGAGAGCCCTTTCTTCCCATTTTAGGCCTCCAAGTTCCTGCAGACAGGTGTCTCTCCCCAGATTTCCCCATTTCTGAGCAACACAGCTGTGCTGGGGTGAATCACTGGGCCCCTCAGCAGCCAGCTTGTTGTTTCTAGCTCCCATATCAGGCACCAAAATGCCCCTTGAGAGGCTCACCAGGTGTCAGCTATTCTGTTGCAAAGAGAACGCTCCTGGCCTTTGAAGCTGCTGATAGTCAGGTGCCTCAAGATCTGTTTTTTATGCTGCATCAAACACTTGTCCTTCCTTCTCTCCAATGCCACTTGGCAATCACTAATTTTCCAACACATCTGGGTATCTTTCATCTTTCAGTCTACAGAGAGCCCCCACTGATGTGCAGGGAACTTGGCTTTAGGGAGATGATCTCTGGAGGCATCTTGGCTTTCCAGTGCAGCCAGTCAAAAGGTCTTTCTCAACATCTGGATTCTGAGGCCCATTTCTCCCTTTATCTCTCACTTCCTTGGAGACCCTCAGTGTCTCTGCAGGCTGTGACCATCACCCAGCTCAGCCTGGAAGCTGCTCCTCTCCGCTGAGAGGATCTGTTTCTATCTGACACGAGCTTGCAAAAATATTGCTGGTGATGGGATTAGAGCAAAGAGAGACAGCACAGAGTGTGTCTGCAGGGGATAAAGCAGGGAAACATGACAGCCCCTGCTTGGCGGGGGCAGAGCTGTGTGCAGTGCTCAGGCTGTTCTCGCTGTGCTAGGGGGTCACTGTGTGATGCTGGATGAGCCCCCTTTCCCCAGGGGCGCAGTACAGCAACTGCCCCAGCGAGGTGAGAACCAGACTTGCCAAGAACCTAAAAACCAGTTAAATATTTATGAGGAATATTACATTCAGAAAAGAGACTGACTGGCTAATATTATTCATCCCTTCTGGATTCTGATGTTTAATTAATGCTTGCAAAGTGCTTTGAGATGCTTGGATGAAAGAGATACAAACACGTCACTGCACGCTGTGACCCTTGGTCCCAGAGGCACCTGTTCCCTGCACAGCTGCAGCAGCTCCAAGAGATGGATCCCCACCCTAGGGTGACAGTGGATCCAGAACAGGCATTCTCACAACGTGACAAGCCTGAGGCTTTGTCACCTCAGACCACAGCCCTGCTTCTCCTTGCAACTCTGCAGCAAGTTCAAGTGCATTTTGCAAGCCTTACCCCTTCAGGGAATGCTATTTCTGGTAGATATTTGCAGTGACATAAACCAACTGTTTAAAAACAAGCCAGTGTTTCTGCATTATAGCGTGCTGGGGAGACAAAACGCGAGCCAGAATCTGTACAAACTGAAGCATCAGCTCAATGCCTCAGATCCCCAAGCACTGAGATGCCAAAGCCTTACAATCCCAACCTGAGTTTTCTTATCGCTGTTTTTTCCCACAGGACATCCTCTCTGGCAGCTGGGGACCAAAAGGACATTTCTATTTGACATGTGTGAGAGAGTTTTGAAGATGCTGATGGGCTATGTCAGGTTCTTGCCAGAGAGCTCAGAGTGCCTCAGAAAAGGGCATTCCCAAGTTCTGGACACTAGCAGAGTGCCCATCCCATCCCAGTTTGTATCCCACACTGGGAAGGTCCTGTCTCATGCAGGTGGCTTCCTCTCTGAGGCAGGACATCATCTTTCTCCAAAGTCCCAATCAATGGAGAAGCCCTTGCGCTGGAGGCGCGATCATGGTGGTTCCTGCACAGCTGGTGGCACACTGTGAGTCTCTCTGCTGTGGCTGTCTGTCCCTGCTGCCCCCAGAGCCTGGTTGCACCTCACAGCCCCATCCTCACACGCAGGGGCAAGTCACTGCCAAAAGGAGGAGAGTGGGTGGCGCAGAGATGAAATCTCAGCCATGTCTGGGGCTCAGTGGGTTTCCGCCACCTTGGCTGAGGCTGGGATTCAGAGAGAGAGAGAGAGAGAGACCAAATGCGGGTGGGAAACCACAAAAGCCCCCTCCTCCACCCTACAGAGAAGGGAAACAGCTGAGATTCGGTCGTGGTGCAGGTTGGTACAGGTTACTGAAGAGTAAGCTTACACTGGCTTTACAGGGCGAGGTTTTGGTACTGGAGGGGCTGCATCAGCGGCTTCTGTGGGACGTGAGGAGCTGCCCCATGCCCGTCAGAGCCACCTCCAGACAGCCCCAGAGCAGACCCACTGCAGACCAAGGCTGAGCTCATCAGTGATGCTGGTGGCACCTTTGTGACAGCGTGTTTAACAAAGGGTAAAAAGCTGTGCACAGCAGCTGTGGGAGACAGGAAGGACAATATGTGGGAGAAACAGCCCTGCTGACACCAAGATCAGGGGAAAAGGAGGGGCAAGAGGTCTCCAGGTGCCAGAGCCAAGATTCCCTGGCAGTCCATGGAGAGTCTGCACTGGAATGGGTTTTCTGGCAGGAGCTGTGGCCTATGGAGGACCCACACTGGGTTCCTGGATGAGATTATCTAGCACCCTGCCCAATCACACCTTGAAAGCCTCCAGCAATGGTGACTCTGTCACGTCCCTGGGGAGGTTGTTCTGGTGACTGATTGTTTTCGCTGTCAAAAAGGTCTTTCTAATGTCAAGATGAACATGAAGAACTGCAGTCCACGGGAGGAATCCACATCAGAGCATTTCTTGAAGGATCCCAAGGTGCAGCAGAGGAACAGCATAAGCAGGAAGAAGCAGCAGAGATGAAGTGCTATGAACCGACCACGACTCCTATGACCTGCCTCCTGTGACACTTTGGGGGAGGAAGGAGGGGTAGAAGAGTCAGGTGTGAAGTTGTGAAGTTCAATCTGAAGAGAAAAGAGGGGTGGGAGAAGCTTTATAAAGTTGTTGGGTTTTTTAAAATTTATCACTATGTTTGTTTGTTTTTAATTAGCCATAAATCTATTTGTTTGTTTTTAATTTGCCAAAAATTAAATTAACCTTTCCCCAGGTTAAGTCAGTTTTGCCCATGACGGTAGCTGGGGGGAGATCTCCTTGTCCTTATCCTGACCTGAGAAGGTTTTTCACATCTTCTCCCTCTGTCTTGCTGAGGAGGGGGAATGAGAGAGCAGCTGGGTGGGTGCTGGCCAACAGCCAAGGAAAAGCCACCACTGCTATAAAGAAAATATTCTCTCATCTCACCCTAAATCTCCGGCAAACTGCACAGACAGGTGGGGCTGGGGTCAGCCCTCAGAGGTGCCTCTCCTTAGTGGTGGTGCAGGAGACAGGCTGGGAAATGGAGCTCAGGTGGCTCTTACAGAGTGCGGGAGGCGTGCGCTGGGTGTGGATCTGCTCAGCTAACCTGTTGTTTGTCAGCTTTCCTCCCCAGCCAAGCAGAACCAGCTCCCAGCCGTCCATGTCGAGGTTTCAGCCCCGTCAGGGCCTCCATCAGCTGCCCCGTGGCCAGTAGGCTCTCTCTGTTCCGCACACTCATCCTCCCTGCCGCTGCCATGGCTCGCCTTCCGCCCAGGTCCATTTCTGCCCACACCCAGAGTGGAAATCACGTGCCTTTGGAAAATCATCCTCTGCCCAGAGGAGTCACGGGTGTCGGCAGAGCCTGGACTGGCGGCAAGACCTTGCTGCTGTCGTTCTGGCTGGAGAGGAGGAGACATCAAGGCCAGCCCTACATATCTGCTCGTGAACATCAACTTCGTTCCTCTTTTGTTTCAGCTGTAGTTGGGTGAGATCAACTACGGCAGGTGACAAACACAAGGAGCCAGAAACACAGAGGCTGAGAGAAAAGAGGTAAGGAAACTCTTTCTTCTGCTAAGAGGCCAGCCTGTTTTCGGGTTTTTTAATGCTATGAACTTTATTACTCCGCTCAAGTTGCTGTTTCGGCACGGATGGATTGGCTTTGCCCCGCTTAAAGGTCTGTTGTAAAACCATCTTAAACCTTTGACTTGATAATACTTGTGGCTGTGCAATTCTCCAAGGCCTTTTAATTTTAGCTAAAAACTGTTTGACTCCCTGGAATTTTCACTGAAAGGGGCATAAAAAAAGGGAGCTACGAAAAGCTCAGAGCCTGGGGATCTCATGGATCTTTTAAACCCATATATAGGGAAATATGTCCTATATGAGGGCCTGTCACTGGTGACTGCATCTCCCCAAGGGCTGCAAATGCATTGGGAAGCAGCCCTCTACCAGCTGCCACTTGCTATCACCTTCTCCACGTACCCTGCAGGAAGGGGAACTTTATTCTAAAAAAAGCCTGCAAAAATAAGAAGATGCCAGTCTCTAGCTAAGTAAGGATGTCTACTTACATCTGTACGTGCTGAGACTGGAGGGGTCTGTTCTGCTAATCCAAGCTGACTGGCTCACTGCCTGACACTAGCTGCCAATGCAGCCTGATCCATTAGCTCAGGGCTGAGTGAGCAGGATTTCTTGGAAAAAGAGGGATCCTTGCAATTTCAGGACAACAGAAAAGGGATCTGCTTTCCCCTTACGCAGGCTGCTGTGCTGTTGAGAGCAGGAGTTGCATTTCTGGTTGAATTTTTCAACTTTCAGGTGGTATATCCTGCTCAGCCTCCATCAGCCACCTCAGATATTCCTCCACATAAGGGCTGAGCTCAGGTTACTGCTCAGTGTTCTCCACTATGAACTCAACACTCCCTGGTGCAGGTTGGAATCACAGGATGGCTTGGGTTGGAAGGGACCTTTAGAAAACATCTCATTCCAACACCCCTGTGCAGGCAGGGACACCGTCCACTAGACCAGGTCACTCAAAGCCCCTTCCAGCCTGGCCTTGAACACCTCCAGGGATGGAGCAGCCACAGCTTCTCTGGGCAACCTGTGCCTCATGGGTCTCTGAGTAAAAGATTTCTTCCTAACACATTTGATCATTTGATCTAAACCAACCCTCTTTCAGTTTAAAACTGTTCTTCCTTCTCTTATCACTATCTGATTATCTAAAAAGTTGCTCTTCCTCTTTTTTATAAGATCCCTATAAGTACTGAAAGGCTGTGATGAGGTCTCCCTGGCTTTTCCTTTGTCCTCCCCAGTGTCTCACAAACATGTCTGCCTGCAGCGTAGCAGGGCTTGGCTCATCCAAACTGAGCATTCACCTCATCCCCACTAGAGGTTCTTGAGCACCCAGGGACGGTGCCCACCTGATCTGTCACAGCCTCTTGTGGGGACCCTGTATTCACCAGAGCAAAATTAAGGAGGGGTGATACCCAAATGTCATCCCAAGCACATACAGGGCTTGGAAGGCTGATGAAGGAGCTGATTTCAGAGTGCCTCTCATTGCCTTGATTAGTCACAGTTTCTGGTGGCTTTGGCAGGCCTTGGCTTCCCCTCTGGCCAGAAGGGAGCAGCCTGGGCTGCGGAGTTGGAGCCACTTCTTGCGGCCTCCACGTGGTTCCAGGCATGTCACTGGGCATGGGGTACCTCATGGCTGAGGGGAGCTCAGCTGGTGCTGACACAGCGACATCCCCACCCTCCTTGTCCTGATGGTGGGACCTCTCCTGGGGAGGATTTAGTGGCGGCTGCAATGGCTCGTGGGTGGTGGGATTTTGAGATTAATGGCAGGATGGCGAGTGTGTTGATTTCAAGGCCAGTCCAGGCCATAATTCAGTGGTTACTTGAGATAGTAATGGTTGTTCCTAGGAGTAAGCTAGTGATAAAGATTAGTTTTTCCTGGGGGTTCATTAAGCAAGGGAAGGAGTTGAACTATCATTTTCGGGATAGCTTGTTTAGCTGACCCTACTAGAAAGTAATATAAAGGAAGTATGGAGGGTTTGGATTCCTCTAGGGTAGGTTCAATTCCTGCTTTTCTAAGTACTAGGCTTTCACCCGTGTGACCCCATGGATCTTGCTCCAGCGCCTTCCTCTCCCAGGGGCTCCAATGGGGGGATGGCATCTGCTCTTGGATGAGCAGAGATGCTCAGAAGGAAATGCAGGGAGGGTCAAACAGTCCAGGGGGACAGTAGGGACCATGAAATGATCCTCACTGCTGTCATAACATTGCTCTCTGCTGGCTATTTTCATTGCACTTCGTCTATTTCCCTGCCCGCTGCTCGCCTGACGTTTGCTTTAACGTCAAGGAGTAAATTCAAAGAAACCACTATTTGGTAAAAGAGCCAAGTCAGCTTTGTTTCAGAGTTTTAAACTGAGAGGAAGAGAGGTGAAGCCCTTTAGCCCAGAGCCCCACAGCTGAGGCTAACTCTCGAGCAGGGCAAGGCGCATCCCTGGGCCCTGGCCCGGGAGGCAGCGCAGGGGAAATGCCGAAATGCCGCAGCAGCGGAAGCCGAGGTGCGGAGCCCTGTGGGGAGGGAGGGAGGGCTGGGGGCCCCCCACCCTGACACAACGAGCTGCTGCCAGATCAAAAGCACAACCACAAACAACAGCGAGAGGAGAAACCAAAACCACACTGCAAGAAAGAGGCGCAGGAAAACACAGAGAAGAGGAGATGGCCTGCTCTGCATCAGGAGCGGTTGCTGAGTTTTTATTTGTTGGGGTTTTTTTAATTTAAGTTTCCTCCTGTGTCATGCCAGTGCCAGCCTGTGGAGAGGTGTCTGTAGCCATCACCCACTGGGGTTCAGTACTGAGGGGCTGCCAGCCCTGCTCTCAAGCAGATGTTATCCAGGCATGACTTGGTCCTGCAGGCATTATTCTCTGAAGCAAGCTCACTCACTACCTCAGCTCTCCTTTTCCTATCCCTCAGAGAAGCAAGGATCATTAAAATAAGTCAAGAAGGAAATTAAACCAGTTTAATAAGAGGGGGAAGTTAAAATGAAAAGGAAATCAATGTTCACTTGGGAGGGAGCCCTGCTCCTCCGTTGCTAGATGTGCTAATAAATCAAGTATGCCTGGACTGTTTCTGGCACAGAGGCCAGCTGGCATGAGATGGTCTGGGCTATTAAACTCACTTAACCTCCAAAATGAACTGGCCACATGCCAGCCACCTAATGGGAGAGGTCCCTGGCCCATGCTAACACCTAAATGCATCCCAAGAGTTGCTCGGGAGAGGGAGAGTTGTCCCCGGCCAAAAATGTGTCAGGAAATGTACTAGCAATTTAACAGGACTGATGAGTATGTTCCAGTGCCTGGGGACATTCTGTGACACCGCTTAATTTATGAGTACCACCGTCAGATGCAGCTGGGCTGCCTGTAAGGAGGCTGTGGGTCTGCTAGGAGCATCCGCTAATGAGAGCAGCTTGCTCGCTTAACACAGCGGAGCCTTGCTCTCTGGGATCTGTAAACTCCGGAGCAGCCTTGCCTGGGATCTGGCCTGGAGGGATGCAGAAGGAGACAGAAAGGCAGGGGGGAATAGGAAGTGGCATGCATGAGAAGCAGAAATAAGCAGGGAGAGAGGGAAAGTGTGTAAAAGAAATCCTAGCTGAAGGCAACCCATTTTCCCCACTGATTTGTAGCATGTAGGTGGTAACACCACACTGTGGAGATCTGCCACAGAAATACAAAGATTAGTGTGAACAAAGTGGGGATGCAGAAGATGTGAAACCAAGAGAAGAAACAGAAGAACAAAGATGCATCAATCTGCATCTACCAAGATGCACAAGGTCAGCAGTTCACCAGTCCCACAGTGCTCTGGTTGTGTGGTTTTGCTCAATAACCAGGAAGCAAGAAGACAAAGAATAAACTGAAGCCATATGACAGGAGAATAGAGATTCCCAGTCAAAACAAAATTATGAGGTGTGACTCAGCGATTTCATTAATTTTTACTTGTTCCATTACCTTCAGGTTTTATATAAAGTTTAATGACTTTAAAAATTTGAAACCCATCACTGAACTGTTAATTCACAGATATTACTTTAGAGTGGGGGCTGACTTTTTCATCCCACAGGAACAGGTGATGTGAGATTTCACAGCAGGGATGAGGTTCCTCCTGTCACCTCAGGAATGGATCTTACTCAGGGCCCCGTGCCAGTTCTCAGTTATCGATGTTCCTTCAGAGTGAGATGCATACAGATGCCTTGTTAGTGCCCCTTTCTTTATTCTGTAGCTCAACCCAGCAAACTGCTTCATCACTGCCTCTGCATCTTGTTAGGAGTGATCTCCAATCATCCGCACTTGCTCCTTTGTTTTATAATTTTTGCAGAAAACAGCTCATGCAAATATTTCCTGGCCTGGGGTGGGTTTTTTGTTTTGCACGAGGCAAGCCACAAGTCTCCTCTGACTGTGTCTTTGCCACCTGTTTCTCTTCTGATGGTGCATATATCTGCTGTCTTGTTCTTGCACACATATTTTTCATCTGTGCATGTCTGTACATGGGTCTGGAGTCAGATGTTGGGCTGACCTTATCTCCATTTAAATGTAGTGCTGATGTTTTCATCTACTCTTTGATAGCTCCACATGCTCTGATCATTAAATTAATTTCGGTATTAAATTATCCTCTAATAGAATATATTACACTTAATATTGCATATCGTACATATAAATACTGTGGAAAATTATTCACGCATTTCTTTTGTGTTTAATCCCATTAAGACTCCAGCCTTCAGTCTGACACACACCTGACATGGGGACTGCCTGCTTCCAGAGAAGTGAGGTCACCTCACTGGCTTGCTCACTCCCCAGGGCATTTAAGCTGCTTGGCTTCCCTTCTGTGCTTTATGCCTTGGTTTAGGGATGGAGAGCTCAGTCGTGTCCTTGCGCCAGCAGCCATGGTCCCCCTCATCTTGTCACCCCACCCAGCTGCAGCTCTTACCAGCTCTTGGCCTTTGCTACAGTCAGAAGCTGCATCTAATTTGATAACAGACCTTAACATGACCATTAGCTTCCAGTTCCCACTTAAGGTTTTGCTACCATTAGTGCAACTTCTTCTTGTGGACCTCATTCCTCCCTTCTCCCCATACTTTTCATTTAACTGTCCTAAGAATTCAAGCAGAATTGAATTCTGTTCTTTCCAACATCCGACTTGCTGGTTATTGAGATTTTTAAGGTAAGAAGTTTAAAAAAAAAAAGCCCAAACCTGAAGAAAAATAATAATAACAACAGCCTAAAGATGACTTTAATCATAGCATCACAAAATTACACAGAAATATTTAGATGGCAAGGGACATTGGGAGGTCTCCAGTTAGTTCTCCTACTCAGAGCTGAGTTGACTATAAAACTACAACGTGTTGCTCAGGGCTTGACAAAACAACTTCTGAGCATCTCCAATGGTGGAGACTGCCTGGCATCTCTTGGCATCTATTCCACTGCTGAACCACCTTCAGTGGGAAGAAAGTTTTCCTTCTATCTAGTCAACATTTCCCTGCTCAACATATGGCTGCTGCCTCCTGCTCCTCCCCTGGGCACATCTGAGAAGAATGAGGCTTATTCTTCTAGGTAATATCCATTAGATAATGGGAAACTGAAATTAGATCCCACTTTGGCTCCCTTCTCCCTGTCAAGCCAAATTTTCTGCCTCTCCCTGTATGTCAGGTGCTCCAACTTCCTCACCATGTCACCAGCCCTCCACTGAACTCCAAACAGTTTGTTGGCACCCTTCTTGTACTGGGGGCCCAAAACTGTACCCTGTATCCTAGATGAGACCTCAGGTGTGCCAAATAGAGAGAAATAATTACTTCACTCTACTTCCAGCAGAGCTGGCTGAGCTCTTGCTAATGCAGCCCTGTATGTGTTTAGCTTTAATCTCTGCAAGAGTGATGATAACCCACCATAGAGAAGTAAAAAAGCACAGAACTCTTGGCAGTATAAACAGCTGCTGCCTGACGAATGCCAGAAACCTAGGGATGAGTAAAATGAAATGTTTATTACCAAACTCCAGGGGCATGCTGCAGATGGATTCTTTGCTGAAACAAAAGGCTCTGGTGACTTTCCCAAAAAGCTTCCACTTTCCTGTGCTGAGGGATGGTGGGAGCTGACTGGGAACACAAGTCCCATCCATCGAGGTCTGAATAATCAAACATTACTAACAGAGCATTTGGGTCTTCCAGGATAGGATCCCTTGGCAGTGGCAGCATTTCGGCCACAATAACCCCCTGTACCGATATAAGCTGGGGACGGAATGGCTGGATAGTGCCCAGGTGGAAAGGGACCTGGGGGTGCTGGTTGACAGTCGATTAAATATGAGCCAGCAGTGTGCCCAGGTGGCCAAGAGGGCCAATGCCATCCTGGCCAGTATCAGGAATGGAGTGGCCAGTAGGAGCAGAGAGGTCATTCTTCCCCTGTACTCGGCACTGGTGAGGCCTCACTTGGAGTATTGTATCCAGTTCTGGGCCCCTCACTTTAGGAGGGACATCGAGTTACTTGAGCGTGTCCAGAGGAGGGCAACGAGACTAATAAGGGGCTTGGAGCACAAGCCATACGAAGAGTGACTGAGGCAGCTGGGGTTGTTCAGCCTGGAGAAAAGGAGACTAAGGGGCGACCTCATCGCTCTCTACAACTTCCTGAAGGGTGGCTGTGGTGAGCTGGGGGTCGGCCTCTTTCTCCGGGCGATAACAGATAGAACAAGAGGACACAGTCTCAAGTTGCGTCAAGTGAGATGTAAGTTAGAATTAAGAAGCAAATATTTCACAGTAAGAGTGGTCAGATACTGGAATCATTTACCCAGTGAGGTGGTGGAGTCATCATCCCTTGAAGAATTCAAAAAAAGACTGGATGTGGCACTTGCTGCCATGATCTAGTGAACAGTTAGAACATCGACTGGACTTGATGATCTTATAGGTCTCTTCCAGGCTTGAACTTCTGTGATTCTGTGATTCTGTGATTTCCAGCCCTGCTGTCCCAGGAGGGGAGGAGCATTCCCAGCGATGGAGTCGAGTGGCACAGCCCTGAGCTGCACGCCTGCCACCCTCCTGCTTCTGCATCTGGGTGAGTCCTGGGCTCTGCAAACCCTCGTGGTTCTCACAGCCTTTTCACAAGCCTCACAACCCTCGGTGCATTTCCAGGCTCTTTCTGATGTGTTCCGTAAGTTTCCTCACACGGTTTAGCTTTGGGACTCAGGTTGTTCCCAGCCCACCTGCTGAGCCTGCCAGCCAAACCCAGGGTTTGGGGAGCTGCCCCACAGAGATGCAGGAGTGGGGTCCTGTGAGAACCAGGATACACACCAAGCAGAGTGGAAAATATGCCCTCCACATTGCCTCCAGCTGTCTGGGGAAAAAACATATCTGTGATGCGTAACCATATCTGTGATGTGATCTTCAGAATCTCATCACAGATTTGCCCTTGCAAATGGAATGCTACTGGCTTGCTTAGCTTGACTGCTAATGTTATAAGCTTTGGTGGATTTTTTAGTGCTCATTTTCCAAGAAAAGAAAGACAGTGAATAAGGCCAAGCCTGCATTTTTCAGATACTCAGCTTTGATTCCTCTGGTCACAGAGAAAAGATTGGAAATCTTTTGTGCATCCTAGAACCAAATGAAAAGCGAAAGATACCAACTTCTTAGTAACATTTCTAATTTCACAATTAAAGATCATAAACTTCTGTAGTCCAATGTGCAATTACCGAAAACTTGTTTGGGTACTGTTGCAGGTGACCTCTTAGAGGGATGTAACTTCTGGCAAACCCTACGTTAAACTCATGTAAACTTTTAATTTTACACTTCTGTAGCTCTTCAGTACTCACGTCACCTCAGGGATTTGCAGGTTAAGCATCTCTAAGAGCTTACCAGCAGTGAGGCAGGAGATCACAATCCTGTTATTCCCAATCTTTCCTCTGGCAACTCCATTTCTTTCTTAATGTCTCCTGCAGAAACCTTCTTCACAGTGAAGGAAAGGAAATTATTCTCCCAAGAAACAACTCCTAATGTTTCTTCAATATTATAGAATCTATTTCTTTTACTGTCACATAATCCTCCTCCCAAGAACAGGAACCTGACATTAGGACAGCCTTCTTTTTTTCTTTTTTTACTTTATTTCTTCATTTTTTTGTATTTTCAGTCTTCATCCATGCAAAAACTGGAAGAAGGTGTGAGCAAATTTGTCAGCGCTGCATCAAGTGTTGACTGGGGAGTGAAGGAGGGCTGACATATGCTGTCCTTCATTTGCTACCAGTAGAATAACTAAGTCCTATCCAGTGGAAAAGGGTTTTCTCGGTAAAAGTGTCGACATTTCAAAATTATGAATGATGGTCAGTCCGCCATAACTACTAGTATTTTCCCTTTTTTCTGAGTGTATGTGAAAGAGAATAATCAGGTAATAAAAGAGCTTGATTGATTGATTGATGATATAAAGGAGTGACAAATTCAGAAATTGAGGATAATTTCATTGTCTGGGAAAGGGAGGAAAAATATCAACGTATTTTTGAAGGGCTGGGAATTTTTTACTGAGCCACCCTTCAGAAAGAGAACTTACGCCTTTTTTTGGGTGGGCATTGACTTTCAGGCCTGACCTCCAGTATGGCTCAGAAAAATGAATTCCAGACTGGGCTTGTAGGAGGGGAGGTGACCCTGAACTGCACAGGCATACTTCCTGAATCACAATTACCTCAGGACTCAGTTGTGAGATGGAAGTACTCTGATACTCTTCTGTGGCGTATGGAAAATAATCTGAAATATTGGAAAAGTAAGGCTTCCCATTCATTACCCCTTCTCCCTTCACACAGCTGAGAAACCTCTTCCCTCCTAACCAAGCCTATTTTTTCCAAAGAACCATCTTTCATTACTGGCCGGTCTGACATCAAGATGCAATACAAACAACTGAACGTGAGGGATTTGAAGCTCTCCGACGCCGGCATCTACACCTGTGAATACGGCACTCACAAAGTCCACACCTCACTGCACATTGTTAACTGTGAGTGAGTGCAGGCCTTTTGGTCATCAGGAGGGATGGGAACCATAGAGCTTGGGGAGACCTCTCCGCTGGGATTCTTTATCCAGCTGCATTTCTTCTGTCTCGAGCTATCACGGTTCATTTCTCCTCCATCTCCAGAGCACAGTGTCTCCATGTTCTCTTTGCTGTAACACTTGTGTCTCTCTTCCAGGAACTTACTGCCTGTGCATTTTCTTTTTACAGTGGAAATCTCTTTGGATGGGCATTTTCTGCAAAATGAAGTGCCTAAGCTGATTTTAACTCAAAATTCATCCAGTCCTCTACCTGATCTCAGCATCACATTGTTTGACAGTAACAATAACAGAGTGACACCAGAAATACAAAAGAAGAACCTTCAAGAATACATAGTGAATTTAAAGAAACTGGAGACTATGGACAGCGGGACCTGGGTGTGTCAGATCCATTCAGACTCTCCATTGATTAATCAGAACATCTCCTTTGCTGTGAAGGTATTAGGTATGTGACAACAGAAATGGAGCTCACACACAGGCTTGGGAACCACTGCTCCCTTCAGCTCATGAGTTTAACTTTTAACCTCCACATTCCAAGCACTGGTGCTCCAGGGTTGACTTCCCAGGGCTTCCAGCAACGCAGCTTGGAGCTTGTTCTGCTGCCTGAGCTCTGTTCTACTCTTGCACTCATTTTTCTCTCCAGGCTTGGTGAGGAGAAGATTCTCCTTTCCTCGGGGTCTGTTCTTCTCAGCTCTGCTGTGCTTGGAAGCTTTGGATCTTTCTGCTGTCTTATTCTTTCTCTGTTTAACCTTCCTGGAAGATGTCATGGCTTTTCTCCAAGTCCTTTTTAAACTGAGTGCAGCGTGCCTCACTCCGGATCAAGGACAGACACGGGGAAGCGTAACCATGGCTTTTCCTGCCTCTGTATTTCTTGTCTCTACTAAATTCAGGTTTTCAGAATCCAGATTTGGAAAGAAAGTATGCAACTGTTGATAGTGCTGTCATCTTGTCCTGGCGTCTGAACTCCCAGAAGATAAAATGGAAAAAAGGTTTCACAGGACAGCTAAATTGGAAACAACAGGAAGGTGCAGAATCTCATGAGCTACTTGATTTCAACATCACAGCAGAAGGACAGCTGCATGAGACTAAAAAAAGTAACAACTTGTTGTTTGAGATACCTGAAAACAAACCTGAAAGTCCCATAGAAGTGAAGCTCCCCAAAGTCCATTTCAATCACTCTGGCCAGTACCAGTGCCAGCTGGAGTATGAAAGAAGACATGCACAGAACAAGATAGAGCTGGTGGTGATGAAAGGTGAGAGGAAGGAAGAGAAGTGGGTCATGAAGAGGAAGACCTACAGAAACCTGCAAGCCCCAAAAGCACGGGGATGGCCCCATCTTCCCATGCCCTCACTCACATGTCCTTGTCTTGCCTTTACAGTCTCAGCTAACCCTGCTGGGCCACTCTCCAGAGGGGCCAGCGTGACCCTGACCTGCCAGGTCTCCGGACCGCTTGCACCCGATGCCTACTTGAGCTGGGAACCTGTGAATGGCTCCAAGATGGACATTAAGAAATCAAAGCAGCGTGAAGTAAAGCTGGAGGTGACCATCAGCACTGCAGGGCTGTGGAGCTGTCACCTCACAGAAGGCAGTGACAAAAAGATCAGCTTTCACTACCACGTGGGTATGGAAATTAGCATCACATCCCTGCCCCGACCCTAAAGCTATAAAATTCTGTTTGTTTCTGTGTCTAAATATTTGTATCCTCCCACAGAGGAAGCTTCTGTTTGGATTAACAATGTGATAATTGGAGCAAGCATTGGAGGCAGTTTATTGGCGTTTGCCCTTGGGTGCCTGTGCATCATCAGTGGTGTACGCTGGCAGCGGAGAAGGGTGAGTGCCACGGTCCCTGTGAAAGGTGCAGAGATTACTGCCTCTCCAAACCACAGGAGGAGTCAGATTTCCTGTCTGGGTGCAGGACAGGACAGACAGTGGGTCAATCCTTAGACTCAAGGCAAATTTTTAAGATGGGCAGTCTGCAGATGTCAGACAGCACTTTACTGCCAACTTCAGAGGAAAGCATTTGAAGCATGAAAATATCCAATTGTTCTTTGTCCCTTCTCTCCTGGCAGCAACGGGCAAAAAGGATGGCACAAGCAAGACAACACTTGCTGGAAAACAAGACATGTCAGTGTCAACAGTAAGTGGCGATGAGGGCACCCAGAATGGGCAAAGACTGTTTTCAAGAGAGAGGAGCGGGATGACTGAGCGGGGCGAAATTGAACTTGAGCCTCTTTGGTGAAACGGTACAGCTGCATTTCAGCATTTTCAGCTCTTACTCATGTTAAATCCTGCTTAAGAGTTATGAGCTGTGCTAAATCCCACACCCATGGTAGCACTGTGCTGGGAAACTTTTGAGCAGAGTTGTTTCACTCAAATTACCTTAGTGTTGAGAGATGTTAGCCCAACCCAAGCAGGAATTCCAAAGTCCTTCAGTAGGGTCCATAGAGAATCTGAGATCTGGATATCAAGGTTGTGGAGGTGGAAGGCACAAAACCAAATACAAAGATGAAACATAAATTTTAAAAATCCATTATGTCCATAATTTAATTCCAGCTCTGCTAGAGCATTGATGGACTGCTTTTGGTGAAAATTGCCAATAACCTCCCAGGAGTAACAAAAGAACAGGGGAAAAAAAATCACAGAACAGTCTGATTTGTACCCTTTCCTCAAGGCCTTGGGTGATGTGAAATACACCATCATGTCGTGACCCTTTTCATAGGAGCAAGGATTTCTCAGCAGAGAAGCTGCCCTCTTTCCATGTCTTTAAGCTTTTATGGTATCAGGCACCAAAAGCAGCTGTTGGAAACACTGACAGCCATTCTGTCACTGGAAGTGGAGCACAAAAGGAAGTACAAATGGCTGCATGAACAAGCTCAATGAATGTTTGGGTGCAGAACCAGACTTCTGCTTCATTTTCACCAGTGACATTGGCAAATTGTGATAGTTTCACCTAATTTTTTTTCACTGTCACCAAGAATTCAGCGAGAATGTTTATTGTCAAATACTGTATCACAGCTGGGATGTATATGTGGTGAAGAGCATAACGTGTGAAAGAATTCACATTGTTTTCACCTACATTTTATCAAGGTTAAAAAATAATCCCCATAAAGAGAGGACAAAGTCTGTACAGATACATCAAAATCTAGATAAATCTGTGCAGTACAAATGCTGATACAGTTGTTCTCTAACTCTCTTTGCCAAGTAAGCAGCTCAGTGTAACTGAAACCCAAACTGCAGCCGTGTGGATGCTCAAGTAACTGTTTGCATCCCCAGCTACAGAGGCAGGCAGTCATTCTCTATGCAAAAAACAAGTGGGGGGTGGTACTCACGTAGTACTTTTCTCTTGCAGCCGGCTGAGAAAGTAACACTGCAGCACTGACATCACAAGGACTGATGAAGTCTCTGCCTGTACATAACCACCTGGCAGTCCACAGTGCTCTGTGAATCCATCTCCCATTCTCTGTTCTAATGAAATTCTTTATTCCTTCATCATTCCCCCAGTCTAAAGCCATGGAGGGAGGTTGTCTGGCTAGGAGCCAATGGACCAGACAAGAAACCCCGAGGGGTTATGATTGATCCTCAGTTCTATAATGAGAGATGCTGAACAGAAGATATGTGTATATATACACACACACACATATATATAATATGCTTGCATTTTGTTCATGTACTTAATTTGACCTTCTTGTGGAACCAATTTTATGTGCTTCTTTTATCTGCCTGAGCGACAATAAATTACTTTGGGGTTGGGAGTTATTTTTTGCAAGCTGGACTACATTTTTTTCTGAGGCACTCTTGTCTGGTTCAAATTCACATTTCTCTCTTTCCTGCTAGGATGTGAAATGCTGATTTTCACTGTCTCCAACCTCCCTGGCTGCCATGAGCCTTCCTTAATGCACCAGCTCTTTGCTCTCTGTGAAACCTCTGTGTCCATGCTCCTTTGCCTTTCCTGGGCACTCTGTGCCCTACATATCTACCCCTAGACCTACATACCTGCTCCCCCATATCTATCTGTCAGCCTGTAGCTGTCACCTCTCCCACAACAAGCTAACAAACAAGTAAAAACAGCACAATCAGTGGGATAATTCAGAACTAATTTTATCAGGAGGGTAGCCCAGGATACCAATAGATTCTGGAAGTCAGAGCGTGAAGAAGTTCTGAATGTTGATCTAGATGGTAAGTTTGGGAATGGTATGAGAAAGTAATTGCCTAGAAGAACAAACCAGCCTTGAACTGCCTAGTCCCACAGAGTGCAGAAAGCAGATGCTTCTGAGAAAGCCACTGGAATTGTTTCTCACCAAATGACCCCCTTTTTTTTTGGCTCAAGGAGATGAGAAGAGGGAGTGGAAAGCCCAGGAAATTTCAGATGGAACTAAAAGCATGTTGCAGAGATGACAGAATGTCCTGAAAGAAAAATGCTGTTAAAATATGTACACAGCAGTCTTGTGTTTATAGAAGTTACTCCGCTGTCTGTCTGCTAGTGGCAGGTCGAAAAGGCCTTGAGGTCCTACAGCTGTCACTGGCTGCAGTCCTGGTTTGTTTGTCTGTGCTGGTCTTGCTGGGGACAGGCACAGAGGGGCACTGGCTGTGGGAAGGGCTCCCTGTGGTGAAGACCCTCAGAGGGATGTCTGCTGCTGGAGGAGGGGTTTTCTGTGCGTCTGTCACGCCAGCACCACGCTGTTACTGCCAGACAACAGACAGGCCCAGGCAGCACCTGTGAGCCCGGGGAATCCTCCAGCCCACAAGCCCTGGGGTGGGGACACAGCTCCAGGCAGCTGTGGCAGCAGGTGTGGGCCCCACTGGTGTCAGATCTGCTCCTCCACCATCATCCTCACTCAAACAGGAGTAACAAAGGCCCACACTAACGTCACTTCCCTTCCCAGAGCTCATGCTTGCATGCACATGACTACACTAGTTTTGGAAAAGCCTGCATATCCTGGTGCATGCAGCTGCTCCTCCTGCTCCTGTCCTGCCCCTGAACTGCCAGGATACCTTGGGAGCCATCAATCTGCTAAACAAGGCATCATCATGGCTTAAGGACACGTCCCTTTTAGGAGCTGTATGCAGGAAAATGAGAGCAAAGTCAGGGGTGGTCTGTATAATGGTCATGCCAAACTGCTTGGCACAATCCCCTCAACAAAAAACTACCCCTGTTTCTGCACTCCAGACTCTTCACCTTAAAGAACTGCTTGAGTTCCCAAACTCACATGGGTATCTGGAGCACAGGGATTGTCCTGTACCACCTGATACCTGGATGGGACAAAAAAATCAGGCTGGGTGAACGTTTGTTGGGAACTCCTTTAGCACTACAGCCATCTCCAGCAGTTCAGATGCTCACCTGAGGCTCTGACAGCTGAACCAAACGCTTCTTCACCCAAAACCACTAGCCTTGACTTCTTTAACAAGAGAATAAGCCTGACAATAAAAGACTGAGCTAATAGGGCTTATTAAAAAACTTGTGTCCCAGTTTCAGCCAGCGCAGAGTTAATTTCTTCTCAGCACAGGGTCCATCAAAGCTGGCCTGTCCAGGATAAAATGCATAGGCAGCAAACAATGCCAGCAGCAGTGCTCAGAGAACACGGAGGTGCCTGAGCTGCTTGACAGCTGTCAAAGCCAGGATGCAGCTCTCCTCTCTTGCACAGGCTGGCAGAGGCACACTGAGTCCTCACAAGTGACCAAAGGTTCTGTCCCCAAGCACAGCTGGGCAGCTGGGAGCCACCTGCAAAGAGCACTCAGGCTCACAGCCCTGCCATCCATGCAGAAGGTCCCAGGTAGCCTGGCTGGCGTGGCAGCAGATGTGGTGGTGCCACTGGGGTGTCTCTAAGTGCTCAGCTGCATCCACAGATGCACAGCTTCCAGTTCTCCCATCTGCACGAGTGTAACAAAAATGATCAGCCTTCCTCAACACTGCACAATTCCTCAGTGGCTCTCCTGATCTCAAAAGTTGTGACCCTGCCCTACTCTACTTGAAGCTCACCTGCAAGCATAAACCACTGTAGGCTCTAATCTTATAAATCTCTCTTTTTTGGCAGCTCTCCTGTCTGTCTTTTCATTTTCCTCCTTTGTTCCCTAGATGCACAGACTGCCCTGATTGAGAGAAAAGTCATCCTCAGAGTAGGTCCTGGCTGGGGTTTGCTTTCCATGTGAGTGCAACACTGAAAGCTTCAGTGTGGGCTTCAAGGCAGCACAGAGGTAGAGATTCAAACCAGATAAGAACAATCTTGCACAAAACGTGTCAAAGCAGATGAGTTCCCAGCTGGAATGGAGTGCAGATACATCTTGCCCAAGCCAGGACTTTGCAGGCTGTCTTCCACATATCCTGGTTCTCCTTCTCAGGAAGTGTTGGGGGCTTCTCCCTTTGCTAGGTGTGACAAGGGTGTATCTACATTATGCAACAGCACAAACCACAGCAATAAACAACTCTGCAAAGCAGCAAACACAGTGACAGACTTATTTTATCGTGTGGTGACAGCTCATCAGAGTAGCCCTGAGATGATGGCATACATGGCAATACTCAAAAAATTACAACATCAGCAAGAGCCCTGTGTAGTGATGTGGAAATACCGCAGAAAGCATGAGTTTGGAAAAATATGTGAAGTGCTGAATTTTCCTATTACATCAGTCTTTCTGGTACTACAGATCCCCTTGTTTCGGGGCTGCAGAAGGGAGAAGCACCGGCTCCAGTCCTTTGGACCCAATGCATGGTCCCCAGTCAGGATCCACAGACCTCCTTGCTCCAGTGGAGGGAGAAGGCTGGGCACAGCTGAGGATACGCTGCCCTGTCCAGTTCTGCTGAGCCAGAAACACCCGGGCTGAAATAACCCCGTCCCACAGCGCTGCCTCCCCCAGCCCCTCCTGCCTGCCAGTTTGTCTCTGCCCTGTGAGTGCAGCGTGAGGCGGTGATTTGGTGGATGCTGTCAGCCCGGATCTGCCGAGCCGATCCATGTGACTCATGCTCCCCGCAGGCTCTGCAGCAGAGCACTCGCATCCCTCAGCCTTCAGAGCCAAATGACCCTGCGTGTTTCTTTCCATGTTCCCAAGGTCTAGAAGGGAAAAAGCTGTGCACTTCAGCCTCTTCTAATTCCTTTTTATCTTGGGGATGGGAAGGGGGGGGGATGGGAGAGGAAGGGCAGTGTTCAGTGCCCATTTGAATGGCTCATTAGCCTAACACTGCTGCAGAGAAAGAGTCGCTTCCATCCATCTTCTCAAAGGTGAGGGCAGAGCTGGAGTGCCAGACTCTTCCAAGATGTTCAGCTTTGGACTGGTTCCTTTCTGAGAGTATTCCCAAGTGTGTGTTTCCTAGGAGGAAGCCCAGGGTCTGTAAGTGCACTCACCTCTGAGCAACACAGCCAAACCACAGCCTTTGCCTCATGCATGTCAGCATCCTTCCTTGGCATCCCCCCTGAACAAGCCTTTGGCTCTCCTTCAGTTCATTTTCCAGCCAGCTTGGCCAAGTCTTAGAGGTACTTCCAGATTTGGAGAATGAAAGGACAGCAGAATAAGAGGTGGTGGCAGAAATTGCCTCACTGGCAAGGCATCAAAAAGGAAGAAAGGAGAAATCCCAGCTCCTCAATGTTTCAGCACCAGCTGGCTCGTGTCAAGGTGCCTGTTTCAGGCTCCAGTGCTGGGAAGTCCCTCCTCTGAGCTTGTCCGTGTGCTGTGTGGAGATGAGGACTGGGCATGGACAGCAGGAACAGCAGTGCTGGCTGCATGGGGACCGTGGCTCCCGAGGGGCCAGCACACCACCTGAAACATCGAGGGGAGCCAGAGAGCTTCCTTGGCGCGGGCCAGCTGCAGCCAGCATGTCAGCACTGCTCCTGAAAGCCCAGGCTATGTTTGAATTAAATGATTGTTCTGGCCTTGGGAAACTTCAAACATACCTAGAAAAGCTAGAGGTAAAATGAAAATTGCAATTCAGTGCTACAAATTTAAAGCAAAGAAGTAAATTTAGCTCCTTCCAGATATTGTGGGTTCCCAGACTAATGATTCAAGAGCTCCTAATTATCTTTTCTGTGTATGAGAACAAACAAGTAAGTGTTCGGTAATTTTGGAAAGCAGCATAATTAAATTCTGAAATGACAGTTTTACATCTCTTACAGACCGGAATTCACTGAGCTGGGATACCAGTGATGCCACAAGAGCAAGAGGGATGAAAAAGGGGTCCCTAACACTCAGGAGAGAAGAGCACACAAAGCTTCAAATGGGGGGAAGAAGGAGGACATGCACAGCTCTGCAAAACAGCATGCAACATCACAACAGCATATATTTGACAAGGCTACCCTGGCAATTCCTTTTCTCATGGTAAACATTATATACAAATATTTGTGCACATGACAGAGAAAAGAAAATATTTTGAGGGTGCCTGGCTGTGTAAGTAAAAACATTCAGTGGCAAATAGGCATCCCCAAGTCCAAATCCTAGTTTATACATTGTGAGCCCTAAGTATTTCTGTGAAGTTCATAACCAGCCCTAGTCATCTGTCTCCTCATGAGAGCTATTATCAATTGCCCATTTTGCAGATGAAATATCCGAGAAATCTCACTAAATCTTGCTCTATGGTGCTAGAAATAGAACCCAAGGTTTGGATATGACAAATCTACATTGCAGTCGCTGTCACTGGAGGGAGATGCTTGGCTGGGTTCTTGTTAGCCATTAACCACACCCTGCTCAGAGAGCCAGGAAGGATGCCAGGAAACCTGCTTGCAAGCACACCAACGTAGCCTCACAGGAGGCTGTGTAAGTCATGTTGGGGCTCTGAGGGTGGATTTAATTGCATCCATGATCTGTGAGAAACATATGAAGCCTCCCATGGTCCCTATCAAAATCCTGAGTAAGAGCTGCAAGCCATCAAAACCCTGTGAAGCGCATTTGGCTGTCGTGTAAATGCTTCTGCTTTTAGGATTCTGCTGTTTGTTCCTTGGTTAATGAGCTCTGTTCCTTTAAGGATCCAAGGTACCTCTGGGAAGTGCATTTCCCTGGACCTGCAGAGCTGCTGTCCAGAAATAACTGATCTTTATGCAGTGAACTTTTCCAGAAACCATTTCATACCCCGACATTGTAACAACACTGTTTCTTCAGGCCTGGATGCCTTGGACTATTTTAGTGAGCTGAGACTTTCGACAGCAGGTTGCTGGTTGGACTAGAGCCTGATTCTTTAGGAATTAAAAATTGCTCCCAGCTGTGTCAGTCCTCTTAAGAGATCAGTCTTGGGGAGGGGAGGGTCACATTTCTAGCCTGGACTTCTTAGAGACACAGGGAACCCTGCACTGTGAGGCTTCAGGATTTCCAGGTCTGACTATTGGTGCTTCTTTGCATGTGCATTGTTAATATACAGCATATACACAATCACAACGCCCCTCTTATAAAACCAGTGAAACCAGATGTCTGGCAATCTTTAAAATACATTTAGATGAGATGGATGGACAAGCATCTGCTTGGGAGTGTGACAGCCCTAGGGTAAGAGCTCTTCCTCTGATAGAGTTTGTTCTGTTCACAGTAAATCTTCAATTTTTTTCTTTAATTCAAAGTAATAACCCAGACTAATTTGCAAACACATGAAGCTTCCTTGAGACTGGAGGACTGTTCCCACCCAGCTCTGCTCACCAATTTCTGTCAGGTGTAGCCTAAGCCATGAAGAGATGCTGGGCTGCAGCTTGTCCCTTCCTGTGTGGAGAGGAGGCAGGCAGGCAGTACAGAAAGTGCTGGAAGCTTGGTTTGCTGTTTCCCTGAGAGAACACGAGGATTTATTCACCCACACAAGCAGGCTAACAACTCATACTAAGGAGACTCAACTCCTGAATCAGAAGAGGACAGTGATGTGGAAGTTATCACATTAAGCAATTCATCCAAATGACACAACTAAAGCTGCACAAATGTTTACCTTTGTGGATATAGACCTTCTCACTTCAAGGCATAAACCTCCTGCAAATGATAGAGGTTGAAAAGTGACAGAGGGGGGACACTACTGTCCCTTCTCTCTTCTTTGGCTCCTGCTGTTGCTGGACTGGCAACTGAGCTGAACCACCTCAAGACTGTTCCTCTGTGGGAAAAGGAAAAGCCAGATCATGGCAGCATTGTCACCACCTGTCTTCCTCAAAAATATCTCTTACCACCTACCTAATACCAAGCTGGATCTATTCTACTCACTGTCTCCAAAAGTGACCCTACTCATGACAGCTATTGCCATGCAATTCTCTTTTTTACTTCTGGAACTGCCTTGGCTGCTGCCCCTGGGCACGAGAACCAGCAGTACCTCCAGCTTTCTTCCTCAGGAGCCTCTCCCTCTGCTGATCCTACCAATCTTAGATGAAATTCCTTGCTATCTAAGACACTTGGGGTCACCTCAGCCAATACTGAGAATGATAAATGAAATCTGTCCTGTCAGCAGGGTGATAAAGCAGATCCTGGATCAGTAGATCCACTTTAGCAAACAGGATGGTGAAGCAGGAGCAGATCTGCAGAGGGAAGCAGCTGATGATGAAGACTTTTTGGCCACACTGTAAATGTCTGGGGACTTATTCAGACTAGCCCTAGCCCAAAGCAAAGCTGAATTCTCATAGTGGTCAGAGCACATTTGCTGCACATCTTGCAGGTCCTTTCACCTAAATTGTTCGTGTTCTCCTAATCCAAACTGAGGTGCTAATGCAGCTGTGCCCTATCTGACCACGAACACGGATTCCTATCCCAGTTCTGATGGAGGAAAGGAGGACACATATTGGCAGACAACAGGCCTCAAAATGAATGAGGACAAGGAAGGTATTGGTGCCTTCACTCCAGCAGCAAGACGGGTAACAGGAAAATGAGATGTCTTTTGTCTTGTGAAGACTTTCTAGCCAGGATTGCCCTGGCTGAGGTGATGCAGCCGGAGGGGGAGCTTTACCCCTCTGACATGACCAAACCATTGCTCTGAGCACTACTTCCACTCGATCTCCTGTCCTCTCTTCTGCCTTTTCCCTGTCTGTAGGACCACACTGTTGGTTTGTGATGGAAGAGGCCATCACAGCAGCTGTGCAAAGGCACCCTGGACAACCGATGCCCTGGGCGCCTTACCCTCCAAGCACCCTTTGCAGTATCAGCTCTTTGCCTTTCCCCTCACTTCGCAGCCATCTCCCCCACATCTCGCACGGCCTGGGTGCCCCCTCACATCCCTCTCTGGGAAAGGGAGCCGGTGCCTTCTTGTCCTGCAAGTGCTCTGTGGGGCGGCCCCGGCCCGTGGGGCAGGAGGGCTGCACACGACGGGGAGCCGCCGAGCCTGGGCCGTGTCCGAGCCGGGCTCCGGGATCGCGGCCGGCCGCAGCCCGCCCCGTCGGGAGCGGCGGAGGGGCCGGTGCTGCCGGGGCGGGGGCCGGTGCCGGGGCGGCGGCTCCCGCGCCCGTCCGCCCGTCCCGCCCCCTGGCTGCTCGGCCCGGCGGTGCTCCCGCCGCCGTCCCCCGCCGGCGCTCCCCGCCCCTCGCCCCTCGCCGAGCCCCGCCCGGCGGTGGCCGGAGCGCGGGGCCGGGGCGGCTGCCTGCGGCGGCCGGAGCTGCGGCGGCGGCCGGGCCGGGGGCCGGCACAGCCGGGCAGAGGCGCGCACAGCCGCGCGGGGCGCCCGTCGCCATGGCAGCGCTTGCTCCGGCGAGAGGTAAGATGGGTCCCCCGGCCCCCGCCGCCGCCGCCGCGATCGGCCCCCGCTCCGCCGCCGGCCCCCGCTCCGCCGGGCGCAGGGCGGCGCCGCCGCCGCCGGGCACGGCCGCGCCCCGGGGCGCCCCGCGGGCTCCGCGGCCCCCGCCCAGCTCAGCCCAGCCCAGCCCCGGCCGAGCCGCTGCGCTCCGCTGCCGCCGCCGGGCGAGGCGAAGCGCGGGGCGGCCGGAGCCCCGCCGTGGCCGGGCCGCTGAGCGGGGGGCGAGGGGAGGGGGCGGCGGGGCAGCGGCGCGGCTCGGCCCGGCCGGCCGCGTCTCCTGGCACCCCGGCTCTGTGCGCGCTCCTTTGCAACCATTCTGGGTCACCTTCCCCTGCGAGCCCCCTCCCGCGCCTCCCCTGCATCGGCGGCCCCGCGAGCGGCTCCCGAGCTCTCCCCCGCTGTGGGATGGGCGGTGGGGCGCACCAGGGAGCGCGGCCAGGTGAGGACGGGTTTCCCCGACCTGGGCATCCTGCCTTAGCTCGGGGGCACTCCGGTCTCTGCCAGCGGGAGAACCACAGCTTGGAGCAGAATTGGGCCCCAGACCCAGCAGAAGCAGGAGGATTCCAGCCTCATCGAGGGACCGGTGTGGGCCAGCAGAACAAGCTGGGGTGGGAAGGGCGGCAGAAGGAGAAGCTGCGAGGAAATTCATTCCCCTGGGAATTATCAGAGATGGGTAGTTCGGTAACTGTCTCCAGAGGCCACAGGCCTAACTGCAAGAGTGGTGATACTGGGGGGGAAAAGATGAAACAGAGTAGAATGGGGGCATCGCCAGTCCAGTCATGGCAAACTGCTCCAAGCAGGGAGGAAAGGAGGCAAAGCCTCAGGTGGTCACAGAGAGGGTGAGAAAATATGGAGAGGCAGAAGGAAGCGGGGGGTGGGAACTGAGCCATTAGCTCAGGCTGGGGTACTGAGCTGTCAACATAGAGATTAAGTTTACATCTGCGCTGGTCAAGACACAGAACAGGCCTGTACCTTCTTGGAATACGCTGCTTGGGTGTCTCCTATGGATGAAGACAGAGAAGGGGGTCTGACTGGTAGGACCAGGGAAGGCAAAGGTAAGGAGTCTCAGGAATAGGTTAGTAGTCTTGTTCCCTGGGTTTGTGACTGTGGGGGTCTCTGGAGACCAGAACTGCGCCAGCAGAAACATGTTGCTGAAAGACTTGTGTGTCAAGAAGGTGGAATGGCAGGGTACCATTGGAATGGTGGAATGCACCCATGGATGGGAGCAGCAGGTTAAAAACCAGATCACTGGCAGAGAGAAGCTGAGGTCCAAAGACTGTTGGAGCTGTGGGAGCTGTACAGCTGAAACAAGGGGTGTAGCAGCACATGCATGGGGATGGCAGGGCTGGAATTGCAAGGGATGATGCAGATCAGACCTTCCATGCCAGAAATGGCATTAGCAACACTTTGGGTAGGGAGCCTAGGACTGGAAGGACAGGGAGCATGGTCTCAGCAGCACTGGCTTGAGTTGGTGGGGACCAGAGTCCAGCCTGAGCTGTGCAGGGACTGGTACAAATTTGGCTCTTCTGTTTCCTGAAAGACATAGGGAATGCTCCACACTGTCTAAATCATGACAAGGTGTTAGTGTGGGCAAGGAGAGAGAGAGAGAGAGAGAGATCTGGGAAGATAGAATGATCTTAAATTACTTTTTCTCTTTTCTCTCTTCTACAGTGAAACTCGTGCCCTGAATCTCCAAGGGAACCTTTGAAAAGGATCTTCCCCTCCCTGCCATCTCATTATTGTTTGCCAGCTGTGCCCTGCGCAGGAGAGCTTTAAAGACCAGCAAAAAGAAACAGCGAAAAGGACAATGTAGTGAGAGAGCAGTGAGGGCTTGGGTAGGAAGCCCTTTGAATCTTGTTTCTCACCCTTCCCTCTTCGTTGATAGCTCTCTGACAGCCTTGGCAGGAACCTCTACCTGGCCACCAGCGCAGTGGCATTTGGTGAGAGGGGAATTACACTCAGTGTATGCACCACCCTCACTTTTTCATCGGGACCTCTACTCTTTTTCCTGTCATCTCTGAAACTCTTGCCTAGCTCCTCATTCCCTAGGACACTGGGAAGCAGGCACTTGCTTCTGACGAAGTGTTTGGAGTCCCTAGAAGTCCCTGTTTGTGTGTGGCCTTCACCAGTCCCAGCAGAAGGTGGCCTCTAAGTCAGAAGGTGTCTGGTGGGCACATGAAGTAAGGAGAGCTTTTTGTCTGGGAGAAGAGTGGAGGAGAGTGATGTAATAGATGGGGAGGAAAAAAAAAAAGTGAGCCCAAGCAAGTGAGGGAAGAAGCACTGGCAAGTGTTCATGAGAGAAAAAAGGTGGAAGAAAGAAAAAGAAAGAGAACAAGGGAAAAAAACCAGATGAAAAAGTTAGAACAAGGGGAAGAAATATAATCAAATAGAAGGGAAAGGGAAGACTGGAAGCGAGACAGAGTTGACGGCTGTTCAGCCTGGCACCTGGTGGCAATGCCTTGAGAAACCCTTCCAGCGTGCAAACAACTCACATTGCAGCAGCAGATGAGGAGAGACGTGGCTCCCCCAGTGCTGAGTCCCACTCACCCTCTTACAATATCCCAGCAGCAGAGGCAGGGTGCAGTCTAGCAGGGTTGGCAGCATGGGGGACTCTGAATCAGAGTCCACCTTGCACAACAACTCGCTGTGGTGGCTGGCATGTGGGATGTTAGCTCTGTTGGCCAACTCTTGGATTATCCTCAGCATCACGGCCAAACAACAGAAACACAAGCCTCTGGAGCTGCTGCTGTGCTTCCTTGCTGGCACACACATCCTTATGGCAGCAGTACCCCTCACCACCTATGCCGTGGTGCAGCTGCGGCGCGAGTCCTCCGACTACGACTGGAACGAAAGCATCTGCAAGGTCTTTGTCTCCACCTACTACACCCTGGCGCTGGCCACCTGCTTCACAGTGGCCTCCCTCTCCTACCACCGCATGTGGATGGTGAGGTGGCCGGTCAACTACCGCCTGAGCAATGCCAAGAAGCAGGCTCTGCACGCAGTCATGGGGATCTGGATGGTGTCATTCATCCTCTCAACCCTGCCCTCCATCGGCTGGCACAACAACGGCGAGCGCTACTACGCCCGTGGCTGCCAGTTCATTGTCAGCAAAATAGGGCTGGGCTTCGGCGTTTGCTTTAGCCTCCTGCTGCTCGGAGGAATCGTCATGGGCTTGGTGTGCGTGGGTATCACCTTCTACCAAACCCTGTGGGCGCACAGGAGACGCCGGCGGTGCCACCATCAGAGGGCAGAAGAAGCGTCGTCCTGCTCTTCATCAGCACACACCACTTTCAATGTGCCAGCCATTGTGGTGGAGGACGTACGAGGCAAAAGGAGGTCTTCACTAGACGGCTCCGAGTCAGCCAAGACCTCCTTGCAGATGACCAACCTCATAAGCGCCATTGTCTTCCTGTATGACACGCTCACTGGGGTGCCTATCTTGGTAAGCATCCACTTCTCCCTTTGCCTTCAGAGTCTGCAGTTAAAGCAGATTTGCTTTTCTCTCAAGTTTTAGAGAAGGATCTCTCCTGTCCCACCAGCCGCAGAACTGCCGCATCTGAATCTGTGTTATTCTGAGCGGTGGTTTTAAAAAGATTGCAGTAATTCTCTCATCCTTCCGCAGCAGCATTTTCTTAAATCTAAGCCTGGGGAATACACACCACACAGCTAAAACCACTGTGCAAGTTTTAAGTGGCTAAGAGGAGAGGAAATTATTCTGCAAACTTACTTGTAAAAACAATGAGATTTCTATTTCTCCAGTTTGCTTCTGATACACCAGCTTTAACAGCTGATGCATCCAGTTGTCTTTTTCCTTCTGCTTGTGTGGCTGCAGGCAGTATTCAGGTTTTGGCTAGCCGGTCGATTCTGTGCAAAATTGGAGAGCTGGAGAAGTTCTCAAAAAGAACCCTTAAAAGGGGAGAGGCTGAGTCACAGATTATTTTTTTCCCCAGCGGCTGTGTCCTTTGTTAGCACCTATTTAGCTCCAGCTGGTAACGAGTACAGGAAGAAGGGATGCTAGCACCAGGTCTCATGTTAGATATATGACAGCTTGGAATATGGTCCGGCAAACCTGGGGCAAGACCCCAGGAGCAGGTTTTCAAGGGATAATTACTGGATGAATCCTTTAGAGACAGATTATGTTCTGCTACAGAATTGATTCGCATTACCTTTCTGCCTTGATCCCTACTTCTGTCTCCTTGGCATTGTTGCTTTTTCTTGCCTTAAAGGTCGTGAGCTTTTTCAGCCTGCGCTATGATACGGCCCCCACCTGGATGGTTCTGGCTGTGCTCTGGTGTTCCATGGTGCAGACCTTGCTGCTCCCCTCTTTTATCTGGTCCTGCGAGCGCTACCGAGCAGATCTCCGCACCGTGTGGGAGCAGTGTGTGGCCATCATGTCTGAGGAAGACACAGAGGATGGTAAGCTCCTCACCACCCACAGTCACCTCTCTTCACTAACCAACCTCCCCAAAAGACTACAGAGGAAAGAGGGGGGGTCTTTGGGAAAAGGATCTTGTGGTGTTGCAGGTGGCTCAGTGACATTCATGTTACCGCTTGAAGTCAGCAACCACGAGAAAATTTATTCTGTGGAGGGCTCTGCCGCTGCTCGCCGCCTTAGGACTAGCATCCAGGAAGCATTAGTGCAACATCCTCCTCACTAGTTGCAAGCATAGATACATTGTGTGTGGCTGCCAAACCACAACCGAAGTGACATGCTGGGCCTCAGCCCAGCTCGCTCATTCAAGGGTCCAAGACCTGGCAGTGAGCAATTCAAAGGCAAGACAGAAGAAATAGGGCACTGAGTGGGTGCTTTAGTGCTGCTGCAAGCAGAAAGACAAGGTCCTCGTTCAGAGGCAAGCCCTGAGGGCTGCAAGTAGGGCAGCACAAGTCAGATAAGCATTAGGATGGTGTCCAGGTGCCCTGATAATGCTCCTCTTCTGACTGAAAAGTGTTGACTGCCGTTCTCGTCTTTGCCAACAGATGGTGTGTGTGATGATTATGGAGATGGCAGGATCTGCAAAGTGAGATTCGATGCGAACGGCGCCGCAGCTGCGAAGCGGGACTCTCGGGACATCAAGCTGCTGCCCATGCACCACATGTTGTTGCCCCAGGACAAGGTGCATTACCTGCAGGTGAGCCAAGAGCTAGCGGGGCAGCCCCACAACCCACTTCCTCCTCTGTCAGGTTCCCACGTCTTTGTGTCCTCTTGACTCTCCTCTCTGCGAACCTCAGCTACTCCCTTCTTGTTCTGACTTTTCAAGTCTTCCATCACCTGCCCCCTCCTCTGTTTTCCAGGTCCCTATCTCACGGAGAATGTCACATGATGAGACTAACATCTTCTCCGCCCACCGCTCTGCTCCATCCTTCCTACACAAGTGGTCTTCATCTGACGACATCCGCATTCCCACCCCCCGCAAGCCCGGGGGCCCTGGTTTCTTGCCTCCCCAGCTGCATGACTACCAGCACCGCCGGCGGCCCCCGGAAGATGAGCTGACGACCCTACGGCAGTTTCTGGAGGGGGGGCTGTTGCCCCGGGGCTCCAGCTCCAGCGCCTGCTTCTTCCGAGATGAGATCACCACGTTCATCGACGAGACACCGCAGCCCAGCCCAGCCTGCAGCCCACGGCACTCCCGTCTCCTGCTCGCATCACGCCGCGACCGCCGTCTCTCCCTCGGCAGCAGGGAGGAGGAGAATTCCGACCGGCCACGGCGCTGCTCCGTGCTTGGCAACGAAGTCTGGCATCTGCAGGATGGAGAGCAGGCGCCATGTGAAAGGACCCCAGAGGCCTGCGAGCCACAGACCTTCCAGGACCCCAAACTATGAGGGACAGCATCAAAAACATTCAGTGCCATCACAGTTTTTAAATAAAACTTCAAGCGTTCCCTTTGTCCCAGGACCCAATCACTAATTTGCATTCTCATCTTTCTCGCCAGCAGGCAGAAAACACGGCACCCCATGCTGGTGGGGGAAAGAGAAGTGGGACAGATCCGCAGAAGGGAGCACAACGGACGGACAGACAGCCTGTGCCTGCTCTCAGGTTACAAACACATCCACCGCTGCCACCGCCACTTGGCACCCTTGCCAGTCCCGTCCCTTTGTGAACTCCACCCTCGCATCCGCTCTGCCCTAAGAGACAAGGCAGGCGCAGAATGGTATTAAAATTCTATATTTGGAGTGTCAATCGTGTGTCTGTTTTTAAAATACTATATTAGTAATAATTTTGTTTCCATAGAAACAAAATTATTGGCCCGGTGTTTAATGAAGCTTCACAGGCTTCTGGAAGGGAAATGCAAAATGTGCGAGTCTCCTTTCCTCCCTCTTCATCCTTCCTTGTCAGTTTCTCTGAAAGGCAGCAGATGCTTAGCAGCCGAGGAAAGTGAATGATGCCCTTAGAGGAGTTGTCATGGGAGACTGGGTGAAAGGTCTTTTGTCCATTTCAGATGTGGTGCTAAGCAGGAGAGGCCTCAAGTTTTTAACACTGCTCAGCAAAAGGTTTTGCTTTGAAGCAACTCCAGGCTTGGAAAGAATTAAATTCTCTCCAAGAAGATCCTGACCCTTAACATCTTATTTCACCAGTGCAAGCTATTGATTCCAGTGCAAACTTTGTGTGAAAGTTCAGATGGCCCAAACTTCTCAGCCAAACAGGAAAGCTGACAGAAGCTTCTGAGGGAAGTCCCCCTCAATTGCCCCCACCAGCAAAGCTGGGAGTGGTGAGGTGTGGAGCAAGCTCCTGCCCCAGACACAATTCTTGGCAGGGAGGTGCGAGAGTACTGTGTGGGAGATGGACCTTCTGGCTGGTGTTGGCTGTCATTCCAGCCAAGGGCAAAGGTTTGGCGTTGTCCCAGGGGAGGCAGTGTCAGAGGGAGATAGGTATCCTGTCATGCCCAAGGCAGTTCTCCGTGTGATGGCAGTATGAAGTGTCCAAGCGTGACTCCAAGGAGAGGCGTCCTTGGAGGCCTTTGAGTGACCCACCCCAAAGGGAGGGTTCGCGCTGGGGAGGCCGCCCGGACCAGGGGCCCGTCAGACACAGCGGCGGCTGCAGCACCGGAGCCCCCGAGGCAGCGGCGGCTCTCGGCCGGCACAGCGGGACCTGGGCCGAGCCTTCCCGCCCACCGCGGCCCCGGACCGGCGCCGCCCCCGGGGTGGGCCGAGCCCGGGGCCCGCCAGGACCCCTTCTCCTCCTCCTCCTCCGCCTTCTCCTCGCGGAGCCATGGCCTCGCTGCTGTGCCTCAGCCTGCTGGCCGCCGCCGCGGCCGCCACGTCGCCGGGCCGGCTGGTGCCGTTCGACCTGCTGTACGCGGACGGCGTGAGGGCGTACCTGGCGCGGGACTGGGCGCGGGCGGCCGAGCTGCTGCAGCGCGCCCTGCACAGCTACGCGGGGCTGCGGGCCGCCCGCCGCGCCTGCCGCGCCGCCTGCGCCCGCCAGGAGCCCTTGGGCGGCGGGCCCGGGCGCTGGGAGGCCGCGCTGCTCGGGCCGGTGCTGCAGCGCGCCCGGTGCCTGCAGCAGTGCCTGGGCCGGCGGCTGCGCCCCGCGCCCTCCGCGCACCGCGCCAGCCGCGCCGTGCGCCGCGACTTCGAGCGCAGGGAGCCCTATAACTACCTGCAGGTGGCCTTCTTCCAGGTGGGCACAGCCCCGGGCGCGGGTGGGAGTGTGCGCCTCCCGCGGTGCTGTCCCGGCAGGGGCGGGCGTGGCACGGCTCTCCTGGAGGGTCCCTGGGCAGCCGGGGTGTGAACGCCTTTCCCTCAGCCTCGAGCAGAGACAGCCTCGAGGGAACCTTACTGATGCGCGTAAATACCTGCAGGGGGGTTGCCAGGGGAATGGAGCCAGGTTCTTCTCACTGGTGCCAGCCACTACAAGAGGCAACAGGCAGAAACTGGTGCACATGAAGTTCCACCTTTAGGTGGAATATTAGGAAGAACTTTACTATGCGGCTGACCATGCGCTGGAACAGATTGCTCAGAGCAGTTGTGGAATCTCCCTCACCAGAGACATTCCAAAACCATCTGGATGCAATCTGGTGCCATGTGCTGTAGGACGACCCTGCTTGTGCAGGGAGGTTGGAGCAGATGACCCACTGTGGCCTCCTCCAATCTGACCCATTCTGTGATTCTGTGAAGCCGGGAAGCAGCTGGGGTGAGGGGTGGGCGTGAACAGCAGAGACCTGCAGGAGCATGACAGGCGCCGCTGCCTTTTCTCCACAGCTGAAGAAGCTGGATCAGGCCGTGTCTGCCGCTCACACCTTCTTCATGGCTAATCCCCAGCACCTCCAAATGCAGGAGGACATCGAGAAGTACCGGCGTATGTCAGGGGTGAAGTCAGACAGCTTCCAGGACCTGGAGGCCACGCCACACTGGGTGAGGGCTCAGTGCAGAGCCATGCATGAGCAGCTCTTTGTCCACCCTAGGGACTGGTCTGGGACCCTGATCTGTTCCCACACAAAGGCCATGGCTTGAGACAGGCCCCCATACACAGAATCATAGAGAGATTTAGCCCAGAAGGAACCTTTAATGATCACCTAATGCAAGTCCCCTGCCATAGGCAGGGACACCTTCCACTAGATCAGGTTGCTCAAAGCCCCATCCAACCTGGCCTTGGAACTCTTTGAGGGATGGGACATCCACAGCTTCTCTGGGCAACCTGCTTCAGTGTTTCCTAACAGTCATCATCAAAGTATCTTATCTCCAGTCCAAAAAATATTTTATCTTCCATCAAAACACTTTTTCAGTTTAATACTGTCACTACAGGCCTTGGTCTAAAGTCTTGCTCAGACCCCTTTGTGTCTGAAAGGCTGCATGAAGATCTCCCTGCAGCCTTCTCTTCCAGGTGAGGACAAACTACTGCAAGTGTGACAGAGAGACTTTTTGATGACAGTTATTTGGCTTTAGTGTGGGATTTGCTGTCACTGTGTGGTTGACTGTGCAGGAGCAGGTGGGCCCCTTAATGTCAGCACCATCCTATGAGCGATTCAGAAGTCTCAGGGCATCCTTTGGTGTCACCCACACTGATGAGGGGACCTGGATCTGTCCTTCACAGGAAGCATATGAGACTGGTGTGCAGCACTATGATGCAGATGAGTACCTGCAGGCCGTGGCCAGGCTGGAGGAGTCACTCTCAGAGGCCCTGTCAGCACTGGAAGAGTGTCGTGCCCTGTGTGAAGGGCCTCGGGAGGATGAGGATGAGGAGGAGAAAATGCAGCCTGGCCTGTATGAAGCCATTGCAGGTAGTGTTAGAGGCGCAGAGGGCTGGGTGGGAAGGCTGTGCTCCCCACCCTGGGCACATCCCATCACGCAGCACTCCTGTCTGGAAGAAGTGTGGGCTACCACCTTTCTTGCTGTTCTCTCTTGCAGCCCATTATATTCAGGTTTTGAAGTGCAGGCAGCAGTGCGTCCTGGAAATTGCCACAAAGCCGGGGAGAATTTCTGCTACAGAAGATTTCATACCCTCTCATCTTGATTTGCTGCAGTTTGCCTACAGCCAGGGTGAGCAGAGCCACAAACCAGCAGGTTGTGCTGTGGCACCCCTACACTTGTCCTTTGCCTCTGATCCTGGAGGGCAGCTTGTCATGGGGAAAAACGGCACACTGACCTGAGCTCTACTTCTGTTTGCCCCCTAACTCTTCCCAGAACCTCTCTTCAGGACTGTGGCCACCTTGGGAGATGTCCCTTGTGGTCTTCTTCGGTCTTATTGCCCAGGTTCTGTGGTGTGAGGCTGTTTCCAGGTCCTGCCTCCAGTACACTTTTTCAGGACCTTGTTCCAGCTATTTGCTGAGTGTTCTATACCCTCCTTTTCAGTACCTGGCTCCAGGGCAGGCTCCCACTTCCTGCCTAGAGGCTGCACACACATCTCACCTCAGCAGAGGTGTTCCTTCTGAGGCATCCCTACCTGCTGAACTGATAGCCTGGCATGACACTGGACATCCTGTCACTCTGTCACTTCACACACCCCTTTTGCATACCCCTGCTCCTCCCCACTCTGACCCACCCAACTCTTATTTCCTCTGTTAGACCACTGGGAAAACTTGTATCTCAAAGATGCTGCTAGACCCCTCATCTTGTCTGTTGCATGAGGGAAGTGGGACCATCTCTCTTTCAAAATACACTTACTTTTAATCTGTTTCTTCTAAACCAGCTCCCAATCAGCATTAAAGGCATGCCTGTTCTGTACCAGGGTCATTCCCATCGCTGGGTGGAGGCCCAGCTAGGCAGGGCTGATGTGTGCTGGTGTAAGGCCAGTCCTGACAGGGACTCTGGGTGCTGCTGGCCTGTACACATCCCTGCTCAAGTCTCTCAGAGACATCTGTGATTGTTCTCTTCTGTCCCTGCACAAGTTGGGAACCAGACAATGGCTGCTGAATGTGCTGCTTCCTACTTGCTGTTCTATCCCACGGATGAGCCCATGTTGGAGAAAATGAAGCAGTATCGCACTGAGCTAGGAGAGGACGCAGCTGTCACAGCCAGACAGGTAGGTACAGCTCCAGGTCTGTCCCTGCTGGTCCTCCCCTGTCCCACAGGACAGGATCACAGTCCATGAGACAAAAAGGGGAAGGTGTTTCACTGCAGACATGTGCCAAGGCCAGGACTGAAGAAACTGGAGTTTAGTCTGTCACAGTCAGTGTCCCTTGAGGCCAAATACAGGCTTTAATTGTGCACAGCAGTGGGATGGGACAGGCTTCTGCCCTGGACAGGGATGGGGTTGTCTTTTGTGAGGTGGTTGTTTGACAGTCTGTTTTCTTCCTTAGAGTATTCAGCATTATGTGCAGAGATCTTTGATGGAGAAGAAGTTGATTTATTATGCAGTGGAGCATCTGGGAGAAACTTTTCATGACCCTGTAAGTAACAATATCATTTTAATCTTCCTGCCATGGTTTCACCAATTGTTCACAATCTCAGTTGTCAGAATTCACTTTAGTAGGCCATGACCAGATGCTGATGAGGAGGACCCCCAAGTCCTTATGAGGTGGATCTTTAAGGCCTTTCTTCTGCTCCAGGACTGAAGTTAATTTGAAATTGCTGCTGTAACCATAAGCATTGGCTCAATTTGTCTGTCTTGAGAAGTGGGCCACAGTGGTTGGTCTGATACTCACTGGAGAAGCAGTGCAAGGTTTGTTGTGTACTGAACCACCTGTGGTTTTTTTCCTTACAGGATCTTTGGACTCCAGATGAGCTGATTCCTGAAAACCTAAGGGAGAAACACAGGTAAGATTGGGCAGGTCAGCTAGGACTGCAGTATAAGTAGGGGTGGTACAAGGAACAGTAATACCTAGAGAAATGAGGACAAAAGGAATGGGAAGGATGTGAAATGCTGCTACAGAGGAGGGTTGGACACAGCTCTGTGTACTGACAGCCCTGGTCTCTGCTTTTTCCCTTGCTCCCGAGAGAGGATCAGGAGAAGCAAAAGCAGGAAACTCTGGATGTGGAAGAGAAGGAGAAGAGGGGTGAGTAAAAGAGCCTGAAGGAGGTCTTGGATGCAGTCAGCCAGACTTACTCAGGCTAAATGCTGTCTTCCACCCTCAGACATTTGAATGCTAGCGTAGATGCAGACTGACTTGAATGGCTCAGCAAGTCTTCTCACTGTTCTTTTCTTCCTCTTTGGTGCATGTGTAATCTTGCAAAATCTCGCTGCCTACATCTCTGGCATGCAAACTCAAAGGGCACTGTGGCTGGAGAAGCTGAGGACAGCCTGAATGTGTGACAAGCCCATGGACATGCAGATCTCTGTGCCAGCAGTGTCTACACCAAACCTGGTTCAGCTCCACCAGCCCAACCTCAATCAACACTTTCCTGAAAGGGACACGAAGGGAGGGGGCAAGAAATGGAAACTGGAAGCAGACAATATAGCTTGGGCAAGTCTTACCCTGAAAAGTAGAAGTTCAAGGGGTTTGTGGCTGAATGATGCAGGTTGCAGTGCAGAGTCTCGTGTTCTTGTGGTCCCCTGTTCTTATGTGTGGATGTGGAGCCTCTGGAAGGGCTCAGTCATGGAGTCTTTGCTTGAAATGACCCTGAGTGGTTCTCTGCTGTGGCACTTGTGAGAGCAGAGCCTTCTAAGGGCCTGATGAGGGCATTCCTCATCATCCAGAGGTCAAAAAGGGTGGGGAAAAAGGCCAAAGATCAAAAAGCTAAATCATCAGCTAATATCCAGTGCTTCTCTTTGGGGTGAAGAAAGCAGAAAGATTCACCAGAGATAATTCTTGGATAAGATGTTGATGAAAGATGATTGAAAGGAGGGTTGATGGAGGTGTTTACCTGCTTCTTTTCTCCAGAGCCTCACTCCAGTAGGCTGGACCTGCTCTGCTGCTGCAATCCACAGTGCACTCAACTTCCCCCAGCTCCCTGCTGCTCTCCCAGCAAGTCCCAAGTGTCTGCTGGCTCCTGAAGCACGTGCTGTAGGCCAGCATCTGCAGCTGGTGCTCTGGTTCCCCTGAAGCATGTGAGGGGTCTGCAAGGAGCGGGCTCTTCTGGGGAACTGTCCTGTCTTCTCAGAGAATGTAGAGTGTCTCTCCACTTCCTTATCCAGGCGGGGGGTTGCTGTCTGAGGGGTTCTTGTCCAAAGCCTCATCATGCCTGTCTGTGCTTGCTTCTCAACAGGTGCTTTGCCTTTTGAGGGCATTGCTGTCACGATGGATTCCCAGCAGATGAATGGAACCCAGCGGGTTGTGTTCGACAGAGTGCTGACGGAGTCTGAGTGTAAGGACCTTCTCCGACTGACAAAGGTGAGGCCAGGATCCTGTAAGAACTCCTGTCTGTGTACTTTCCTCCTCAGCAGGCAGGGCAGTAGGGTTTGCATGGAGGAGAGCTGGCAGCCTAATGCATGTCATCTGTGTCCTTGTGTTCCAGGCAGCAGGGGAAGCAGGAGATGGGTACCGGGCAAGGCGGTCGCCTCACACCCCACATGAGAGATTTGAAGGGTTAACTGTTTTGAAGGCCGTGCAGGTAAAATGCATCTGTGAGTCTGCTGTCTTCTTAATTGTGCAGAAAGAGAGTTTGCCACCTGAGTGTTTTCTTCTGTGGATTGCACTCTGGGTGGTGTCATGGGTGTGCTGTCTCCTTCACAACACCTGTGGTCTCCTCTGGCCTTCCTCCTCAGTCACATTCAGGCATGTTGTACGTGGAAGGCGTGACAAGTGCTTTTTCTTCTGTGAGGCAGGGTTTGGGGACTGCTTGTCCCTGTGAAGGTAGCCTTACAGACATGCTTAGTTTAGAGCTGGAGAATAAATTAAGGTAGAAGGAGCCTCTTGAGATCTCCAATCTGACCTCCAGCTTGCAGCATGTCTAATTCCAAAGCTAGATGAATTCCCTCGATTCTTTGCCTAGGCAAGTTCTGAACATTTCCAAGGGTGGGGATTCTCCAGCCTCTCTGGGCACCTTTTTTGGAGCTGTACCAGTCTTGTGAGGGTGAAATTTTTCTTCATATCTAGCCAAAATTTCCCTTGCTGCAGCTTTTGTCTGCTGCCTCTTTTCAGTGAGTCTCTTTGAGGAGACACTGTCTCCATTTCCTCTGTAACCCTCTTTTAGGTGACAGGAGGCTGTACTTAGATGTTCCTTTGGCCTTCTCTTCTCTAGACTGAAGAAAGCCAAATCTTTCAGCCTCTTTTTCTAAGTCATGTGTTCCAACATTCCTGCCATCTTAGGACTCTTCATTCAAGACTCACTTCAGTCTCTGAGTATCTCTTGTGTAGTGGGAGATCCAAAATGATGCAGCTTTCCAGATGTGGCTTCATGGGCCAAGGAGAAGGAAATAATTGCTGTGCTGTAAAGTTGTACTTCTGAGTTATAATTAAATGAGAAAATGTCTTCTTTTCTTGCCTGAGTGACCACAGGAGACAAAGGTCTCTTCTTCTGTGCTGTATACGTGTATCAGTTCTTAGAGTGTCTTTGTAAGTATTGTAACAGACTTATTTTTCACTTGTAGCTGGCCCAAAATGGGGACGTGGAGTGGAGAGACGCCAAATTGCTTCTGCAGGCTAGTGAGAAATCTCGGAGAATCATCGAGTCCTATTTCACTCCTGGAAAGAAACTCCATTTTTCATTCACACACCTTGTGTGCCGCAGAGCTGTAGATGGTAAAGAACCTTCATCCTGTTAGTCCCTGTCTCCCAGAGAGTCTCCTCACTCCCAGCCATGTGCTCTCAGTAAAATTTCCTCCTTTTATTCTCATTGTACCCCTTTCTCTCTGCTTTATCCATTCTTGAGGCTGAAAATGTCCATATTAATTTTTGTGCATTTTCAGGGGAACAGGAAAGTCGCATGGATCTTAGTCATCCTGTCCATGCTGACAATTGTCTCTTGGATCCTGAGGGGCAAGAATGCTGGAAAGAACCTCCTGCCTATGTGTACAGGGACTACAGGTAAGAGCACCTGCATTAGATCATGTGAAGATATCCCTGGCCCCATCAGAGGATGAGCTTAGCTCATAGAAACCTGCTGATGGTTGGCTCAAAGCCATCGAGAACTGTAGCATCAGGCAGAAGGCTGCATCAGCAGTTTCAGAAGGAGCTGAATAGGAGTGAAACACCTTCCCTGGGCTGGGAAGACCTGCCCTTTTTCCCCTCCTTGCTTGACACAGCCAGCTTTAACAGAGAGCAGAATGAGGCTGGGAGGCTGCACAGATTAGAACCATGATATCAAGCTGCTATCTTGTGGGTCTGCCACAGTACTACAGTCAGCTGCCAGCCCTTTTGACAGGCTGTTTCTTGTAGTTGAGTTCCATCTTTTACAGAATTCTGTGAGTTACAGGAAACGGATAGTCAGGCTCCTTGGATTCCTTTTGTTTGGGCAGTGTACTTCAGTGCCTATTCTCTCAAGATTCACTGCAAATACTTTATGCTGGGTTTTTCCATTCCATGTGAGAGGTTGTGTTTTTTCCAGCCTGTGGCAGGTTTTGTTACTCCTCTGTGAAAGAACCTGAAATATAGTTTAATGGTGATGCCAGTTGTTGCACACTGCAGCCAGATGAGGTCAGTTCACTACAGCTGATTCCTCCTACTTGCCATCTCATCCCATGCATCCAGAAATTTTACTTGTCTTTTCTTTGAATGGTAGCTGTATCCAGAGCAGAAATCTCTATGCAGCTATGATGAAGATATGGGACTTAGAGGGAATTCCATTATCGCTGAGTTGTTTCCCTTCACATACCAGTGCTTACTTGGTATAACCAGATTGCAAAGTTACCAGACTTTGTTGTTTAACCAGTTAGATCTCTGTCCCTCCTGTGAGAAAGCTGTCCTGTCCCTTTACTGCTCCCTGGGTTCTCTGACTTCCACTTGAATGGATGGTAAAATACCTTCTGGGGATCTATGCCACTGAGCTATTTTTGGGAGCATCCCTGTCCTCTTGCCGCTCGAGCTGTGACTGCCCAACCAGCTTAAGGGCTGAGCTCTTGCAGTGTCCTTTTGAATGAAGTGCCTGTGTTCCAAACTTCCTGGATCTTTCATGTGAATCTCTGCTGTGGGCATTAATGATGACATTGAGCAGGATTGGACCCAGGGGCCCATGAGTTCCTGTGATGCTGCTCTGGGTGCACAGTGCTCCTTTGGATGCCAGCAGTGCACTGGTCCCTATGTGCTGGTCATGCTCACCTTCACCTTCTCTTTTCATTAGAAATTTCCCCTATGGCACCATTCTGAGTCCTTTTACCACAGTCCAAACTGCTGAGATTGAGCATGTAGTGTTTCCTTGGAAAATGCACTATTTTTTCAAACATTATGTGGGTAGCCAATCTGCTTTTAGTACCCCAATGTTACATTTTAAGACCATTTTCCATTTGCTTCTTGTCCTCCAATTATCCTTCTCAGAAATGGAGTCTAAAGCCTGCAGACTACTGAGGTCAGGATAACACTGTTTATGCTTCAACCATTATCCCTGCCTTCCTCTCCCTTTGGACATGAGAGAGCTGTCCTTGCTTTTCTCCACTCATGTCACCCCTCTGGCTTCACAGCCTTACTAAAGCCCTGTGGCAGAAGAGCTACAACTTCCTGGGTTCCAGGGCTGGTAATCCTCTCACTGCACTTATGTCCTTAACGTTGCTTCAGCAACCGCTGTGTTCATTAGTATGTCTTCCTCTCTGTCCCATTAACTAAGATCCTCTGTTGTTCCTCTGTTGTTTTCTATCAGCTTAATTGAATACCAAGAAGAACCTGGGCAGTTTGTGGCCCATTCTTTCACCTACTCGACTGTGGGCTCACCTGTGCTGTACAGTGTCCTTACTACTTCTCTTTTTGTATAACTTTAGTAAAGAAGTTTCTTGGTTTAATTTTCTTTTCTACATGCACCAGGCCCCTTTTTGATCATTCCAATTCTGATGTTACCCTGAAATTCCTTGGCTGTTAAGACATGGCTTTCTTTGCTGATCAGTCTCCTCTTCCAGGAGTTGGATTATTCCCAACCTTGAAACATAAACAACAGGTTAGAAACAAGGTCTGTCAAGCCCAGGGCATTGTCACAGCAGTGTCACAGATGCATGCTGCAGGGGATTAAGAACAAGCCAAAATAAAATGGGACAAGTGTGTAGAGCTAATTCCCTGGCATACTCTCCCAGCTTCCTGTGGCTTGCAGCTCAGGGACTCCCCTGAGCTAGGCACTGCTGTATTTAACACCCTCAGATGGATTCTCCTGCTAACTGGTCTACTTGCTTTTCAACCTGTGACAAGGAGTGTAGGGAAGCACCTGGGAGGAATAAGCTTCACCCTGCAAATGTTCTCTTTCTTTTTGTCCACAGTGGCATTCTCTACCTCAATGATGACTTCCAAGGTGGAGGCCTTTTCTTCACTGAAATGGACACTGTGACTGTCACAGTAAGTCTGGGACTGGCCAAAAGAGGGAGAGAGAACTGAGGGCGAGACTTAGTCTGTGCAGGAGGAAACTGGTTGGTTATCGGATCCCACCACTCCAATAACAATCCAGTGCTGGTGCAGTGTCAGATTCAAATAGGGACAGCTAAAGGGAAATTGAGGCAAATCTCAGACAGGGGAGAGTTTGACTCTTTCCTAGCTGAGATTTTCCAGGCTCTTCCAGTCTGTGGGTGTTTGTGACCTTTGTTGCCCCATTGATTCTCTCTGTCCCTCTCCAAGGCCTGCCTTGCTCACAGACTGGCTGTAGGTGCCTAGCAGCTCTCTGCACTTCCACGTTCCCACAGGGTGTGTGACCTCTGTAGGAGGACTGTGTCATCCAGAGCAGGGGTCTGCTGGCTTCACAGTCTCTTGTCTCTCTCCTGGCAGGCCGAGGTGCGTCCCAAGTGTGGGAGGCTGGTGGCCTTCAGCTCTGGCAAGGAGAACCCACACGGCGTGTGGGCCGTGAGGCACGGCAGGCGCTGCGCCATTGCCCTCTGGTACACGCACTCCCCGGAGCATGCTGAGCAGGTGAAGGGCATGCTGAAGGGACAAAGTACCTCCAAGTGAGATCAAATCCCACTGAGGAACAGCTTCTGGGCTTTCCCTTGGGGCAGGGCACCGTGCAGCACCTGGGGGTTGCCCTTGGACAGGGTGTGTGGTGGGGGGGCCAGCCTGGGATGGGTCCTGCAGAGGGGAATTGAGTTCTGGAGCAGTCGGGTGGATGTGTTTCATCGAGACCCCAGCAGGGAGGATTCACATCATTTCTGTCTCCATGGCTGCAGGAACGGGTGAAGGCAGAGGAGCTGATGGAGCAGAGGGCCATGGAGCAGGACCAGCCTGATGGAGATAAACATCAAGGAACTGATGGCAGCAGCAGATCCTCCTCAGAGCCTCGTGCTCCCAGCCGTGCAGCCAAGCCTGCAGATCAGAGACAGAAGCCTGGCTTGGACAGGAAGCAACAGCCCAAGGTGCTACGGGCCAGAGATGAGTTCTGAGTGCATGGGGCCCTGTGGACTGTCACACAGCCTGGCCTGGCAGGTCACAGGAGGACCGGGACCACGGAGGCCTGAGGCAGTGTCGTAGTGTGGTAGAGCCGTAGTGATGGGGAGGGGTTCAGCTTTCTTCTCTGTGGTGTCCCAGCAGCTGAAAAATGGGAGAAGGACACAGTGTGGAAGTCAGTGACACCAGGAACTTTCTTCACTGCCTCACCATGTTTGTCTCACTGAGAAGTAAGAAGACAAGGTTTTCTCACCCCACTCCTCTCAGTGCCAACTTCTTGGTTATCCAGGCTAAATCTGACAGGGGGAGGAGGAGCCTGGAGTCTTTCAGTGTGGGCTGTCTCATTCAGGAACTCTAAAGCCTTTGAATTTCCTAAGCACCTGCAAACTCCAGAACCTTGCGAAGTGACCTGAGACAGGAGAGGTGAAGGACTGTGAATAGATGGAATAAAAGCCAAATGCTGGACACAGATATTGATGGGAGCTTGAGTCTGTATTACCAGGGAGACATGCACACTTGTTTCTGATTGAAATTTAATTAACAAATGATGGGAGGAGATTGAGCCCTCAGTGAAAGATAACAGAGTATTTACCCAGATGTCAGCTACTTCCAATAAGGGAGAGCAAGAGAGAAAGTCAGCTGTGACGTGGCTAATGTGGAAAGGGTGAGGAGTGCTTTTAAGAAAAAGCACTGTACACTCACGTTTCCCTGTAGCAAGACCTCCCTTTTTTTTTGGTTTTCATTTTTCCCCGTCTCCATGCACTAAATTGTCCCTGAAAGCAGAAGAGAGATTTTGTTTATCATTTTCCACCCTGATAGAAAGACAATCTGCTGTCACTGCCCAGGGGATTAGTGTCCCGAGATGGGATTATATTGTAGCCAAATAGGAATTGAATGGGGTGGATATGGAGTATCTAAAAGAGCAGTGACCCTTTTCCTGGGAAGCATTAGAGCAAGAGATCAATCTGTGGTCATGACATACTCAAGTCTTGATGAGTTGTGCATGGACACCCCAAGTGCAGTTCAAGTGGAAGAAATCTGTAGAACCAGGGCCTGTGGTGTAAGAGGTGGGTGAGTGATCCCCTTGTCACTGTTGGCAGAGGGCCCCTGCTCCATGGGAAGGGAAGTCCTTCCTTAATCTGAATCCTGATGCTTCTTAACATGCAGGCCTGGGAAACCTGTGCTGGCAACCCTTTTTGCTTCTCATCCCCTCCCCAGGGTCCCAGGAAAACATTTGATTGTGCATTTCAAATTCCCTCTCCCTGGCGAGGGGCCTGTCACATCCCAGCACCCACATGTCCATCCCGATGATTGGTTGGGGATGCTGGCTGGTTCCTGGTTGATGAGGACATGTTGGGGGTGAGGGGCCAGTGTCCACATCTCTGGCTTGCTTTGCCCAAAGGTGGCCTGGGTGATTAGACTGATGGCCTCCTGACGTCAGATGCGATCCGTTAAAAGGTATTTATCTCAGGCTTGGGCCAAAGCCGCGGGAGAGATTAAAAGAGATTGAGGCCAAGATAATCCCCTCGCAGCATCCCACTAAAGTGGCTGCCAAAAGGCATGCCACCAAATCTTTTGCCACCCCTGGCCCCTGTGCCCAGTTCTGTTCTCCCCATCCAGAGCCCCGTTTGCAGCCAAGAGAGGGTGTGGTGGCCCTGCCATTGGTTTTCCCTTTGCATGCCCTCTCTGGTGGCATCATCCCTCTTTCCACCCTGCCCAGGACACGAGTGGCGTACTGTCCCTGGGAAAACAGGAATTCCTGTGACTGTGAGGTACAGCAAGCCCTGCCCTAGTGGCTGATAATCCTAGGCTGTTCTGGCTAATCTTCACTTTATTAGTTTGTTGCTGATATAAACAGAGGGAGTCAAATCCGCCTGGGATTGTTTCTTTCCCTTCAGGAGCAGTGTGCTACTCTCTCTTTTCACCCCTCCCCATCCACCTGCTTTGCATTACGTCCCAATCCGATTTCCCCAAGTCTCTGGTGTCTGATTTAATTTGCCTGACGCTGCTCCTGGAATCAGCCCTCCCCCAACCCCTCCCGTGCACAGCCTTCCAGCTCCCCATGGGGAGATCAGTCCTGGGAGAGGCTGAGGAGCAGAGAGGGAGCGAGGGACTCACTGGGTGGACAAACGGGACTGCCCGGAGACTGCAGAGGTACGAGGGACTTTTGGGCAGTGAGGAGCCATTCTCAGCAAGGGAGGCAGGCTGTGAGGGTCCCATCCAGAGGGGACTGCAACCCACCTTGCTCTACAGACCCTGGTAAGTTTGCTGCCTTGCGATGCCTGAGGTCACCTTGGTGAAACCGGCATTGGGACCCTGAGTTTCTTGGAGCGATGATGTGGGGAGTCTTTGAACAAAGGCTCATCCCATCAGAGAATGAGGGAGGGTAAGATCATGGAAAGGAGTTGGGTTAGCACTGAGATGTCTTTACAGTGATGGAGGGGTTTTGCACTGGGATGGGGTTGCTTGTTCTCCACTTGGCAGGTAAATCTCACGAGTTTCCAGACTGGAGTGGGAGGGTAACACCTCCCCTGATCGACCCGGCACTCACTGCCTGAACACAGCCCTGCGCTCCTAGTGCACCCTGTGCACACCTCTTTGCAGCTGGCTGCTGTTCTGGCTGGAGAAGGAGCCTCAGAAAGCAAGGAGCAGAGCAGGGTAATTTTACCCTGACCTTTGATCTCCATCACAGGAGAGAGGGATCATCTCTGTATCCGGCTCTGCAAGGAGCCCGGGGTCACCAGGGCGAGCCTGCAAAGCTGGTCAGGGATTACACGGAGACCCAGGGACACTGCCTGTTCCCACTGAGTCCTTCTTCTTGCCCCTTTCCCTGTTCCATTATTCACAGCCCTCTCCCAACATTTCACAAAGTGACCACTCCTTCCTCAGCATGGGGGAGCTACCCAGGAGCAGACAATAAGAGGGTTCACCTTGCCTCTTTTTCCCACCCATTCCTTGCACCCTTATCCCCACCAGGGAGCGATGCAGGTGACTTGGAGGGACAGCCCCCAGGGAGCAAGCTGGGCCACCTCCATGGCATCGTGCAAAGGATGTGGCCACTGCTCTGAAAAGTCAGGGTGTGGCAGCAAAAGGCAGAAGATGGATGATTCCAGGTCCCCCTCCATCTTGCACCACAGCAGAGGCATTTGATCTGCTATGAGCCCCAAAGGACTCAGGATGGGTTTGGTTGCCCACAGACAGGAGTGCTGCAGCAAGAAATTTGTTAGAAGAGGCAGGAGGGGGAAGAACTGTCATGTTGGAGAGCAGAAGAAATGAAACGTGATTTCCAAAGCCAAGAGCTGTGAGCTGGCTGAGCACAGCTCAGAGCTCAGAACAGGGCTGGCATGAACCAGCCAACCTCAAGCTCTGTTTGGCCGTGCCCTGCTTGCTCCTGGTGGTCCTTGCAGGAGGCAAAACTCTGGAACAGTGCTGGTGCCAAGGTCTTCCTGTCAGTAGCTGTGCTGAGAGTGGTGAATTGTTTCTTTCAAAGGTACCTAAGGACTTGGTTTCCTCTTCTGCTTAGCATTCCCCTGAAAGAGCCCTTACTTCCAGAAAGCACCAAGTGTGCACCATTTAAAAGCCTTTCCCATTAAAACTAGCCTGGGCAACCACCATGAGCAGCTGTGAGCTGATCCTTAGATCCACTAGGAATGTGTATCCCTAAGGTCCTGCTGGTCAAGGCAGGAACATGCCTTGGCCAAACTCCATTTCCCGTTCCTCTGTTCTTCTCCCATTTATTTCCTCCCATTTCCTGCCCTAAATTTACATGACCATAATGAGCTGCTCTTTTGCACACCTGCCCTGCTCCTCCTGGGAGGCAGCTGCACTACGCTGGGGACACCTCACTCTCCACAAATTGCACTGGGACGTGACGGATGGAGGCGACAGGCAAAGATGGAGCTATTATTATCACTCATCTGAGGCTCCTTGTCCTTCTGAGGCTGAGAACAATTCCCAACTTCATTTAGAGTGTTCCCTCAGAGGGATTTAAAGGTTCGGACACAGTCCTGAGCTGCACCTTCTCTATATTTAGCCCTTTTTATCCGTCCTCAACATCCTGCCCCTGCTGTTTGATCTGCCTATGGCTCCGAAAGCCCCTCAGCTGGTCATGCAGCTTTACAGAGCAGTGAACTGGCATTCCCTTGCTAGTGCCAAAGTTGAGAAACAACCAGAGAAGGGAAGAGAGTAGTGAAAAAGCAGGAGCAGTGAAAGGAAGACTGGGATCCAATGGGTAATGAGGATGTGTACAGCCAGCTTCACTGGGAGCAGAAATTGGAGGGAAGGGACAACAAGGTTCCCATCTCTATGTAGGTCTGGGTGGGCAAAACTAGAAGTCTACAAATAAAAATTAGGGCAGGTGGATGGAGAGTAATCTCAGAGAGCCAAAGGTGTATGAAATAACAGTCTGAAGAACTTGGGAACCAAGCAAAGGAGGCTGGAAGGAGAGAGTCAGAGGGAGGAGGTTACCTAGCAGGAAACGACAATCCAGTGCTTAGGATCAATGGATCAGTCCTAAGGAACACTGGGGAAGGGCAAAGTGTGGGCTACAATGGTAGGGCTGGCTGCACAGGGTGGCTGGAAGTTCAGATGTTCCACTTGGTGTGCCATAGGCTGTGACCAGAGCAGGATGGAGCCTTGCAGTCTGACTGTAAGCTGAAAGTGAGGGGCAAACACCCAGCAAAAGGAGGATGTGCAGCCTCTGACTGAAAGCTGCAAGGCCTTCCCCAGCATCTCCCTGCTCTGTCAGTCAGCTGGGAGGTGGAGGGGAGTGCCAGCCCTTTCCCAAATGAGGGGAAGTGCATGGAGGTGGGCTTTCATGGCCAGGCTCCCTCAATGAGGTGCAGCAGTGCATCTTTGCTGGGAGGAGCCCCCTCATCGCTGCTCTGTTGGAATGAGAGAAGAAAAAACAGTGGAATGGGCCCAGCTGAGGTGCTGGTCTGTTCCTGTCCTTCAGGGTAGCTGAAGGAGCTGAGGCTGACAGCCCCAGGCCAGTGGGGCTGTGGCACATTCCTCTGGGCCCTGGCAGTGCTGCTCTCCTGCTCCCTCACCGTTTCCTGGGGCTGGCAGCCCCATCCTGGGCATGGGCAGCGAGCAGGGAGCAGTCAGCAGTGCTGTGCCTCTATCCAGCCTTGCAGGCAGCAGACACAAGTCTCTTTCTACAAAGTGTATCCTGGAATAGCTTCCTGCTGGGATAGCCTCCCAGGAGCCAGGGGAAACCTGTGTCTCGTTCTCTTTCCTGCACTCAAAGCCATGCCTCAGGAATCATTGAACAAGCAAAAACTCACTGTGCCTGGGGGATCAAAGGAAAGCTGTGGAGATATTCAAGGGAAGGAATTCTCCAAGGAAACTCAAAGTGCTCTACCAAGCAGCCAGCAAAGGTGGGACTTGGGAGCTGTCTGATGTGCTTGCCCACAGCAAGAGAGCAAGTGTGGCATGGAAGGACCCAAAGCCTCACTGACCAGAGGAAATTAAGCCTTCAGGCAACAGGGATGGAAGTGATGTGACCCACAGGAACTGGGAGAAATTTGCAGATGCTGCTGGAACATTTCTTGGGCAACACCTGAAGCACATCTGGACACTCACATCTATCCAGGTGAAATGTTGGAGCAATTAAAGATCAAGTTTGTCTACAAAAGTGGGAGATGCTAGAATCACTGGTGAAGATTTGAATGTACATAACAAGAAAGAGAACAAAACAGAGATGCTGTATATTGATACAGTACACCTGCATCTTGAATATGGATTACAATTCTGGCTCCCTGCTCTCCCTGCAAAAACATATCATCTCTGCTCCGTAAACAACTGAAACAAAGCTCACAGAACAACAGAGATAATAGGATGTAGCAGCTTACAGGAGAGGAATGACTAAGTTTGCTCTGCAGTCTGGAAAAGGGACGGGTATGACAAAGATGTATGAAATACCAAGTGATGCAGAGGTGAATAGAGACCAGTTATTTGCTGATTCTTCCAACTCAAACTACAGCTACTTTCAAGTGGAACCAGTGCCACCGGGAAGTGATGGAAGCAGAAACTTCTTTGCAGAGCCTGCCACCCAGCTGTGGAAGTCATCACCGTGGGGCACTGAGGAGGCTGAACTTGGCATGGGCACAAAAATGGTGTGGACAAATGCACAGAAGAAAAGAACATCAAGGACTTGCATACAGTAATGCTGCTCTAGCTTTGGACGTCAGTGAAAAGCTGGGGCTGGGCAAGTAGGAGATGTACCCCTATCGGCTTATGCTATTCTTAGATCCTTCCCCAGGCATCAGCCTTTCTTTTTGTTTTATTTTGGTTTGGTTTTTTGTTTGTTTTGGTTTGGTTTTTGATGTGAAACTAGAAGGGAACTCTGAGAGAGAACTTCAACAGCCTCATAGATTTCCTTGGTCAGAGAGTTGGTTTGTCCTGCCTGTTGAGGCTTTGCTTAGGACAAACAGTGGGAAATAGCCAATGGGCTCCCCCATCAAGTTTCTTCCTCCTGGAACTGAGATGGACAGCTCGGCTATGAACAGGAGAAGCTGATAAAGAGGACCCAGGGCTTGGAATGGAGAGGTTAAAAATGAGTGGACAAGTGTGGCCAGAACATCAGCAAGAGGCTCTGGAGTTCTTTAGCTTCTGTGTGTGCATGTGTAAGCAGGATCCAAGACAAAGTGGACCTTTGACCAGGCCCAGCACAATCTTCCCAAGTGCTAAAGGTTGTGGCCAGATACAGCACAACATTACTGAGTATTCAGCCAAGAAATGGTCACCAATCCTTTGTCAGAATACCTACATTTCTGTAACTGAGCAGTCACACTGGTGTACTATCTGACTCACACCTCTCTCCTTTGATCTGTCTCCCCAGAGTCCAGGCTGCCCCACGTGGAGGAGCCACCCCTAGGTCAGAAAGATGGGGGAAATGGAGCAGATGAAGCAGGAGGCTGAGCAGCTGAAGAAGCAGATTGCGGTAATGCTGGCAACAGCCATGGAGCTGCTGAGAGCGTGTCTACCCCACAATGCATGCCCAAACTTTCCTCCTCAGCCACAAGCTGCAGCTGGGCTTTCTCCACCTACATTCTTGAAGCCCTCTGCAGCTCTCCACAGCCCTTTAAATGCTAATGGGGGTCTTCCCACCATGTTGGGGGAAAGGGAGAGGAACAGGGACAGGGATCCCACAAGTGTCATGAATCCCCAGGATCTCCTCTGTCTCTGAGATCTGTCAGGTGGGAGGGTCTATGGAAAGGGTGTAGCACAGCAAACAGGATGCTGAGCAAATTTTGGCTCACGTCCCTGACAATTGACTGGTGTCAAGGTGTCTTAATCACAGACAAAGATTGCTGGCCACAATCCAAACACAGCAAAGCCACAGTTCCTACTTCTAGTAGCCCTCAGAAAATGACCCCAAATTTCACTTGTCATCACCTTCCCTGCATGTTTTCAATCTGTCTCATCTGCTGTTGTCTCTTCTCCAGGATGCCCGGAAAGCCTGTGCAGACACAACGCTTGCTCAGGTAAGGGACAAGGCGGTCTGGGCAAGCTAGCGCCACTCTGAGGGGCTGGTGCCCAGTCAGGAAGGAATTAGGAGGCAGTTAGGAGATGTGGAAAGCAGTACTGGTAGTCCAAGATAAATTCTTTCTCTCCCACCATGCTTTCTCTAGATTGTGTCTGGAGTGGAGGTCGTCGGACGCATCCAGATGCGGACCCGAAGGACCCTCCGGGGACACCTGGCCAAGATCTACGCCTTGCACTGGTCCACAGACTCCAAGTGAGAGCTGCTGCTGGCCTGCTGGCTGCAGGACAGCACATGGGTGTGAGGGGCAGGAAGGCTCTGATGGGAAGAAGGCCACTAACCTGATCTTGTTCCTTTCTCACAGACTTATGGTCAGTGCCTCACAAGATGGGAAACTGATTGTGTGGGACACATACACAACTAACAAGGTAGGAGCCAGGTGGCTGCAAACCGGGATGCTGGAGTGGTTCCTCTTGGAGATGGTGTCCTTGACCTGCTCTCTCTGCTGCCAAGAGCCCTGACACGGTTTCTGGTCCCCCAGGTCCATGCCATCCCTTTGCGCTCCTCCTGGGTCATGACCTGTGCCTATGCCCCCTCTGGCAACTTTGTGGCCTGTGGAGGCCTTGACAACATGTGCTCCATCTACAGCCTCAAGTCCCGTGAAGGCAGCGTCAAAGTGAGCAGGGAGCTCTCAGCCCACACAGGTGTGCGCACTCCCTGCCTGCCACTGGGTGCCCCCTGCTTCCAAACTTCACCCTTCTGTCCCTGCCCCTTTTCTCATGTTTTCTTGCTCCCCTTTCCAGGATACCTCTCCTGCTGCCGATTTCTTGATGACAACAACATTGTGACTAGCTCTGGAGATACCACATGGTGAGTGCTCCCTCCTGCATCTTGGTGCCATGATCTCTGCTCTTAGCACAGCAGCAAGTGCAGTCCTTGTGCTCTTCAGCCCTCCACTATCTAAGGAGGAACTGCTCCTACAATGGGGAGGCCACATGGAGCACCTTAGGAAGCCCCATGCATTCTTCCTCCCTTGGCAGAGCAGGTGCTTCTTTCCTCAGCTGAGGCCAGGTCAAGCAGTAGGGACCATGTCAAAAGTTCTCACAAAGAACAGTGTCATTTATACCAGGACAGAAAGAGTTTTAATTTTTTGTGGAGCATGCACACGTTCTCCACTTGTCAAGTCCTGCCCTCTGTGCAAGGGACACTGCAGAGGCACTGCCTTGATCCTTTGGTTCCTGGTTCTCAGGGCTCACTGTGCTGTGATTCTGAACAGTCCTGAGTCTTTATTTACCCCACCCATCCCAATACCTGCTTTGGATGAACCTTTTGGCCAAGGAAATGTGGCATTTCCATCAGAGATCAGGGTTACATGGGGTTTGTTTGCCTGCTGTGCTGTGGGATCCCACTGAACAAGAGCTTTGCACCTTATGAGCATGGACACAGAAGACTTTTCTCAGCTGTTTGCTATTTTTTGTTGTTTGTGTCCCTCTTACTGTCTCTCAGTATTCCCTTCAGCTGTCACACTTCTATGCCAAACTTCACACACACCCAGCCTTAGTCTAACTCTGTTTTGGCAAAGGTACTGCCAACAACAGCTGTGAAGATATCTCCTGTTGTGTACAGCGGATCCAGGGATGCTCTCACCCATTTTCCCATGCAGTAACCACGGCTTCCCTCCTTTTGTTTGTGAGTGGGACACTCCTCAGCCTGGCTGTGGGTCTGCTCTGCCTGGGCTGGCTCTGAGAGCCCCTCTCCTGTCCTGTCCCCTCCTGCAGCGCGCTCTGGGACATCGAGACAGGGCAGCAGAAGACTGTGTTCATTGGTCACACTGGAGACTGCATGAGCTTGGCCGTCTCCCCTGACTTCAAACTCTTCATCTCGGGGGCTTGTGATGCTACTGCCAAACTGTGGGACGTGCGGGAGGGCTCCTGCCGCCAGACCTTCTCCGGGCACGAGTCCGACATCAACGCCATCTCCGTACGTACCCTCTGCACAGGGCTGGGGAGGAGAATGGGGGGTGAAACAGCTCCAAAAGAGCCCTGGGACAAGGTTGAAAGAAGCTGTCGCAGTCAGCAGGGTAACAGGGGTCTTAGACCTTGGCCCCATTTCCAGTCTGAAGCAGGGAGTGCCCAAGTTCACTGAAGTTTGGAGGAGGGTTCTCCCCAGGCAGCAAAGCATCCAAGTCTTGACCAGGCAGCATACTGTGGTCTGTGGAGCTGAACACCCTGACAGAGGGGCTGGTCCAGCTTTGCTCACAACAGCTGTTGGCAGCTGTGCTTCAGGCATGCTCCAGCAGCCCTGGCACAGGATGCAAGTGAGGCAGCAGGAATACCTAACTCAGCTGAGGTCAGCTCCAGACAGAAGAGGTGGGATCACAGGGAGATCTTCTGCAGATCAAATTTTGATGGGAGGCAGCTCAGACATTTGGGAGGAAGCACCTCCCTCAGAACTGCAGAGATGGCAGGACAAGACACGTGGAGGACTATTCCATGTAGCTAAGCAAATGCCAGCTTCCTGCAGTCTGCTGCTCAAACCACCCTCCCACTGACCTCAATCAGTGAAACCTTCCTCAGTAGTCCCATGGCTACCTTGCCAGCCACATGGTTTTCTGCCATACCTGCTCCTGAGGAGCTCTTTATTTACTCCTCAGAGCAAGACCACAAAAAATGAGCATGTATGAGAAGGCTGGGATATGAGGATCAGACAGAGGAAGCCTCTGGTAGCTAGAATTATGTCAGACCTCAGCTGGGGGATAATGGGTGGACACTTGTCAAGGCCCAACCTAACAGCTGGAGTTAAAGTAATCCTTCCTCGAGCACTAAGATATCTTGCAACAGCTTAGGCCATTTGTTTTCTTGGAGTGGAAGGGGTTTATTAGGCCTTATGAGAAGTATCAGCCTCCCCCTTCAGCAGACTTAAATTCCATGATCCAGGGTCTAGTCCCACCAGGTTTTCCTGCCTCAGTGGCTTCCCCGTGCTTAGCAGGGGGGGTGAGGAGCTGAGGAATTCCATTGGGATCTGAGGAGAGCCTCACTCAAACACGGTGTGTGCCCTCCCCAGTTCTTCCCCAACGGCGAGGCCATCTGCACGGGCTCCGACGACGCCACGTGCCGCCTGTTCGACCTGCGGGCGGACCAGGAGCTGATCATGTACTCCCACGAGACCATCATCTGCGGCATCACCTCCATCGCGCTCTCCCGCAGTGGCCGCCTCCTCTTCGCCGGCTACGACGACTTCAACTGCAACATCTGGGACTCCCTGAAAGCAGAGCGTGTGGGTCAGTGCCTCCTCGAGGTCCCTCCTCCCCTCCCTGCCCCAGGGATAATGAGGCATTTATTTTTCCTGAACGTAGGAAGACATCCTATAGTGACTGAAACCCAGCAAAGCTCCCTCGTGCTTAGGGAGCACACCAGAACTAGGCCAACCCTCACTGGCCTAGAGGAGCTATTGTTTTTTATGTTAAGGAAGTCAAGCCTTTAAACAGCATTGATCAAGGGGGACAAAAAGGTTCCCATTAGCTAAAACTGCTCACAACCACCAATAGAATATCCTATTTCCTCATGGCCTGCCAGTTCCAGGTACTCACAGTGCCACTTGGTGGCCAGGCACCAAGCCAGGCGCACACCTGGGCCTCCATCCAACATCTTTGGGTACTCCGTGATGCTCATACACAGATCACAGCACTTTTCCTTCAGATGTGGCCCTTACCTTCTGAAAAGTCATGAAACGCAGCCCACCAACAGCACTGCTGTTTCTCAGCCTTACCAAGGACCCCATCCTATCTTAGTCTTACCATCACTCCAGGGTGAAAGCAGTTGTATGAAGTTCAGCTGGCCAGGGTGAAAGCAGTTCTGAGGATTCAGCTGGCCAGGTGAAAACAGTTTCATGAGGGGTCGGCTGGCCAGGTGAAAGCATTGCATGAGGAGTGAGCTGGCCAGGGTGAAAGCAGTTTTACGAGGTTCAGTTGGCCAGGGAGAAAGCAGTTGTATGAGGTTCAGCTGGCTTTACCTTCCCAAGAACCCCTTGGGTGCTGGTTGTACACCACACGCAAAAGTTCTTTGGCACATTTGCTCCTGTTCTCCACGTACTGACTGCAAGAGGTTGTGCAGGAGCAGACAGGGCCACACACAGCACGTGGGCACAGCCTGTGCCATGTGTCCCCTCAGCAGGGCCACCTTGTCACTTCTCACAGGGCCCCCCTTCACTGCCTGACCTCTTCCTTCCCTCCACAGGAATCCTTTCTGGCCACGACAACAGAGTGAGCTGCCTGGGGGTGACGGCGGATGGCATGGCTGTTGCCACTGGCTCCTGGGACAGTTTCCTCAAGATCTGGAACTGAGGACGGCAGCAGGGAGGGGAAGAGCAGCGGAAGCACGGCCCACAGCCCAAGCCCATGCAACACAGCATCAGCAGCTGAGCACAACAGAAATGCCTACCTACCACCCCACTTGTCTCTAGGCACAGGTCACTTGTAGGAGTCTCCCAGAGTGAAAGGAGATCAGGGAGGAGAAGCAGGGGGAGCTGGGGAGCAGGAGCACAGGCATTGGCCCTTCTCTCCATCTCTAAACAGCCCCAGCGGTTTCCAGCCTTGTGCAGGCTTGAAGACCTGTTCTTTACGTCTCAGGACTTTGCAGTACAATTCAGACACCCTGCACCTTCCTTCAAACACCTCTGCCCACACTGGTACCCCTCCTCCTCCTCAGGACCCCTCATGCAACACCCACCCCAGACTAAGCTCTCTCCCTGCTTTAACTCTACCTAACTTCTCTGTGCAGCTGTCCTGTATCTATGCAGACAGCCCAAGACACATTGGATTTGAGATTTCTATGGCACCACCTCAAACAAAGCTAGAGTAAATTTGGCTCATTTTCACCAGGGAACACTTAGCTCAAGTCCTATCTATGCATAAAGGGGGAAAGGCAGCCTTCAGACCTGCCAGAATAGCAGGGAATATATTTATTCTTGTCTTAGTTCAAGTCTTATCTATGCATAAATGGCAGAAAGGTAGCCCTCAAGACCTGCCAGAATATCAGGGAATATTATGTTTATTCTTATTTGTTGTCTGCTTCTTGCTGTTCCTTCCCTCTTTGCCTCACTCCTGCATTGTGTGGTGACCCTGTCTAACCAGTAGCCATCAGCCCATGTTTTCAAGTCTGTTTAGATCTTCATAGCCCAGGCAAATAAAGAAAGCTCACAGAAGCACTGCAGGCTGTGTTCTTTCCAGCATTGCAATGAGCTACTGCAAACAGAACTCCTTTCCTGTGACTGTTGCCTGCTGGTCTCAAACAGTCAACACCTCATCCACAGCCCTTGCTTCAGCTCACATCCCCAGGGGAGGGTGTTCCTCACATGCTGTAGGTGAGAAGAGGCTGGAGTTGGGATAGTGAGATGCGAGTGCATCCTTTCAAAGCTTGGATATTTTAGCTCAGTTACACAACCATTTTTTTCAGCCCCTATTCCACTTGTTGGCTCAGAGCAACATCCTGGGGGGCCCCGGGCTCTGCTGGGAGAGCTGTGGAGATCAACAAGGTTTAGAGTAATTTACCAACAGAAGGTCAATATCAATGGACAATATTGTCTCACATTATTTTGGATCTCATCCTCACACAGATCCTTGCCTACCTCGGTTTGAGGCCAGTGTAGGAGCAGTACAGCTCCAGAGGTGACACTGGATAGACAATGGTTTCCTGCAGGGAGCTACAGCTTCCCAGCTCACGCTGTTGTACATGGATTCAAGGCCATACCCTTCAGCACGCCCCAAGGCAGTTTTAAGGCTAATGGAAGGCTGAACTATTTGCTCCTGAGCCCTTGTCCCAGAGAAAATATTGTGCTGAGCAAGCACAACATCAGGACATACAGTCAGCAAAGGTTGAACACAAATTTATTTACTAGAGATAAAAACTATGGAAAAACCAACATAGCTGATATACAGTAAAAGAGACAAAGACTGTGCTGTACATTACACATGACAAACTGGGAAGAGGAGGGAGAAATCTTTCCCCAGCAGGGATAGGTGAGAAATGTGACCACTGCTTAGGGGTTTCAGTCTATTGTAGGATTTCTTCCCTCTAGAAAATTCTCAAAACATAGGAGCAAATTATAACAACATCCTGAAAAAAGAAATGTCTAGTTCTCCACAAAAGGGCACTGCTGGTTCTCCTTGTTCAAGTCACTCCAAGCACAGTTCCCAGATTTAAGGCTTCTGCTCAGATCCACTTCCTTCTTATCCCCAAGGTTCTCTCCCAGCACGTGCCTCTTGCCCTAGAGAAATAAAAAAACCCAAACACAGAGTATAAAACACAGTTTGATCAAAGGTTAGTTAATTCTCAGCAGAATATGTAGCCTATTTTCAGGCCATTCAGCTTAGACTCTCTTGTGACAACATACAAGAGTGACTTTTTTCTACAGCCCAGAGAGAAAGAATGAACTGAAACTGACAATTTCACAGTAAGGCCAAAGACAGACACTGAACAAGACTCAGAGGCATTTAGTGACAAGACTGACCCACAGAAAAATATTTGTGAAGTTTCTAGTCTCTGCAGGCCTAGGAGGCCACAATTCCCAACTGGGACCATAACAAACACAGAAATTGAAGGATTTGGCTTTTTTTTTTTTTCAGCTCAATCTCCCTCCCTCAGCCTGACCTATTAAGCTTTACCTGGCGAGGGGCAGGAGCACTGGGGGAATTATCATCTCGTAGAATGCTGAGGGGAGAGCGGCCAGTTCCTCCAGATGTTGCCATGAATTTGTTGCTGGGCTTGTGTCTCAAGGGCTTGCTCACTAGTTGACAAAAGGAAACACACCAGCACATCACGACAAGGCTCAAAGGTCCTGGATTTTAAATGCCTCAGAGCCTTTATCAAAAACTTACCCAGGGGCTTTGAGGCAAAGGGATCACAGAAAGGTTGATGATGGAAGTGAATTCTAGAAGACCTACTCCAGAAGGGTCACCTAGAGCCCATTGTCCAGGACCATGTTCAGGTGTCTCTTGAATATCTCAACAGAGAGAGATTCTGCAACCTCTCTGAGCAACCTGCTCCACTCCCTGGTCACCCTCATGGTGAAAAAAAAAAGTGTTTCTTGATATTCAGGAGTTTCCTGTGTACCATTCCGTTCCCTTGGCCTCTGGTCCCATCACTGAGCACCTCTGAAAAGAGCCTGGCTCTCCCTTCCTTCAGGTACTTGTATCTATTAACAAGATACCCCCTAGAGCGTTTTCCTCTCCAGGCTGAACAGCTCTCAGCCACTTCTCTGAGGAGCAGTGCTCAGCACAGAGCTGTCTTAAACACAGTCTGTATCCAAGTCTCTTAGCACTGCTCAGCCTTAGCACAGAGATGTGCTGCCTACCCTTGCTCCACAGCTCTTCCCAATGAAAACCTGTAAGGTCCCTCTGGACAGGCCTCCACAGTCAAACACCCATCTGAGAGTCGGGAAGAGCTGTTGTATACCTCTAGGTTTTGAATACCGTTTAAAACCAATTTCTCATGCCTGGACAGAAATCTGTTCGATAGCAGCTCCCAGAGGGTGTCCGGGCCGCAGAGGCTGCAGGCGGTGGGACCCAGCCGAACTGGGGGCGGGACAGGCTCTGGCGGAGAGCACGCCTGGACAAGGCACCCCAACCAGGCGGTGCCGAGAGCCCCAATTGCCCACGGCCCATCCCGGCAGCTCTCTGGGCACATGGAGCCCCGTCACCCCCGCACCGAGCACTTACCCGAGGCGAGGCCGTGTTCGGCCGGGCGGGTGGGCCGGGCCGTGCTGGGCGAGGGCGGCCTCTCCGCCCCTTGGCCCGCGGGCGGGGCACTCCGCTGGGCCGGCTCCTCGGCGGGGCCCGCCGCTGCCGGAGGCGCCGGCTCGGGGGCCGCGGCCTCGGCCCCGAAGGCCTCGCTGAGCTGCTTCACCAGGCGATCCACGCTGTCTGCCGGGGACGGAGGGGACCGGGGTGAGCCTCCGAGTCAGGCAGCCCCCAACCCGCCCGCCCACGGCCGCTTCACTCACCACTCGACACAGCTCTCATGGGCGTGCGGGAGATGCCGGGCGTGGGCGACCGTGGGTCCCGCTCCTGGCCGGTGTCCGCCAGCGCCTCGGCGGGGCTGGGCTGCGGGCTGCCCGCCGGCGAGCTCACCACCTGCGGAGAGGGCAGCCGTGGGGGCGGCGGGCCGGAGCCACGCAGGGGGAAGCGGCGGTGGAGCGGCGCCTACCTCGATGGGGGTGCGCAGGATGCCGGCGGTGGGGGAGCGGGGGTCGGTGACGTGAGCCAGGTGCTTGTTGCGGGGCGCGGCCGGGGTGGCAGGGGCGCTGCCAGAGGCGCCCATAGCGGCGGCGGCCGCACTGCGCCCCGGCCCCGCCAGACGCGCCGTTCGAATCTCCCGCGCGCCGGGCGGGGCCGCCGCCCATTGGTCGCTGCGCAGGGGGCGGGGCTCGCTGCGCCACGCCCACCTCCCCGCCCCGCCAGCCCGTCGACTCCGCAGTCCCCGCCCGTCACGTCCCGCCTCGCCCCGCTGTCAATCTTAGGAGATTGTCCCGCCCCCTCACCCCTCGGTACGCCGTTATTGGTGGAGGAGCCCGGCACCGCCTCCCGCCGTGGCCGGAGGGCCGTTGCGATTGGGCGAGCCTGTGGGTCGGCAGGGCGAGTCCCGCCTCCAGCCTCGCTGCCGATTGGTTAGGACCCGCCTGACCGCGCCGGTCTGCGATTGGGCGGGGCGGGGTTGTGGGCGGTGCCGCGGTGAGCCGCTGTCATGGCGGAGCTGAGCGAGGCGCTGCTGTCGGTGTTGCCGTCCATCCGGGTGCCCAAGGCCGGCGACCGCGTCCACAAGGACGAGTGCGCCTTCTCCTTCGACACGCCGGTAAGCGCGCCCCGCCGCCGGCCCGCCCGCTTGCCCGGGCTGCTCCCGCCGCGGCCGGCTCCCACCCCGCCGCCAGCCGGGGCGCCGCCCGCGCGTGGCCTCACGGGATTTGTGGTTCCCCGGTGGCCGCGGCGGTCGTTCCCGGGTGGCGCGCAGGGCCCTGGTGGACTACTACGCCCGGCGTGCCCCGCGGCGCGCCCCGCCCGCCCGCGGTGCGCTGGGCGCTGTAGTTCGGGGGCCGGGGCGGGCGTGGGCAGGGCGCTCACCCCGATCAGCGGGGCCCGGCCCGCCGGCAGCCCCTGGAGAGGGAGCGCCCCCGGCCCGAACCCTCCGTGCTGCGTTCGCCTGGACTTGTAGTCCAGCGGGGGGCGGGAGGTTGGGCGTGTCCCGGGCCCGCCCTCGGCGGCGGGGGGCGGGCCGGGGGTCCCGCCCTGCCCGGGTCTGAGCCATCTCCCCGGCCTCGCCGCGCGGCCCGGCCCGGCGGGCGGGGGGCGAGGCGGTGCTGTGTCATTAAGATGGCAGTGGTCCCTTCTCCAGCCATCTCCACCCCGCTGACATCCCTGCGCTTCCTCCGCTTTCCCCGCTCGGCCTAAGGGGCGGCGAAGGCAGCGGGAGGGCGAGGTGCCCCTTGCGCCTCTTGGCGGGCGCTCGTCCGGGCTGAGCCCCGTCCCGCAGTGCTGGGCTGACCCTCTTCCCTCCCTGAGCTCCACAGGGATGCCTGACCCTGCGCTGCCTGCTCTGTCTCAGTCCCAGCAGCTTCTGAAAGCTTCTGAGTGGTTTCCCTCCTTTCCAGCCCCTGCATTTGGGTCCTCTGCCCCTTCAGTTTGCAAAGGGTATCTGCTGAATGAGTGTGGTGTTTTCCAGCTGCTGATGGGATGGTGGGGGCACATTCTGTATCTGTTTCCGAGCTGCTTACAGGCTTTTGAACACAACAGCAAAAGTAAACAGTGGTCTGTTAACCTTCCTCACACTGTAGCTTGGCAGCATTCCCTATGGCACTGGGAGTCATGTGTTTGGAGAGGGTGCCACAGTTTTGCTGGTAATGATTGTACCATGCTCTGAACTTGTAAACTGTGTGTGCTAGGGGCCTTTTACAAGGTAAACTCTTATGGAAACTCAGGCTTTCCTGATTTGGTAGCATCCTGCCATAAATGAACACACAAATAGTTTTTCAAATACATCATCATGACAGGAGTACCTGTTCTTCTGGGATAGCCAGGCTGGGGCTTGCCATCCCATTTCTTACTAGCTACTTGTGACTGTTATGTAGGAATGAGCTGTTGCCATGACTTAATGAATAATGACTAGTCTGCCATGCCTATCCTAGCAGCTGGAATGCCATTCCTCACCACCTCCCTTCAGTTTTGTCCGTCCTTCCTTGCAGGAGTCAGATGGCGGCTTGTATATCTGCATGAACACGTTCCTGGGCTTTGGGAAGCAGTATGTGGAAAAGCACTATCAGAAAACAGGCCAGCGGGTCTACCTGCACCTCAAAAGAACACGTAAACTGGTAAAAAATAAAAATACATGCACTCAAACTTGTTCTGAAATTGAGAGCTGGGCCGTGTCTGTGTATTCCATCAGATACAGAGTTTTCTCTCCTGAGATACAGCTGTTGTTTTTCCTGGTGAACTGAGGGACACCAGTGCTTCAGTTCTGCTTGTGCTGAGTCGTTGTATGGATTGCCCACGTTGTTTCTGCCTGGTTTCCTTCTGTTTTCAGAGTAGCTTGATTTCAGTCCCTAAGGCTTGCCACAGCATGCCTGTCCCCTTAACTCTTATTTCCCTATTTCTTCTCAATGCCACAGAAGGAAGAAGACGCCAACTCCAGTGCTGGGGACCCCCCGAGGAAGAAACCAACTCGCTTGGCCATTGGTAAGGAAGCAGCTGTGTGCTGTGTGGTCCCTGTGTTCAGCCAGGGGCTGCCTGGTTTGCCTCTTCTGCTTTACTCTTCTTGGCTAGTATCCCTGGCCAAATTCAGACTTCATGTTTTCCAGTGTGGCTCGGGTGAGCAGTGTCTGTAGAACAGTCATTAAGGTGGTGGTTGTGTCCAAAGTTGCATCTTGTTTTCCGTGTATAAATATGTTTATTATCCTCTGCCATGACCCTGCCTGCCTGGCTCAGCTTGGTGTGGGGATCACCAGACTGGGACTGTTGCTTAAGGACAATGTCCCAGCGTGGAGCTGAAGTAAGTTTGAGAAAATTTATGTCTGAGAAAAATAAGTTTGGAGGTCATGGCAGATAAACTATTTTTTAAACTCCTCTGATATTGAACTAGCATTATTGATACAGATGGTGAAGAAATTAATGAGAAATGCTGTGTTTTGGTTCATTAGGTTTTATAAGGCTGATACTGGAGGAAATGCATATGACCATTAAAACATAAAAAATCCTTTAAATATTCAATTTTTTGGAAGAGCAAGGCTGGTGTTCCCATTACTGTCTTTCACAGACTGAGAGGGCTGTCGTGGCAATCAGTGGAGACACTGCTTATTTGGAGCAGTCTCAGCTGGTAATTTTTGAGCCATTATGGAGACACATAAAGGAAAGAACAGGAACATTTGTAGCAGTAATAGGTCCTTGGCTTGCTGGAAGCTGACCACTAGAGGGAAATCCAGAATCTGGACTGTGAATGTCTTGATTTTGGCTCACTTTTTTCCTGGTGTAGACGCCCAGTGACTCGTCTACTGCCAGAGCACAAACACCACTATTAAGACTGGCAGCTGCTCCCTGTTTTGCTGGTGAGCTGAACAGAGCCCCAAAGATCACTCCTAGCAAAATTGAGGGTGGAGTCTCTGTTTCTTCAGATAACCAGTGCTTTTATGTATAAATATGATTATGCTGCTTTGGGAGAGATGAGTCCTGGTCTGCATTATGAGTTATTTCTGCACCCTGAATTCTACAAAGGTCTTTCACCAAGTGTTGTCACTGGGTTGGCAAATACCTGCCTGTGATAACAGCTTAGTGGTGTGAATGGAGCAGGAGAGAATAAAAGAAAGTATTGGCCCTGTGAGACAATAGTCTCAAGTTGAAGAGAAGTTTTTTTATCTTTGGTTTAGCTGAACTGTGGTGGTATAGCAAATTCTGACACGGGAGATATTTTAACGTACTAGAAAGATTTGTGAACAAAATGTAGCCCTTGATCTCTCTGTACCCCACTTTCCCTTCTCAATGAAAGATCTGCAGTGCTTGCCTCCTATGCCTGCACATTTGTGGATGGACTTTTGTGGTGTGTGGTGCTTAGGTAGCACCATGGAAAGGGAGGCAGTGTACCTCAGGGCAAGCTGGTGCCTATAGACCCTCATCTGGAGCCTCAGAAGGTTCACAAAACCACCTGAGGGGACCTCACCAGTCTGGTTTAGTTTGTTTAGGATTCAGAAATTGTGTAATGCCCTGGAGGGTTGTGTATTGGTTTACTCTGTGAAGTGGTGACAGGAAATCTCTAGGCTGTGCTGGAGGCACAGAAGAGGATTATCTAGGTATGTTGTTGCATTATGCTGGTAACTGTTTTCTCAAATCATTGTGTTCATACATAGCAGTTTGTGCATAGTGTAAAAATTGTAGGTATCTAAGGAGAGAGTTGCAGGAGATGTCATGGGACTGGATATTTCTGACAAGAATGTTTTAGGGAAATACAGTAGTGATTATCAGAACTGTGTTGCACACAGGATTCTTGAGGCAGAGGCACTGAGCAGCAAAAGCTTTTCTTCCCTTCAGAGATTTGTTGCAGCTGCAGATGTTCAGATATTTGTTGCAGAGATTATTGCAGTCACAGCGTGCAATTTTTCCGGGAATAAATGAAATTCAGTTTAAAAACACAGAGGGTTTAGGCTGCTAATAAGCCATGTGTCTTCTGCCTGCTTCCTTTTGGGATGTAGGATGTGAATATGTGCAGAACAGAGAAGGCCAAGCTTTTCCTCTGAGTACCTATATAATCCAGAAACTGTAGGTGAGGGAATCTGCAGAAACTGCAAATGTTTTGGTGGGCGTCCATGATGACTGTGTACAACTGGCAAATAACCTTTTCTGTATGGATCTCCAGTTTCTGGTGCAACCTCTGGAGAGCACAGCTAGGTGGACATAGAAACCACTATCACTGTACCTCTGCTCAGACTTTTTCTGCAATTCTGGATGTTCTGGTTCCAGAGGAGCTCCTGGTTCTTCTTGCTTGAGTGCAGGACTCTAGACTATCCTTTCTGGAAAAGGCAAGAAAGAGAGGCAGACTTCTTAAATATGCTGAGAGACCTGACCTTTGCCCTGGCTTACAAGATGATCTCTTCATGCACATCTCCATTCATTCTCTTGAGTATTCTGGTTAAGGTTGAACACCCACGCTTTATCACGGCTCTCTTCTGGCCAGTGCCTCTCTAGAGGAAGTTTGGTTTTCTTCCTGCTTGTAGCCAGAGCCTGGAGATTGTTTTTAAGCATCTGTAAAAAGAGCTGGGAAAAACAAAATCTATTGTCACTAGGCTTGTAATTGTTCCTGTGAAGTCCACAGCACCAGCAGAAGCTCCGGGATCCAGAAGTGGAAGAAAGATTGTGGATCGCTGGTTTAGATCATTGTCTTAGTCATAGTGTCTTATTTCATGTAAGCTGCGGGGAAAGAAGCTTTCCAAGCTCTTTGGTTTCACCTGTTACCACAATGATTTTTCTTCTTGTAGGTGTAGAAGGTGGATTTGACATCACAGAAGAAAAGTTTGAATATGACGAAGATGTAAAAATAGTGATTTTGCCGGACCATTTGGATATTCCACGTGATGGGCTGGAGGGACTACCAGACATGGTCAAAGACAGGGTATGTTTGGCTGGAGGGCTGTGGTTACTGTTGATGAGGAAATGTACCATTACAGAGAAGGAAACTGCCCTGTAAGGGATCCTGCAGAGCTGCTGTGAAGTCTCAGCTGGCAGTCACCAGAATTGCTCTGCACTTGCACAGTGCTGTATATATATAATGTATATATATGTATATTACAGAGTTCTGCCTTGTGTGTGACTGAGGCTCCCAAAAGTCCCAGCCAACTTCCCTAAATGTGGAGTGCTGTGGCACTGGATGCTTCTTGTGCCCTTACCCTGGTAGGCCAGCCCTTCATATTTTCTCCTGCTGTCCTGGTTGCAGATTGCCAGTGCGATCGAGGCCATCCTGACAGCAGACTCAGCCTCACGGAAGCAGGAGGTGCAGGCCTGGGATGGGGAGGTTCGCCGTGTTTCCAAGCACGCTTTTTCCCTGCACCAGCTTCAGAACGACGTCCGCATCCCACCGTGGTGAGCATAGTGCTGGAACTTGCTGTGTCACTCTGTCCCAGGCCCTTCTCCTGTGCTGGGCTGCAGCAGCAGATGAGGCTTCTTTTGAGAGTGCCCTTGTGTGTGCCTTGTTGTTGGGGACTCTAGCTGGTCAGAGTGACCCTGAGATACGTTAGAAAATCTCTTTTCCCAGCCCAGCAGTTGAAGAAGGAGTCAGGGCTCTTCATTTCTTGGTCTCAAGGTTGTTTATTGTATCTTAGCTATAAAATTCTTTCTCTTGACCTGCCAAGGTCTGCTCATCAAGACGGTCTGAGGCATTCTGCCTGCCCCTGGGGTGGTGTTATGTCTTTATACTAAAAACTACATATACAATGTTTACAATTACTTTCCAATACCTATCACCTATGTTAGACAGTGAGCTTCTACTCTAAACCAGTCTAAACATCACAGCAGAAGATGAAGGCCAAGAAGAAGAAGGAGAAAGACAGGACATACCCAGATTCCTCCATCTTGCCCCCTGAACCTCAATTCTAAAAAACCCCAAAATCTACTTTTTCACCTTGTGATAAATTCACTGTCATTCTACTTAATTTGTCATGGCTTGCAGATCTTCATCTAAGGTTGGTAACTTGCTCCACGAGTTACAATAAAAACCAGAGGCATTTTGGGCTCTGTGCCAGGGTCTCTGGACAGCCAGAGGGATGTCCTGGGTCCTGACACCTTGTCACAGTAGATTCAGAGGAGATGGCACACTAGGGTATGTCAGGATTCTCAGTGTTCTGTAGTAGAAGAGGAATGAGATCACTTACGGATATTGCAGGGGGCAGCAATGGTGAGGGCTTGGGAGGTAGAACCCAGATGTTTTCCCTCTGATCTCTTTTTCTGTGTTCCTTGTCAATAGTGGCTGGAAGTGCAGCAAGTGTGACATGAAGGAGAACCTGTGGCTGAACATGACCGACGGAGCCATCCTCTGCGGTCGGCGCTACTTCGATGGCAGCGGCGGCAACAACCACGCGGTCGAGCACTACCGAGAAACCGGCTACCCTCTGGCTGTGAAACTGGGAACAATCACTCCTGATGGGGCTGGTGAGAACGGGGCTCCTCCCAGGCTTAGGGAGGCCAGGCACCTCTCAGGCTGACGCAGATCTCCTGCAGGTATCAGGGTGGTGTTGGCCATCTTGTGACCTGGAGCACGCAGTGTCATCCCACTGTGAACTTTGCCTCTCTGACCTGCTGCTTGTGTGAGGCAAAGAACGAGCTGATAAAAAAGCCTTGCCTTCCTCTGCCCCTCCCTTGTAATTGGGAGCTTTTAGAATAGTTATCCAGGTTGCCATTTGATTTTCTGTGCTGGGGTGTTCATCAAAGAATTGTGTGTTCAAATCCTGAGCGGAGAGTATATGGCACAGTAACCCACTTTCATTACTCCTGGCATAAGTGTACCTCTGTACCCTGATCAGTGACAAAGTTGTCTTGTCACATGTTTAGGAGGATTTAGAACACCATTCTGTCTGTTAATGTTATTCTGCTGAGAAAGGGCAGAAAGTCCAATGGCTCAGTTTGTCAAAACTCCCAGTTCTGAGCGCTTTCTTTATCCAGCTGTGAATTTAAGATCACAGGCCATTATAAGTTCCTTTTTTTTCTGTTTTCCTGCATAGATGTCTACTCCTATGATGAGGATGACATGGTGTTGGATCCCAACCTGGCAGAACACCTGGCACACTTCGGGATTGACATGCTCAAGATGCAGAAGGTGAGGAGGAAGTGGTGTCCTCCATAGGCCCAGAGGGAGAGAGAAGCAGCTCTGAAATGTCTTTGCAAGATTCCAGGTTTCTGTGGCTATGCAGAACCATTCCTGGTCAAGAAACTCTGGGTTTTTTTGTCACACACAGAGTTGTCTCGTCTGCCTCTCTTCCTTGATTGCCTGTTTTGCTTTACTTTCATGTCCCTCAGGATTATTTCCCTGGGGTTATGTGTCAGTACTGCGGGCAGGGAGGCTCTCAGGTGCTGAGCTTTTTTTGTTAGTGTGTGGTTTCCATGCCTCTTTCTAGGGAATGGTTCAGATTTCTCCCATATTGCTTTTCCTTCCTCTTTCTGTCTCAGGTGTTCATATATATGGAAACAACTCTTGTTTCTTCCTCCTCTACGTACAGAATAAACCAGAATGGATTGACTCTGTTCTCTACAGCATTGCCCTTTTCACACCTCTGATGTTGCCTTGAGCCCTCTTTGAGGATTTTCCTGTTCTTTCCCTCTGCAGACAGACAAGACGATGACAGAACTGGAAATAGACATGAACCAGCGCATTGGCGAGTGGGAGCTCATCCAGGAGTCTGGTGTTCAGCTCAAGCCCCTCTATGGGCCTGGGTACACTGGTATCCGTAACCTGGGCAACAGTTGCTACCTCAATTCTGTGATGCAGGTGCTGTTCAGTATCCCAGACTTCCAGAGAAAGTAAGTGAGCTTAATCACTCCTTTCCACTAGTCTGGGATCAGTACAAAGGTCCCCTCGGGCTGGGTGCTTTTGTGGCAGTAATCATGCTCAGAACTGCATCTTTACCAGAGGAAGCTGCTTATCCCTTAGATTGCTCTGTTTTGCTCTGCAGGTATGTGGACAAGCTGGAGAAGATATTCCAAAGTGCACCTTCGGACCCCACACAGGACTTCAGCACACAAGTGTACGTAGAATTTTGGTGAGAGAAGGAAGGCTCAGACTGCCTGGATGCATCCCCTCTGTGCTCCTTTGCTCCAGGGTTCTCCCTCAAGCCTCACCTCTCTTTCCTTGCCTGTCATCAGAGACACTGATCCTCAATGATCAATGAGGATCTAAGCCAAGGAAGTTCAGCTGAATGCCCTAGATGGAGAGGACAGAGTGTACCCTGTGTTCATGAGAGACTCTGAAATGTATTATGTTTGGGGGGATTTCTGGGAGGCAGCTTCTCTCTGCATAACAGTTAAAAGGGGCTTGCTCTCTTCAATGGAGGGAGATTGTAAAGGGATACATAGGTTTTGACAGCTTTATTCTCACTAGATAACTTATGTATGCCTAAAAAGGCTTCCCTCAAGAGGTACTGTGCAGGAGAGTATGCAGAAGGAGGAAAACAAGATTTGGGAGGGGGTTGCATTTCAAGTACGTCTAGTCTGTGCTGCAGCTGCTCTCATACAAGCATGTGGAAGTTTGGGGTGGAGGAATGGAAGGTGGCATTTGTGGACAAGGAGTTCAGTGGTACAGGAGGATTCTAAATTTGGGCAGCCTGGAGTCAGGTGTTCACTGAGAGGGGATTAAGGTGAGACAGCCAGAAAGGTGATTGCTTGGGCAAAGGGAGGAATTGGTAACGTTTGGTTCCAGACAAATGGCAATATGGCAATAGTGATGGGGAAGGACTGGAGTGAAATGGAATATCAGGAGGCTCTGGGCATAGGAGTAAATCACTGAACACACACTGTTGTCCATTAAGTGCCTGATGCAGTCAATCTTTCCTCTGGGAAAACGTGACCAGTCTGCTCAGAGCAGTGCTATTTTTGGCTCAGACAATTTCTCTGTGCCCTGTTGTCTCCTGCACGGTCAGACACTGCTCTGTTCCCCTGTCAGGCTGCAGCTCAGCTTGGCTCTTGCACAGCTGCTCTGTGGCTCAGCACCAGCTGTTCCTTCTTGTTCTGCTCAGTGTGCAAGCAGTGGTGGAGATCAGCACCCTAAAGCCCTGATAACTTTGAAGTCAGTGATGTCTCCAGGGGCCAGAGAGAGCAGACCACGATAAGATAATCTTGCCTGGTGCAGCAGACAGAGCTGTTATCTGTGAGACTGACATCCCATGGCAGTCTTAAAGTTGGATGGGTTGATGTGGCTCCTGGAGCATGTGAGATTGAAGAAACATTGATACTGACAGGACTTTGTCCTTCCAGAGCCAAACTGGGCCATGGACTGCTTTCTGGGGAGTATTCAAGGCCAGCTTCAGCAGATGGGGAGCAGCAGCCTGATCAGAAGGTGAGGCTTGGACATCGCATCCTCTTGATGCATGTGTTGCATGAGGTATTGTGTATGCCACGTCTTCTTTCTGAAAACATGTGCTGGGGCTTCTTGCAAGGCCTGTCACCTGAAGAAAAGCATGGCTAAGAGTAGAGTGCTACATGCCAGGACACATGCTTGGCAAATTATGACCACCTTCTTCCACATTGTTCTTTGCAGGGTATGCAAAATGGCATTGCTCCACGCATGTTCAAGTCCCTCATTGGAAAGGGGCACCCAGAATTTTCCACTAACCGACAGCAGGATGCCCAGGAATTCTTTCTGCACTTCATCAACATGGTGGAGGTAATGGTTGAGTCTGTCTGGCAAATCATGGAAAAGTCCAGCTTGATTTTCTTCCCATAGCAAGAGGTGAGAAGCTGGCAGTCAAAGCAGAGAGAGGGAGAGAACACAGGGAAATGGGCTGTCTAGCACCTGCCACGGTGAGAAGGAGGGGTGCTTGGCCATGTTTTCAGGGCTGATTCCATGGAGAAATCCTTTTTGGGAGTGGCACAGCTGGAGGTGTAAAGTTTCTTCTCTAGGAGCAGGAATGCCATGGCTTCCTGGAGCACAGAAGCTGGCTTTAAGTTTCCTCTTTGCTGTCTTTTCCAGGGTACTGGGTACAGAAGTGACTACTCTTCAGCCATGTGCTGTGTGACATCACTGGTACTGCAGATCATTTTTTGTGCCATTCTACTATTACATCTGTCATTCTGATTTCTCCTCCTTCAGAGGAACTGCCGCAGCTCGGAGAACCCTAACGAGGTCTTCCGTTTTCTGGTGGAGGAGAAGCTGAAGTGCCTGGCCACAGAAAAGGTGAAATATACCCAGCGTGTGGACTACATTATGCAGCTGCCTGTGCCCATGGATGCTGCACTCAACAAAGGTCAGTAATGTGCCAACACTGCAACAGTAGCAAGCCCTAGGTTTGTGTATTGTACTATTCTTACGGAACTCCTTAAATGAAAGAGGGACTTTGCTACTTCTGAGGCCAGGTCCTTCTCCTGCTTTTGTGGGATCAGGCTGATATCTTCAGAGGTGGTGTGACACAGTGATGTCCCTCTAGAGCCTTTCCCTTAGCCACCACAAGCTGGGCTGTGATTCAGCAGCACAGCAGGAGTGACTGCAGTAGCAGAACTGTGCTCTGGAAGCTGTGCTCCGTTCTCCATGGCCTGTATCTATGGCCTGCTCTGCCCCTGGCTGTAGCTTACACCAGTCACTTTGTAGTTACCTAGAAGTGGTCCTTGACTTCCCTGCTTTATTCTTTAGATGAGCTGCTGGAGTATGAGGAGAAGAAGAGGCAGGCAGAGGAGGAGAAGCAGCCACTGCCTGAGCTGGTGCGAGCCAAGGTGCCTTTCAGCTCCTGCCTAGAGGCCTATGGAGCTCCAGAGCAGGTGGATGATTTCTGGAGCACAGCCTTGCAGGCCAAGTCTGTGGCTCTCAAGTAAGTGTGTCCCAGCTAAGCTGTGATGAGCTGGCCATAGCTGCATCTCTGGGGACCTCTTGTAGTGGCCTGGAGGAAGAACATTATTGAAGCTTTGTAGTCCTCCACACCCTGGGTCCATAGAACACTGAAGCAGAGAGGGGATCAGTCCATCAGTGCTGGATGTTACCCTCAGTAGGCAGAACAGCAGTGCTAGTGAAGTCCTAGCCATCAGATTTCAGTTGCTGAGAGGCTACGAGAACACAGTGATATTTCAGAAAATAGTATCTTTTACTGTAAATTTAAAATTTAGCTTTGAAATCTGTACTGACTGTATGATGACGCTGATCTTGCACTATCTCTAAAATTTCTTCAAGTTTTTAACTCTGAAGATTTGAGCAGAACACTGAGTGTAACAGATGCACGAGTTCTTCAAAAGAATGCTAGTTTAAATGCTAGTAGCAAGGTTTTAAAAACAGCTTTAGTTTTTCTCACTGCTTGTAGCACATGCAACAGTGCAAAATTGAAGTGACAAGACTACAAATGTAAGCAGCTTTCTGCTGTGATGCTGAGTGTTCTTTTGCAATGAAAGTCATCAGTTGGAAGTGCTTTTCTATACTCCATTATTAATGGGGTAATTAATTAATTTAATTATTAAACAAATACTCCATTATTAAGCAATAGCTACTATAAACAAACATCACACTGAAAAGTAACATTTTGTTTTAATTTTTTCTGAGTTGTATTGAAACACTTTACTGTCACTTAATTTAGTTCTACAGTACATTGCAATTATCACCTGGTAATGAGTATCTGTCTTACTTACAGGTGCTTTTTCCTTCACAAATGTTCCCCTCTGTTTCATAGCTTCCAGACAGTTTCTCTCTCAAATTGTCTAACTAAATAATATTTAATCAAATTTAGTTAACTTATTAAAATTCACTGCTTCTGTTTCATATCCAAAAAAGTGCTCTTGACAGTTCCTGCAGGTGTATCTGTTGGTCTAATAGAAGGTGTTATTTCCACTACATTCCTTAAGGGTTAGACTTGAATTAAACAAAATCTGACCAGGCTTGTAAAATACAAGATTGGAAGGTAGAGAATATGTACTATTTTTTCTTATCTCCAAGATCTGCATTCCATCTCATCTTGTTAGGACTTCTGCCTTAGAAATGGTTCTGTATTTGAGGAGCTTTAAGCTCAGCACAGACAAGCTGCACAGACAGGAATATCCCCCAACTTGCTCAGGACATGTCTCTGTCCTACTCACTGATTTCTTGCATCAGCTAGATGCCCTCAGTCTCTGCTGACAAGGTGTTTAAAAATGTTCCGTGTCTCTTCCAGAACGACGCGGTTTGCCTCTTTCCCAGATTATCTGGTCATCCAGATCAAGAAGTTCACTTTCGGTCTGGACTGGGTGCCCAAAAAGCTCGGTAAGAAGGATGAGAAGTACAGAGAATATAGGCACTGGGAGTCACATATGGATATTGTGGTCATTACTGCTAGGAGGAAAGTAGCTATCCCAAAAGTTGCTGCAGGCACCCCAGGGACTTACCCTTCCAGATCTCCCAGCCAAGTCCTTTGTTTCTGCCTCTGCATGGAGGCTGAGTAAGACCATATCTTGCAGATGTTTCCATTGAAATGCCAGAGGAGCTGGATATCTCTGCACTGCAGGGAACGGGGCTGCAGGAAGGAGAAGAGGAAATGCCAGACATCGCACCCCCACTGGTGACACCAGATGAGCCCAAAGGTAGCCTGGGGTTCTATGGCAACGAGGACGACGACTCCTTCTGCTCCCCTCACTTCTCCTCTCCGACATGTTAGTGATTCTCCTCCTCTCTTCCTGATGCCTGACTCATTTCCTTGCTCTCCTTGCCTTGTGTCCCATGCTAGCAGTTTCCCACTTGCTCAAGCTTTCCCTGTCCTTTTGTCAGCGATTGCCAGCTGCCTCCCTTGCATGCCTGTTATGCAAGGGTGTTATGCAAGGGGGTTTGTTGATTCCTGTTCTGTGCAAGATGGGGTGGCATGTCCAGTGCATTTAGAGGAGGCAGAGCTGGGATTTATACACAATTTAACTGATAGCGGTATTTAATTTTCACAAACCACAGCAGTAGGTCGGGTTCAGAGCCTGCGGAAGAGCCAGTGCTCCTGAGTTCCTGGGTTGAATAATTTTGTTTTTTGCCTGTGTGTGAGACTGAAGAAGACAGGTGGCTGAGAAGAGCCAAGAGATGGAACTTGGTGTGAAATAAAGCTAGGAAGTGGTGGCTTTGGAGGCTGTGTGACACGAGATGAAATGGAGCCAGCAGGGATGGGTGGGAGTGGGTGGCTCTAACGTGTGTCTCCCCACAGCACCCATGCTGGACGAGTCGGTGATTATCCAGCTAGTGGAAATGGGCTTTCCCATGGATGCCTGCCGCAAAGCCGTGTATTACACAGGGAACAGTGGGGTTGAGGCGGCCATGAACTGGGTCATGTCACATATGGACGATCCAGGTACGAGGCCATGGCCGTGGTGAGGCTTACTGCCTCTGGGCTATTCTTGTGTCCTACTACCACAGTGGAAAACTGAAGTAGTTTGGACTTGGGCTGTCCCCTCTTGTAGAGATCTGAGTACTCTGAGCTGTGTTGTGTTTCCTGCTGCAGACTTTGCTAACCCATTAGTTCTCCCTGGGTCCAGTGGGCCAGGGTCAACTATTGCCTGCCCAGACCCTCCTTCAGAAGACAGTGTGGCCACCATTGTCTCCATGGGCTTCTCCCGGGACCAGGCGATGAAAGCGCTTAGAGCCACGGTGAGAGGCACGGGCGACATCAGAGCGCAAGAATTTTCCCAGGAACAGGAATTCCCAAGGTCACTGTCTTCTTTTTCCTTCCAGAACAACAGTCTGGAGCGTGCTGTGGATTGGATCTTCAGTCACATTGATGACCTCGATGCAGAAGCTGCTATGGATATCTCAGAGGGGCGCTCGGCAGCCGAGTCCATCTCTGAATCCGTCCCTGTGGGTCCCAAAGTGCGCGATGGGCCTGGAAGTGAGTTCCAAGCCAGAGGAATGGGGATTTTGGGGTGCAAACTCAACATTTTTTTGTCGTTCCTGATCCATGCAGTACTGCAGGTTTTAGCAGCAGCAGGTATTGCAGAGCTGGTCTGGTTGTAGAGGTGGAAGCAGGGAGGAAGAGGGAAGGAATGGCAAAGTATTCTAGACCCTTCAGGCTGGATGATTACATGGAAGCCAGTAAGAAAGAGGTTGGGGAAGTGCCATCAAGTGAAAGACAGGAGGGGCTGTGCTGCTTTTATCCAGTGGTGCTGGGAGGCTTTTTTTGCTCTTTTGGTTCCCACTGCAAAAAGCAGGATTTGTGTGTGCTGCTGGATGCTGTAGGGAGGTGAAGTCCCTGCCTTACCCATGGCCCAAATAAAAAGTTGGGAGAAGGCTAAATGGAAGTTAGCATCTCCTATTTCCCTGTATGCTTGGCCTTAAGAGCACTCACAGTCACACTTGATGGGGATCAAGTTCTAAATTATTACCCAGCAAAGCTTCCTTCAGGGATCCTTCTCTAGAAGGGGCCTGGCACAGGGTGTTAGGGAGTAAGACATCTTTCCTCTTTCCCTGACAATCCTCTCTTCCCTCCTTCTTTCAAGAATATCAGCTGTTTGCCTTCATCAGCCACATGGGCACTTCAACTATGTGCGGACATTATGTTTGTCACATCAAGAAAGATGGCAGGTAAGCTTTTCCACAGTGTAAGGGAACTGAGGGACTGGTTTAAATCCCCATCCTGCCCCATTTCCTTAGAGGTCTTGGGGGGCTGGGGCTGAGAGCAGGTGAGTGCAATCAAGTTGTGTCTTAGCCATGGAATGGCATTCCTGAGCTCCTCTTGTGCCTGTTGCAGGTGGGTGATCTACAACGACCAGAAAGTCTGTGCTTCTGAGAAGCCCCCCAAGGACCTGGGCTACATCTACTTCTACCAGCGGATTCCCAGCTAGAACATCCTCTTGCTGTGTGTGGTGGGGGGAGAGTGGGCTGAAGGTGTGGGGGGGAAAAGGGGTGGGGGCAGTGAGGGTGGGAGCAGGGTCCTTCTCGTCCCTGCTCCTTTCCCCAGTCCCTTCACGGCCTCTCTGTGGAGACACGGGGAGACAAGAGTTCACTGACTAATCGTCTGGGGGCTGGAGCCCCTGTGGACAAGAGTGAAGGGGGTTTGGGGGGTTGGGAATATCTGTTTCTATAGGAAATGTCCTCACTGTCCTCACCCCCGTGACACACAGCCCTAGTGCTTCGCTGCTTGGTGGGATGATGCCACCTCCTTGCTGTCCGGAAGAAGAGGAGGGGGCTTGTGTGTACGTGTGGCTTGTGAATGGGGGGGGGTTCCTCCAGCCCGCCCTGTCGGGCGGGGGCGTGGGGCGAGCAGCAAGGCGGGCCACGAGCAGCGCTTCCCCTTGTGTGCCCTTGCCATGCCAAAATACACGAGGGACAAAATAAAAATCGAAATACCGTCCTGGCTCCGCTCTGACCCCGCCGGCCGCGGGAGCGCGGGTGGGGCAGTGGGCAGGGCTCCGCCGCGGGGCGTGGTCTGGGGCGGGGCACGCGGGGGGCGGGGCCTCGGCCGCCGCCAGCCTATAAAGGGGCGCCGGTCGCCTCTCGCGCCTCCGTCGCTGACCTTCGCGTCTCCTCCGGTGCCGGCCCCGCTCCCGCTCGTTCCCGCCATGGCGCACAGGAAGTTCTTCGTGGGGGGCAACTGGAAGATGAACGGCGACAAGAAGAGCCTGGGCGACCTCATCCACACGCTGAACAGCGCCAAGCTCTCCGCCGACACCGGTGAGGGCGCGGCCCGCACGTAGCGCACGTCCCACACGGCCCTGCCGAGCCGGGGACCGGGCCCGGGCCCGGGCGGGGGAGCGGCAAATGTCAGAGGGCGGCGGGGGCCTAAATATAACCCCGCGGCAGCGGCGCTAAATATACCCACGAAACCGGATCCGGGTTCCCGCAGGCCCGGCCGCCACGTGCGGCCGACCCCCGGGGCGCCCCCGGCCGATCCCCGCAGACCCCGCGGTCCCGGGACCCCGCGCCTCCCTCGGCCTGGCCCCCGCACCTGGGAGCGGGGCTCTCGCAGCGCCGCGCTGCAGCCGGGCTGCGCTGCCCCCGCCCCGCCGCCGTGCCCGGTTAGAACCCAGGCACAACCCGGCTCTTCCCGGTTCGGCCAGGCCCGGGCTGCAGGGTGGGATTCTCGCCCGATCTTTTATGTGGGCACTTTCCAAGGGACCCCAGTGACCTGGCCGTCGGCCCTGTATCGCGTGTCCAGCCCCTGGAAAGGGCTTTCATCCCTGCTGCTGAGTTATCCGATAGCAGGGATTGTCCTGTGGCAGAGGGGCCCCCAAATGTCAGTGAGGAGGGGCGGGCTGTGCCTTCCCAAGAGAGAGGGATGACCTCTTGGGGCCGGGATCAGTGGCCGGGTAGTTTCTTCCCTTCTCCTGGCACAAGGGTAACAAGGTGCTTTGCCTTGCAGAGGTGGTTTGTGGAGCCCCCTCCATCTACCTAGACTTTGCCCGTCAGAAGCTCGATGCAAAGATTGGCGTGGCAGCACAGAACTGTTACAAGGTACCAAAGGGAGCTTTCACAGGAGAGATCAGGTGAGCCACGGAGTCAAGTCAGGGTGCCTCTGGGATGTGAATTTCCTCCATTGAGTCATCTCCTTTCTCCCCAGCCCAGCGATGATCAAGGATATCGGAGCTGCATGGGTGATCCTAGGCCACTCAGAGCGAAGGCATGTTTTTGGAGAGTCTGATGAGGTGAGTGCCCTCATAGAATGGAGACACGGTCCTGCTAAGATGGGTCTGCAAAGACTGGCAAACTGAGCAATTATAACAGACCTCCAGCCTGTTTTATTGGCTGCCTTGTTTCTTTTCCATTCCCAGCTGATTGGGCAGAAGGTGGCTCATGCTCTGGCTGAGGGCCTTGGAGTCATTGCCTGTATTGGAGAGAAGCTGGATGAGAGAGAAGCTGGCATAACAGAGAAGGTGGTTTTTGAACAGACCAAGGCTATTGCTGGTAAGGGGAAAAATAAATGGTTGTTTTGGGTTTGTTTAGCCACTTCCCAGCTTTGTTCTTCCTAGTATGGGGGTATTGTGCTCACCTCTACCTTCTTCCTCTTCCCTAGATAATGTGAAGGACTGGGGTAAAGTGGTGCTTGCCTATGAGCCAGTCTGGGCTATTGGAACTGGTAAAACTGCAACTCCTCAACAGGTATGAGTGGAGAGGTGGCTGATTAAATGAGCAACTGACCCTTCCCCCTTAGGAAACCTTCCTGAAGATTCTTAGTGAGAATCTCCTGGAGAATTCTTAGTGACTTAGAGAATATCTGTTCCCTTGTCTTTGGAAGGGAACTGTGTGCAGCATGGCTCAGGCCTCAGTGTGACTCCTGTGTTGTATTGCAGGCTCAGGAAGTTCATGAGAAGCTGCGGGGGTGGCTGAAAAGCCATGTGTCTGATGCTGTTGCTCAGTCAACTAGGATTATCTATGGAGGTAAGTGAGTCTGGAGCGACTTTCCAGGGCAGGAAGTGCTTAGTTTCTCTACCTGTTGCGGCAGTTGTACATCATTTATCCCTGGCAAGGAAACTCTTGACTTTGAGAACATAAAGAATCACCTTCTAGCTTGTCTGGGTAGCTTGCTTGGATAAATGGGAGACAGGCTTGCTGTCTGCAGGAGGTGGCTGGTACCTTGCCAGTCCTGCCTTTGCCCTGGCTCTGTTTTCCTAGAGCTGGCACATCTGACCTTAAACCACTGCTCCCTCCTTAGGCTCTGTCACTGGCAGCAACTGTAAGGAGCTGGCCTCTCAGCACGATGTGGATGGCTTCCTTGTTGGTGGCGCTTCTCTCAAGCCAGAGTTCGTGGATATTATCAATGCCAAACACTGAAGCACCCCATGAGGAGCTGTCCCTTGTGGTTAAGAAATGGAAGCAAGAAGGGACCTTTTGTTGCACACGTCTCAGTACGGAGGCCTCCCCGAGGCTTTCCCCCTCCACAGTCATTGTTGTAGATGTTCTGCTAACCACCCCCACCACGTCAGAGTCCTGTTAGCAGGAGCTGTCTCAGCAGAGTCTTGGCAGTCTCCTGGCTGAGCTGAACCCTCAGTTTCCCCCTGACCTGTTCAGAGCCCACAGCCCACCTGGCCAGTATCTCTCCCTTTCCCTGCAGCCCTGCAGGGAGAGGGGGCCGCTGGTGCTGCGGGGAGGAAAAGGAACCACAGTCTTGCATCCCTCAGCTCCATCAGCAAGGAACCTGTCAGCTTAGATCCTTGTGAGATGTCTTACCTCACCTGTGTCCCGTACTGAACAATAAATGAAAAACAGAAAAAGCAAAGGTGTGTCCTGGATCTTATTTGGAAGCATCTCGGGGACAAGCAGTGTAAAGAACTTAGTGCTTGTGGAGGTGGCTGGTTGCAGAGAGGGTTTTGTGGGCTTTTTCCTGAGAAGCCACCGTTACCCCAGTAGGCACTGCACAGGTTCTGCCTGCATCTTGCTTCTGTCATATAACAGCTCTTCTTTGGGCCTGTGGTGATTCTGATATATCTGTGTCTGTTCCAGTGGCTGCTGGAGCACCTGGCTGCTCCACCAGTGAGCCACTCTTCCCTGGCAGGCTCAGTAATGTGCTCATCCCTGCTCTTTGCCTGTAAGGACTGGTAATTGACTTTGCTCTTTACATGTAGAGTGGAGCAGCTCAGTCTCTGCAGGGAAGGATTTTGCTTAGGCCCTGTGTTGGGGCAGTGCTTGCTGCCTGCTTTCAGCCATGTGCTGGTGGGTGAGGAAGCAAGACTTGATGTCACTTCCCAGCTGCTGGGTTTTTTTTGGTAGTACTGAGGATGATGAAAAAGCAGTGCCTCACAAGGAGGAGCTTGTTTGTGAGGCGGTGCATCCTTGGGAGCCTATGGGCAGTGTTCCAGCTGCTAGTGCCAGCATCACCTGAGGGATAAGGGGCTGGAGCTGAGGAGCAAGGAGGGAAAAGCCTGATGCTGTGGGGACCCGTGCCCTACTGCTGCTGGGAGACCTTCCTGCTGCCCAGCTGCATGGGAGGGATCGCCTTCCTAGGATATCAGGTGGTCTGAGAAGGAGGAGCCTGACAGCAGCAAGGAGGTGGCAGCTCCCTGCTCTGTATGTTATGGAGTGATGAAGAAAGGAGGAGGATAATTCAAAGGCAAAAAAAAATCTGAAAACTGTTTTCTTCAACCAGAGCACGTGTTTGTGAGGCTGCTGGGCTGTGGCTGTAGTCTGGGGCTGTTGGGTCACCCAGACCAGAGCAGCAGTGATGCAGCAGGGGCACACGGTGCTCCTAAGGCTGCAGGGACTGGGTACAATCACTCAGGGCTGGGCCAGCGGCTGCAGCTCTGCTGTCAGCTCCTGCCCATGCCTGCCCACAGCACAAGAGCCCAGGAGAGTGACCTACATAGAAGAAAACAGATGGGAGCTGGGCATTGATCTTGCTGCTTTGAGAGAATGCAGGGGCATGAAAACATTCATTTAATGAGGAATAAACTCATGGAAAATAATTTCTATATCAGCAGGAGTGCCAGATCTTGTTTCTCTTCTTTTTGTCTGCTTCCTGGCAGGACTGCAGCTTTCTGGAGTGGAAATACTGCCAGATCCTCACAGCAAATTGTAGTGGTTGGCTGTTAAACAGGTTGCTGTTGGAGAAAAATGCACTGTGCCAGATGTGACAGCCTGAGAGAGGCTGCGATGGCTCCGCATCCTCAGCCCCAAACAATAGCCAGGCTGAGCTTGTATTCCCAGAAGGCACCACACACACATGTTGGACTCAATGGTCCTTGTGGGTATCCCTTTGAACTCGGAATATTCTGTGATTTTGAATATATTGCACTTAAACATGGCCCTGGCTTGCCACACACATCCATCCACACAGAGCCCTCCCACTCAGCAGTGACAGCCTCATCCCACTCTCTGCTCCAGCTGAGCAGGACAGAGGTGCACCAGTGAGCCTCTGTGTATTACAGCAGTATTTACACATGTGTACAGGGTGTCTCCTTCCAGCAGCTGGGCTCAGGCAGTGCCCAGGGGCTGCCCCTCAATCCCAGCCTCTCCAGCCCCCAGCAGCAGCTCCCTGTGGTGCTCTGACCACGAGTTCCTCACGCAGGGCAAAGTGCAAAAGGAGTTTAATGAGAAGACCTGGATCAGGTGCAGGACGTGGACAAATCATCACAAACCATTGACGCATGACTGGCCCTTTTTATTCCTGTATGCTATATTTGTGTCTCTGTGTGCCCTAGATCACCCCTGGTTCCTGCCCTAACCACTCCCTGATGAGTCCTGTGCAATCCCCCAATGCTCTTCCCCTGCATCTCATCCTGTGTCCCACACCCCTGCAGACAGCTGCACCCCTAATCCTAAAGGTGCTTTGGGGCTGAGGCTCCTGGGATGGGGCTGGACAGGGTATTCCTTTCTCTGAGTCCTTCATTTGGGTTCCCACCCGCCACTGTGCTCCTGTGCCCCTCGAAATGGGCCTTTATTGGGCTGATGCTCCTGGGATGGGCCTGGAAGCAGCCTGGTGGGTGCTGCTGGGGCTCCCCCTCCTGCCATCGTCACCCTGTGCTCCTCTGAGGGTGTGTGGGCCAGCTGTAAGCACATACTCACCCTAATTATCAATATAATTAGGTTTGGGATATATATAATCTAAATAAAATTTCTCTAGTTTAAAGCTTTGTGTTTCCTTCTGTAATTAGGGAATGTTTAGAGCAGGAAGCAAAGGCAGGAAAGGAAGTGTTCATATGTAGATTACTTCTTTAGTCTGAGGGTGATGAGGTACTGGAACAGGTTGCCTGGAGGAGTTGTGGCTGCTCCATCCTTGGAGCTGTTCAAGGTCAGGTTGGATGGAGCCCTCGGCAACCTGGTCTGGTGGGTGGCATCCCTGCCCGTGGCAGGGTTATTGAGTTGAGCACATTTTTGAGGTTCCTTCCGATCCAAACCAACCTGTGGTTGTGTGATAATGAGCAGGGGGTGAGCTCAGATTGACATTCAGATGTGTAGCACAGGAGAAGGGCTTGGCACCGGGGAGCATAGCAGGACGAGGCAGGGGGCAGCTCGCTGTGCAGCCCTGAGCGCAGAGTGCTGAGCAGGAAGGGCCATGGCTGATGGTTGTGTGAGCAGCTCTGCCTGGACCAGCTTAGCCAGCACTAACCTTATCCAGGCACTGCAGAGGAGCAAAGGGCAATGAAGGGAAAGGGAGTAGAGCCTTGGACTTTGGATTAACTGCGAACCACTGCTGACCATCAGCTCTGAGTAGCATTCCCGGCTGGTAAACACCCAGTGCTGTTGGCAACGGATGGGCACGGGAAACCTCAACCCTTCCCAGCTCCACAGCCTGGAGGACGGGAATGGAGCAGTGCACCCCAAAACTTCCTTCCCGGCATCCACAGGCTCGTATCTGGGGAGGCTTCATGCAGAGCCCAAGGCTAATTCTGCTCAAAATGTTAATTAAATATTTACTAGAGGGTAAATTAAGAGTTAATTAGGCATTCACCGCCCCAGTGCCCACCACCCTGTGCAGCCCTGCCCCGTTCTGAGCACACAGGTCCCTTCCCACCGAAAAAACCTTCGGTTCCCGGCATACGCTAATACTCGCAGATGTCACCCAGCCGGGAAGGCGCAGTGGGATCGCAAAGCGCCGGTGGTGAGGGCGGGACACGCTCGGAGCTTGCCCAGCCCCGGGGCCGCGGCGCTGGGCACGGCGGCGGGCCCGCCCCCGTTCCCATGGCAGCGGCCGGGCCTCGAGCGGCCGCCGCGGGAGGCGGCAAGCGCGGCCTGCCCCGGGAGTATGGAGGACGAGGAGGAGAGGGAAGAGGGCGAGGAGAAGGAAGAGGGCGAGGAGAAGGAGGAGGAGGAAGAGGAGGAGAAGGAGAAGGAGAAGGAAGAAGAGGTGAGGGGGAGGCCCTCAGCACCGCCCGGCTGTGGCTGGGCCAGCGTTGGCGTTGTGCTCTCTCTCCTCTCCCAGGAGCCGCCGCCCTGTCCCCTGACGGAGGAACACTTCAAGGAGGGCCTGTCTCTCCTCTGCAAGACCGGCAACGGGCTGGCCCACGCCTATGTGAAGTTTGAAGCCAAAGACAAGTGAGTGTGCAATGCCTGACCCGGCAGAAGCCCCTCACTCCATGGCCATGGAGTCGCTGTGCCACAAGCTGGTGATCGGCCATGTGGGAAGGGAGCGGATCCAGGCCCTGCTCTCCGGCCACCTGGATTCCAGCCGTGCCTCAGCACAGCCTGTCCCTGGCTGGGCACTGCCTCCAGCACGGCCAGACACACTGCTGGGAGCATCAGTGTCCCCAAGGCTGAGGGCAGCCTGCCCATCGCTCTGGACTGTGCTCTCCTAGGGGGGCTGAACAGTGACCTCCCTACAGGCACTTTGAGAAATATCCATTGACATCTGTCCTCCCAGCTGCTAACCTTTAAGGCAGGCAGCTGTAAGTACACAGGCACACAGCTGTAAGTACTGTGCCACAATGGCCTTGGGACAGTTTGGAGCCTCAGCCTCCCCAGCAGAGCCACCTAACTAAAGCCCCATTAAGACTGTTTCTTTCAGCAGTCTCATAGGGTATCTCAACCACTATTTTTTCCACTAGAAAAGTCTTTCCACACAGTCCTTTGTGCTGACACTATTGTCTAACAGACCCCTCCCCAAAACTTACCCTTGTCTCTGCTCTGGTGGTGCCCTGTCATGACAGATAGAATTCAATGGGAATAAGTACTCCCTCTGCCAGGAAAGCAGATTCAATCTTACCATTCATCTTTACTGACAGGCCTATCCCTATCACCTGTCTTTTTCTTCCTTTTCTCAGCAGGGCTTTCTAGGACAGCAGGGAAGTAGGAGAGGTGGTTGCCCTCCTACCAAAAAGATGGTAGTGGGGAAATATGAGAGATATTTTATTCACATTCACTCTCCCTCAGGGGCCTGACAGACATCAGCCTCCTCGAACACTTCATTCACCTGCGGTATGTGGATTTGTCAAAGAACAAGCTGAAAGATTTGGCCCCCCTGAGCAGCCTAACCCAGCTGCTTTGGCTGAAGGTGGATAGGAATCTGCTCACCAGTGCCAGCATGCAGGAGCTGCCCTACCTCCAAGTCATCAGCTTTGATCGCAACCGCATCGTAGATTTTGAGGGCATTACTCACCCCCTCCTAGCCAACCTCAGCCTGAAAGGTGATACAGGCTACCTGTCTTGTGGGGACACTCTCTTGGAAAGGTGGAATTAACTTTCTTGTTTCTTTTTCCTCTGGCACTCAGAAAATAAAATCGAGACAGTGCTGGGCCTGAGTCACGACCATTTGTTCAGCCTGCAAGTCCTGGAGCTGCGAGGGAACAAGATGAGCACCACAGCAGGGCTTAGTGTTTCCAAGCTCAAGAAACTCTACCTGGTAAGGGATCACCAGCCCGGGGAGTGGGACAGAGCTGCTGCAGATCCCAGCACCTGCAGCCCACATAGCACAAAGGGAGTGGCCATGAACCAGGAATCTCAGAGGAGTCCATGTTGAGTGCATCAGGTTCTTCCCTCCTGCAGGAGGGCAGCTTTCCCTTTAGGCAGTGTTGGGCAGGCTTTGTATTCTGTGTGCCCTGGGACCTCTGGAGATCATGGGCAAAGCAACAGCTTTGCCCTTTGGGTGACAAAGGGAGGCAATGCCTCTTTCTCTTCTCTGATGGGCCTAATCAAACACTGGTTTAAAGCCAGCACAATTATGTGATTCACACCTACAGCTGCCAAAAAAGAAATTGATTCAATATTGCAGTGAAACTAAGATAGGAGAAGCAGTTTCTTAATATCATAAACAATTACTTCAAGGAAGCATTTACTCCTAGAGATGCAAATGAAGAAAGTATGTATGGCTTAGTCCCATAGATCACACTGTGCTGCAGCTTGCAAAGACTAAACAGATGTCTTGAGTCACTACCTCTTGAAAAGCAATTAAATATGATAAAGGCTTTGAAAAACTATGTGGCTTCTTTTCATCAAGATTCCCTGGCAGAAAACACTGAGGAGATTGCTTGCTGAGATTTGCCTGAAATTTTCTGATGGGAAACTGGGATTTTATGACTGGAGGTGCTCCAAGGATGGATGAAGTGGATCAGTCACTAGATACAATACAGAATTTCAAAGCATACCTTCTCACTTTAGTGAGTTATTGCAGGGAAGCAAACAGAGCACCTCTGCTGAGGGAAGGTTCCTGGCATGACTGGGAGGTTTCTGAGCTGTCCATGTAAAACAGGAAAGTTGCAAGGGATGATTGTTAAAACTAGAACAACCGACTCACAAGAATCTGTGGGGCTTGAATTTGTCTCCCATGTCTACCTGCCCATTAAATTGTTTTGCAGGGGAATCTCCCCCAGTAATGCTTTGGTTTCTGTGTAAAGACTTTGGTGTTATTTCAGCCTTGGGTAAGTGCAGCTGATTCCTCAATGACAGGGTTCAAGACAAAGGGCTCAATGTAAGGAATCGAACCACATTTGGTTAATGTATGACATAGCCACAGATGAAATTTCATATGTAAAAAGTGGCATGTGCTAGGAAGATGTCAAGCTGGGTATGTGCCATGTGGCACTTGCATAATTTTTGAGGGTCACAGTAGGGCTGTGTTGGCTCCTGCTCATGGTGCAGCAGTGGTGGCAAAGGCTAACCTGAAAAAGATGGAGTGTGCAGGATGGGGAAAGGAAATCATGGGCAATGTGTGGTAACTTTCCATAAGGAACAGTGGCATCACATCTGGGAGAAGAACTGGTATTCATGGGAAGGTGGTGGTGTGTCAGACAGAATGTTGTTTGATTTAGGGGAGAAAAATGGATCAACTCTGAAAAATATTCATTCTGCATTGTCCTGCAAGTGCTGGCAAGGCTAGAGCTGGTAAAACAATTCACACTGAAGTGATGAAGAAAGTGAGTGTTGGGAGGTTACTATGCCTTTTGTGAACCAGTGATCAGTGAGCTCCCCACCCACACCAGCTCACCATTTTCACTGAGGTACAATGTCCTAATCCTTCCTGACTGATAAATCTGCTCATGTGGCCTTCACTAAATACCCAACTTTCCTCTTTTTGTCCTGGTGTTACTCCTTTTACTTGGCCCAGCTGGTCCAGATTCTTCTTTGTCCAGTTGCTATGAAAATCCTCCTTTACTACAAAATGTCTGCATCCTGAATGACTCAGCCCTGAAGTGTTCTCCTATCCCACCAGTTCAACCTGTGCCCCTTTTTCAGTCTCAGGCATTGCCCAGGTCAGTGCTTGGGTGCCTGTGGGGAAGAGAGAGCACAAGAGCACCTCTCACCCCATTTTCCATTCAGATCTCAGTATCCTTAGCGACTGCAGCCCCGAGGCACATCGGCAAGGAAAGCCCTGCTCAGCCCTAGGCTGGAGAACGTGGCGGGGAGCCGACAATTACCAGGGATGCTCCAACCTTGACTGCACAAGGCGCTGAGCAGGCCGGCAGAGCAGAGCAGAGCGTGGGTGCTGGCACTGCGGGGAGCCTCCGCTCGGGCAGGAGACCTCTAGTGGCCTTTTCCAGCCGAAATCCTGCTCTGAAACCAGTACCTGAAATTCAGAGCTTCCATTTCCCTGCTTCGTTAATCCACATCCCAGCGAAGTGAATGAAATTCAGTGATGGGGAATTTTTCTGAAGTAAGACACAGCCCAGAGGAGTGGAAGTGCTGTGTCCAGTTCTGGCCCCTCAGTTTGGGAAGGACGTTGAGATGCTTGAGCACATCCAGAGGAGGGAAACAAAGCTGGTGAGGGGCTTGGAACACAAATCCTGTAAGGAATGACTGAAAGATGTTTAGCCAGAAAAAAAGGAGACTCAGGGGTGACCTTATCACTCCCTACAACTTCTGAAAGGTGGCTGTAGTCAGGTGGGGTTGGTCTCTTTCACCAGGCAGCAGCTGACAGAACGAGAGGACACAGGCTTAAGCAGTGTCAAGAGAAATATAGGTTGGATATTAGGAAGAAGTTTTTTACAGAAAGGGTGATAAAGTTCTGGAATGGTCTGCCCAGGGAGGTGGTAGAGTCACCATCCCTGAATGTGTTTAAGAAAAGACTGGATGTGGCACTCAGTGCCATGGTTTAGTTGAGGTGTTAGGACATGGGTTGGACTCGATGATCTTTAAGGTCTCTTCCAACCCAGTCATTCTGTGAATTCTGTGAAGGGACTTCCTGGTCATAGATTTTCCCCACAAGAGAAGCAGCTACTGGAAGGTGCCTGGACTACATGGCCTGTGTGACTGAGAGGGGCTGTTACTCATCCTTTAAACACATTAATTGTAGGCTCAGGTGTGCTTTCCCCTCCATGCTGTTGCTCTCTGAGGCTCAAATTTGGCACTGCCATGGGAAGGGGTGCTGTGCTGGCAATGGAGTATTCACATGGGATAGTTTTATCTCAGGCACCAAGCAATGCTTCAGGAAACACTTTTTCAGCAAATTTGTGGTCCTTTAATCCAAATTCTGAGAACCTATTTGGCCAATGCTCTGAGCTATCTGATTGAGCTTCAGACAAGGCTGTGTTATGAGTGGTAGGAGTCTGAAGGATAGAAAGAGATTTAAAGGCCAGAAATAACTGCTGTTCCCTCTCCTGTGTGTCCCTATTTTCCTTCTGTCTTCCTGCCTCCCTGGCTCAGGCCAAGAACACCATTTGCAGCCTTGAAGGCCTTGAGGAGTTGGAGCAGCTGGAGATCCTGCACCTGCGTGACAACAAGCTGGAGGCCCTGGATGGATTCTCTGCTAGCATGAAGTGCCTGCAGTACCTCAACCTACGGTGGGTCCTCCCTGCTCTGTGTTGGGACCAGAGATCCCTTCATCAGACTGCACTGCCATTTAGCTCTTTGGGATTTTCTGGGGGTGTTTTGGAAGCTGAAGACCTGGTAGAGATGGGTATTTGATATTTACCATCCTTAACTTGTGTTCAGCAGCTGTCCAGGCTGTAACAGCCAGGGCCTTTCCTGGGCTTCTTAGAAAATATCAGCCTCTCCAGTCATTCTCATACCCCACCTCAGGCTTTTCCTTCCTTGCCATAAGTCAGTTGGGTCCCTCAAATCCTGTTCTCTGTGTTCTGCCTGCAAATGCCCTTTAGTTCCCAGTGTTTGCCATGGTGATGTCACATAGTTCAAAGGCTGGCTGAGCACAGAGGAATCCAGAGGAGATGTCCTTTTTGTGCCTCAGTCTGGGGAGCTACAGACGGATCTGCATCTTAGGTGACAAATCTGTGGTCTAATGCCTATGGTACCTCATGCTGCTAAGTTTTGCTTTTTCTGTCACGTCCACTTCTTCTTCCAAAGGGATTTCACTACTAGCACGGGTCTCCTTGCCTTGCTCTCTGTGCTTCCTTTTCCTCAGGAACAATGGGATCAAAAGCTTTGAGGAGGTGGGAAAGCTGCAGGTGCTGCCCATGCTGCAGGCGCTGGTGCTGATGGACAATCCGTGTGCCCAAGAACCCGACTACCGGCTGCAGGTCCTGTCCTGGCTGCCACGGCTGCAGCGCCTCGACAAGGAAACCGTCGAGGAGGAGGAGCGGGAAGAGGCCGAGAAAATGCAACAGACAAGGAAGGAAAAAGAAAAAGAAAAACAAAAGGTGAGAACAATGCAGTGCAGGGATTAGAAGGAGGTGGAGAGAAAGAAAAAAGACCAAGCATGCTGATAAAGGCTCTCCTCCACAATATGACATGAGGAGAAGGGTGAGGGATGTCAGTCTCAAGAGCACAAGAGGCTGAAAAAGAGGCCAGGCTTTGCAACCTGGCTGTGGTTGCCAGCATGCCACCCTGCTGCCATTCCTGACCCCACTAGCAAAAGAGGGCAGTGAACGGGGAAGAGACATCGGGCATGAAGTCATTAACTTCTCCCTCCTCCCTTCTTCAGGAAATGCAAGAATCTCTTGAGGATACAGTGCCTGAGTGACCCGTTTTTAACACCTGTTCCCAGAGGCTGTCAAGATGTAGTGATGCCTCTCCTCGTTTGTGAGGCTGAGAAAGTGAGAGCTGTAGGTACCAGCTTCACCTCGTTTTACCTCTGGAGAAAAGAGGAGTGCTACCCACCCTGGTCCTGGAAGCTGCCCTGAGGCACTGCAGTGTTTTTGCAGTCACTGCACTGTGTTCTATTCTCAGTAGGCCTGAGAGGGGAAAGGGGAGAGTTACAGGTCCTGTGGTTCAATTTGATTCCCAAAAACCCTGCAAGATTTTCTGATTTGAATAAAAATAATTAATGAGCCTGGAGTGACTGGGATTGTTTATCCTGCACACCCACTTCTATTCCCTGGCTCTCTCACCCTCATCTGTCTACGTCTATCCCTTGCTGCCTGCCTCTCTCTGTCTCTCCATCCCCTACGTGCTGTTTGCAAAGCTTTGCTAAATCCTGACTCATCGCAGCTCTGGGTCACATGCTGCTGTCCCGGCCCTATCAGGGGCGTCTCCATCCTGCTGCTGCCGCCACCGTTGGCTTAGAGGACACATCATCTCCCCTTGAGGTCCTGCATCCCTCCTCAGCTCCGTCCTCTCTCCTTTCTACCAGCACTTTCTCAATTTTTCGTCCAGCCCTGCCCTAGGAAGGTAAGTGTCTCCCCACGGCCAGCACACCCCTCACTGCGTGCGTGTTTCTGCTGCCCCCCTTGTGCCCTCCAAACCCCACACGCACTTTGGGGTCCCTGCCGAGAAGGACCACGGCGAGTGGCATTAACAACTCAACTCCCCTCGCTTCCTCCCCCTGCTCCTCCCACCTCTGTCTCCTCACCCCCATCCTTCTGACTTTTCTTTCATATTTTAATTTCAGGTACTCCCTCCTTCCCAAGCCCCCCCTTTCCCCTCCCGGCAATCATAATTTCAAACGTGAGCCCAGGGAATTGCAGGAGTGGGGGGGCCGCCAGCGAGGATAGGTGCTGCTCCCAAGGGCACTGTCGGGAGGTGCTGCGGGATGGAGCTTTCCCGGGGGAGGGGTGCTGGTGGGGAGAAGGCAGCGCTCCGTCTGGGCACGGCTGGGGAAAGGATCCAGCCTCGGAGCGGCCCCCCAGCCCCCCGAGGTGCTGACATAAACGCGGGCGCTCAGGGAGAGCGGGGCGGGAGGGAGAAAAGGGGATGTTTTCCTGTTTGCACAGCCCCACACCACAGGGGAGGGGGAGAGCACGGAGAGGAGTGACAGTCAGGCAAGCAAGAGCTGCATCAGTCACGACACTGCAGCAGTGCGGGCTTCCCGGGAGCAGTGCCCAGCCCGGGGGATCGCAGTGGAACACGGGACTGGTGGGAAGGGTCTCCACCGTGCCGGCCCGGCAGGGACAGGGAATTGCTGCCAGCGCCAGCTCCACGGGAAGGCATTGCAGCAGCACCAGCCTCCTAGCGTACGGTGCCCAGCCCCTGTTCACGGGGGCTGCACAGCCTCCTCTCTCTTCGTGGATGTGGTCTGTGGCTTCCCAGCTATGGCTCCATCCCAATCCCTTATCCCAGCTTATCCGCCTCTGACCTCCTTTCAGACCAGTGCAGCTGATAGCAGGGATTTCAGGGTGCTTCTGTTCAAAAGAGAGCAAATGCAGGGGGAACGGGGCAGCAACACAAGTGGAGAAGAGGCTTAAAGGACTACAAGGGAGAGGAGGTCATGTAAGTGATGGGGAGGGGCAGGCAAGGGTGGATTTGGGCTTGTCATTTGGCTTCCTCAGATCTGGCTCCAAGAGGGGCAGGTGGATGTGGCCACAGGGATGTGACCAGGGGCAACGTGACCAGATAAGCAGAGAGCCACAGCATCTGGCATGGCTGTGCTGTCAAAGATGGCTTTAAGCGGGGTCCTGTCCCTCTGCAGCCCGTGGAGGCTGTGGAGGCACGGCCAGGGCACGGCTGCAAGGAAGCTCACGGCTGGCTGCGCCGGCACGACTCTGGAGGAAGTTCCTGTGGCGTGTGCCAGATGGCGTGAGGAGCGCTGCCAAAGCGGCTGATGGGGGATCCCAGCCCAGATGGACATGGCGGAGGGCCCTGTGCAGGCTCCAGGGAACCCTGGAGTCGGTGACCACAACTTCCCACAGGAGAAGCTCTGGCTGAAGCTTCAGAGCAGCAGCACCAATCCCCACACCCTTGTGATTTCCACCCACCCGGGGCAGTGGCATCGGGCGCTGGCTCCGGCTTCCCCATTCTGCTTCTCAGTTCCCCTCGGTGCTGGGATTTGCTGGTTCAAACTCATTTTCCCTGCCCTGGTGCTCAGGGCCTGGGCTGGCTGTACCCTTGCTCAGGCATGCCATGGGGACATCCTGGCTGGGGCTCCATGGCTACTCTGGCCTCTGCCAGCCCTGCTCAGGGCTGAGGCAATCATCCGTGGGAGCCAGGGCAGGAAAACGTGGCAGTGCTGGGAGCATGGGGGGACAATGACAAGTCACACACCTCAATGCAGCACCCCCTCAGCACAGCCCCACAGCCAGGGGAAAGAGAAGGTGGCATGAGGAGCTGATTTGGAGCCTCTGGAGAGCAAACTGCAGCAAGAGAAGCTCTTTCAAACAGCCATCATTACCCACCAGCATGTTTTCTACTTCAGGTTTAACCAAAATGGTTCTACTTCAGGTTTAACCGGGTGCCCCAAAATGCTAGGCTTCCTCACCCCTCCACCCAACAGAGATCCAGCCCAGCCTCATCTGCTTCCCTGCCTCAGGAATGGAGCAAAGGGTTGGCAGCTGGGCCAGGTGTCCCCTCCCTCAGAGCCCTCTTTGCAACGTCTGAGCACCATGGCCTCAGCAAGATGGCTCCTCAGGCTGCCAGGCTCCACGCTCCCGCCGCCTTGGCACAGCCTAACCCCACAGCTCACGGGGACATGGGGACACTGAGCAGGCACATGGCAGGGGAGACATGGCTGGGGTGTGGGACAGCCATGCTGGGGTGTGGGACAGCCAGGCTAGGGTGTGGGACACCAGGCTGGGATGTGAGACAGCCAGGCTGGGGTGTGGGACAGCCAGGCTGGGATGGCTCCCCTGCATGGGCTGCAGAGGGGCTGGGCCCCCCTGGCTGGCTGCCCCTGCCCTGCCCATCATGCTGGGCTGGCTCCCCATTCACTGCACAGGAGCCGCTTGCTGTCTGGCTGGCAGGCGCTGTCCTCGCCTCCCGGCAAGGGGACAGGAGATGCCAGGAGCTGCTGCCCCGTCCTTGACACCAGAGCCAGGGGCACCTCCCCGCTGTGCCAGCTGATCCCTCCCTCTCTGCTGCCGTGGCACCCTCCCCATCCCTGCCGTCCAGGCTTGTGTCGGGCGCTGTGCTGTGACGCAGGGAGAGGCAGAGTGCCCCTAGTTTGTCAGCTGCAGCAGAGGGACAGAGCAAATTCAAATAGATAGCCAGTTCCTGGAAAAATGTTTGTAGATTCCTGTAGTCTGGGTGGATTTCTTAATTTCCTGGGGCAAATAGTTTTAGCCCAAATTTCTAAGGTCACTTTTCCTTGAATTCCCTTCTCTCTGTCAGTCTAGACATAGAAGGGGTGAGCACCACATCCTGGAGCCTCTCAGAGCTGAACGTACCCTGTTCTCTTCTCTCCACATATTCACAGATTCACCATGGCGGTCGAGAGGATCCATGCCCGTGAGATCCTGGACTCCCGTGGGAACCCCACCGTTGAGGTAGACCTCTACACACACAAAGGTATGAGGGTGAGATAAGGGATGCAGGGCAGGCCCTGCCCTCTCAGGCAGAGCTGGTGCTGTGCAGCAGCCTGGCATGCCAACAGCGTGGAGGCTCCTCACCGGTGAACCCCAGCAGTGAACAAGTCAGGGGAAGAGGCAGAGACCAAAATTCTGCCTGTGCTCAGCAACCCTGCACATGTGCCAGGCAAACGACGACAAGACAGCTGGCTGTCCTGCATGTGACCTGAGCCACGTGCCTGCCCATAGCAGGGACTGAAGGCCTTTTTATCATAAATGTCTGCATCTTCTCATGGTACCCCTGCTGCAGCTATGCTTTTAGCCTTGGGGCACGGTAGATGTTTGGTAGCACATCCATGGCCATGGTTCTGGCAGGGATAAAGCTTTGTTCCTGAGGTCTCTGTGCAGCTATGTCCATGCGTGGGGCTCAGCTGGAGGAGCTGCATTTGCATGGACCCCCAAAACTGCTTGGGCTGAGGGGTGAGGAGCAGTGAGAGGCCAGAGCAGGCATGCAACCATTGTCTTCCTTCTTCAGTGAGGCAGAAACCTCAGTCTGAGGGGGAGGAAGCTGAGGGTGGCTGTGAGTCAGGCTGCTTCTCGAACTAGGAGGAGGGCTGAAGAACTTCCATCCATCACACACGGTTTTGGGATCAGTGTGAATCTCTGGGTGCCTGACATCCAAGTTCCTCAGCCTGGAAGCCCTGGGTGCCATCTATTTCTGCCCCTGAGGTGCTCCACCTCTAGGGACACCAGCCACAAGCAGCCAGCCAGTGAGGCCATCCATTTGCACAAGCAGTTGCTGCATCCTTTCCTATGAAAACAGAGCAGAAGCAGGTGCATGAGTGCTTTTCCTCTTCATCCTCTGCTTGTCTCACACCCCTGTTTTGCTGTTTCCCAGGCATGTTTCGAGCAGCTGTCCCCAGTGGAGCGTCCACTGGTATCTACGAAGCGCTGGAGTTGCGAGACAATGACAAGTCACGTTTCCTTGGAAAAGGTGGGGAGATGCCTGCTCCACAGCTCATCCACAGGGCTGCCTGTGTGTGGAGCCCTGCTGGAGGGCACTGCCCACCCACTGGTGTGACACGGATGTGTCCCTCAGGGAGACCACAGAGGCACAGAGCTAGTGTAAAGTGAAAGATCAGGCCTCGATCTTCCCTTGCTGTCTCCCTCTCTCTGTCTCTCTATCGGTCCTCTCCCTCCCTCTTTCCACTCTTCTCTCTGCCTCACTCTCTCTCTCTCTCTCTCTTCCTTTCTCTGCCTCTTCCCTTCTTTAGGGGTCCTGCAGGCCGTGGATCATATCAACAGCACTGTCGCCCCAGCTCTCGTGGGCTCTGTAAGGATTTCTCTTTGTTCTCCCTTGTCCAATGCTTACTCTGGTCCATCTCTGTCCCCTGATCTCTGTCTCTGCTCTCTTCATCTCACTGGGTTAACAGACACAGCGATGCTCTCTGTGAACCTGGGCACACCCCTCCTGCCCTCCATGCCTGTGTGTGTCCACAGCAATCTTTTCTCTGGGAGGAAAGGATTTAACTCTTCCTGCTCCACCGCAGCATCTGTGCAGCCTAACTCGTCCCCTTGGTGCTCCCTGTAGAGCTCACCCCCTCCTTCAGCTGTGCTCCCCCTCAAGCACTGAACCACATCCACACGTCTGTGGCTTCATCCTGGTGTGATGAGCAATGGTTGCACCGTGCAGGATCTGGCAGAGCCATGGTGTCACATCTGCAGCCTGTTTACACCTGAAGACCTGGAGCCTGCTTTGAGGAGAGCTGAGCCAAAGCCACATATTACACACCATGTAGCCCATGGCTGGCTCTGGCTGAGAGCACAGTTCTCTCTTGCCGCTGAAAAATACCCAGCATGGTGGAGAGCTGCCTGTGTTGGGTCTAATCTTGCTTTCCACCTCACTCCTGGGGATGGCTCCATCCAGTCTACATTCGCTTGCTTGAGGCTGAGCATGTTCTGTTGTTCTGCCTAGCTTCTGTGTGACCACAGCACCACCACAAAGCTCCCTGGAAGCTGCCAAAAGGCTGGGAAACCCCCCAGGGTGTCCTGTGTCCCCAGCAATGCGTGGCCTTGCCTGGGCTGTAGCTGACCCCCTCTCCACCATGGGTACATCCACACTGCACTGCAGAAACACCATCAGGGTTACCTAACCTGACTAAATACCATAGCACCAGTTTCCAGAGCTTTGTGTGTATATGTTCCCCCACAAGCTGAAAAAGTCCTTTTACCTCCAGCTTCTCCATCAATGCCTCCTCTCCCGCACACCAGAGGCAGCAGCTCTTCCAGTCATCCCCTTCTCAGGAGCTGTTCCTTTCTTGCAGGGCCTCTCTGTTGTGGATCAAGAGAAGATAGACAATCTGATGCTTGAGATGGACGGCACAGAGAACAAATGTAATCCATCCTTCTTTTTGGCCGGGAAATTACGGGCATGGGAGGCTGCAGGGCTGGAGTGGGGGGCACTGCCCAAGCAAGGCTGGGCTGGCAAGGGCATACACACCCACTGGGCAGGATGTTGCCACCTGAAAAGTCAACCTCCTCCTTTACCCACAGCCAAGTTTGGTGCCAATGCTATCCTGGGAGTTTCTCTGGCCGTGTGCAAGGCGGGAGCTGCAGAGAAGGATGTGCCCCTGTACCGGCACATCGCTGACCTGGCCGGCAACTCCGACCTCATCCTGCCCGTGCCAGTAAGACTCTTCCCTCCTTGACATCCACCTTCAGAACCTCCAAAAGAGCGTTGTTCCCAAAAGAAACTTCAGAGGTGTTGGGAGGTAGATAAGGAAGGGATATGGGATTGAAACATCAGCTGAGTGCACTGCAGTTGTCAGGGAAGCAAATCAAGGCCTGAGATTTGTCAAGTTTCAATGGGAAAAAAGGAGCTTGAGGAGGATAGAGGAGAGGTTGTGGTGAGGGGCTGACTGAAGTTCTCATTCTTAGCACAAGAAGCAGAGGGCATCATGTGAACCCTCTGGGGCACAGTTCAAAACAAGGGCATATGGGTCTTCACACCAAGGAGAACCTGTCTTGAGAAACTATTTCTCAAAGGGAGTTGTGGATGCTAAAATTTTCTCAGGGTCAAGAAGAAAAGTCCTGGAAGAGAGGTTGACAGCATTGTTGATACACAGGTACAGATAAACAGAACAAGATAACCCACATAACTCAGGAGATCTCTGAGAGGGGAACAGGTGGGAAAATCTTCCCTAACCAATGTGGCTTGAGCCACTGCTGGAGGGAACACTCCAGGCTTATGTGTCTTTGCTTGGATGCTGGAAGCTGATGTGCTTACATTACCCTGTGGGATGTGGCATGTGTGAGCATGGTGACACATCTGAGAGCCACCTCTCAGGGATGCCAAGACCGGTTCCTTCAGCTCTGACTCTCTCATGGACTCTTCCAGGCTTTCAACGTGATCAATGGAGGTTCCCATGCAGGCAACAAACTGGCCATGCAGGAGTTCATGATCCTGCCTGTGGGAGCTGAAAGCTTCCGCGATGCCATGCGCATCGGGGCTGAAGTCTATCACAACCTTAAGAGCGTCATCAAGGAGAAGTATGGCAAAGATGCTACCAATGTGGGTGATGAGGGAGGCTTTGCTCCCAACATCCTGGAAAATAGCGAAGGTGAGAGCCCTACAGAGATGGGGTACCCCTGCCTGCAATGCTACGGGTCCCTATGCCCAGCTCACAGCATTCCCTGGACTGATTCAAAAGATGATGCCTAAATGTCATTGACCTCCTGTTTTAGGGAGTGTTTCTGAGCTCCCTCTCCTTGGGGTGGCCTTGATCTGCCACAGCCTCTCCATACAAACCTTTTATGATGTGCATGTTTTTACAAAGCTTTCCACAAACTTGTCTTTGAGCTGTGGAATCGCATTTTAATTCCTCCTTGTCCCTTTGGACGCAGCCCTTCAGCTCCTTGGCATTTCTGTTGTGTTCTGGGCTCCCTTCTAGTTCTCCACCATACCACCAGACTCCCAGTGGCTCTAGGGCCCTTCCCAAGGGAGGCTCCCACCGAGAGACAGAGCTCTCTGCATAGGCTGACTCTCCTGACTGTGGTTCTCCCCTCAGCTCTGGAGCTGCTCAAGGAAGCCATTGACAAGGCGGGCTACACGGACAAGATCGTCATCGGCATGGATGTGGCAGCCTCCGAGTTCTACCGCGACGGCAAATACGACCTGGACTTCAAGTCCCCAGATGACCCAAGCCGCTATATCTCTGGAGATGAGCTGGGAGACCTCTACCAAAGCTTTGTGCGGGATTACCCAGGTGAGCTGCTGCGCGGGGCCGCAGGGGACCAGCACTGGGGCTGCACAGCGACCAGGCACAAACCCTCTGTGTTTCAGGGGTGGGAAGGGAGGCAGCTGTGACTCGTGCCTCTTTGGCTGTCCTTTCAGTGGTCTCCATTGAGGATCCCTTTGACCAGGATGACTGGGAGGCCTGGTCTAAGTTCACTGCCAATGTGGGGATTCAGATAGTGGGAGATGACCTGACAGTGACAAACCCCAAGCGCATCGAGCGGGCTGTTGAAGAGAAAGCCTGCAACTGCCTCCTGCTCAAAGTCAACCAGATTGGATCTGTCACAGAGGCCATCCAAGCGTGAGTCCAGCCCACTGCCCTTGTTGTCCTGTGAATGGGCTGGTGATGAACCACAGCCAGGTGTCACACCATGCACTGGGTGAACAGACTTGTGTCTCTGCCAAAGTGTAGGATGCTGAGAGTGGGAGCAGAGTGTGCCTGAATCTTGCCCTGTGCAGGTGGTAAATGTAGGAGTAGGAGCTGCTGACTGCATTTCTCATTCCTTGCAGCTGCAAGTTGGCCCAGGAGAATGGATGGGGTGTGATGGTGAGCCACCGGTCTGGGGAGACTGAAGACACCTTCATTGCTGATCTGGTTGTAGGACTGTGCACTGGGCAGGTAGGTGAAACCCAGGCCGTGCACAGACCTAGAGGAAAGCAAAGGGGTGTCAAAACAGAATCCCCTGCCCTGCCATGAGGAACTGGTGCAAGTCATAACAGTGTCTTACAGTGTTTGCTTTGGGGAATGCTTTACAGATAAAGACGGGTGCTCCCTGCAGGTCTGAACGCCTGGCTAAGTACAACCAGCTCATGAGGTAAGGGGCTCCAGGGCTGGGAATGCAGAAGACAGAATAGGGGAGTGACCAACTGGGTGGGAGAAGCTGAAAGCCCGAGGGTGGATGGAGCTTGTGGGTGAAATGTTACAAAGACAAGGCACAGAGATGACAGTAGGATCCCGGGGAGGCCTCTGGGGCAGACTCCTTTCCTCCTCCTTGGCATGAGGTGCAGCCCTGCAGTCACAGCAGCTGGCAGGAGCTGAGCTCTCGGGCACATGTCAGCTTCCTGCTGATGAGCTGCCTCTCCAGGGCCCTGGTGCCTCCAATGCTCCCTCACTGCAAGGGCCTTATGTGTGCTGTCTCTCTCCTGCAGGATTGAGGAAGAGCTTGGCGATGAAGCACGCTTCGCTGGACACAACTTCCGCAACCCAAGTGTTCTTTGAACATTGTCCCCAGGGCACAGCCACCCTGCTGCTCTTTCCCACCTCACAGACTCTGAACCCCCCTTTCCCTCCACTGCTTCCTTTTTTGCTCTTTCTCCCCACTCTGTCACCTGGTATCCTCTCACCTCAAAACCCCTCGAGTTCAGGTGTCCCTGGCTAGATGTACCCAGGCGAAGGATGAGAGAGCGGCCCACACCCTGTCCCTTGCTGTGGGCTCATAAGCATTCCTGGACCTAGGCATTGTGTGTCTCTGTTGTTTGTGCAGGGCCTCACCTGGGCCGCTCTGCTCCGTGCCAGACCACGGGAGTGGGTGCCCAGCGTGTCCCCAGTGCTGAAGCATGTGCGGTGACCATCCGTGTGCTCGGACACTGTGGCCGTGTCCAGCCGGGCGCTGCCAGCGCTCGCTCTCGTTGTGCTTGTGTGTGGGTGTGTGCCTGTGTCCTGGCCTACAGCATCCCTGTGCCCCGGGCATGTGTCTGCACTGAGCCCTGCCAGTGTCGTGTTGGGCTGTGCTCTGTTGGGCTGTGCTTGCCAGCAGCTTGGTGTTGAGGTGCACTGCTGTCCCACCCTGGGTGTGTGTGCTGTCAGTCTGTGGCACTGCTGTCCCACGCTGGTGTGTGTGTGTGTGTGTGTGTGTGTGTGTGTGTGTGTGTGTGTGCTGTCACTCTGTGGCATTGCTGTCCCACCCTGGTGTGTGTGTGTGTGTGCGTGCTGTCAGTGTCTGGCTCAGCACACAGAACTGTGGGGCAATAGATTAAAGCACATCCGTAAACAAACCCACGCTCTCATCTGCTTCTTGTGACTTCTCTCTCTCTGTTCCCTTCCCCTCCTGCACTCCTTCACCCTCCCCTCTGCCCATGATGTCTGCTTCACCTTCTGGACAGCCCCTGCTCAGCCGAGCAACAGACAAACTACAGATCCCTAAACTCCATTAAAATGTGTTTCACACCTGAGTTGCCTGGCTTGGCCTGATGTTTATCTCTAGTTGCCAGTGTTGGGGAAGTGGGGACATTTTGCCACCAGAGCAGGAGATGCTCACACAGAAAGGTAACAAAAAAAAAAGGGAGAGGGGACTGGCAAGGGGAAGAGAAGGCCCAGCTACCCTCACCTGCTGTCACAGCTTTGTCCCACAGCCAGACTGCTCTGTTGGCCACCAGCTGGGAAGCACCAAAGGGAAGGCGTGTGTGATGACTTGCCCCTGTCATCTTCACCAAACCGTGTTGCATGAAGATCTGCTGTGCACTGATGTAAAGGCCTCAGGGTGGGCCCCCGGCCGTCTGTCTGCAGGACCCAGATGGTGGACAGAAATGGCAAGTCTTTGAGAGAGAAAACGCTGGTTGTCCCCCCCCCAATAGGGGTCTGTAGGGCAGAGACTGGAGGTGTAGGTGGGATGGGTAGTCTCTCTCAGCTCCATCTTTTTTCACAGGGGCAACTCAGCATTACTTGGGGAAAGCTGCCCATGCTCCAGCCAGTGCCCCAGCAGGCTGGGTGCCAGCAAATCCCAGTGCTTGCTCAACAAACAGCTTTGTTCTGCACTGACTCAAAGGAAGGTGGGGGGTTGGGGGTGCTACTGTGAGAAATACAACTGGAGAATAAATGATAAAACCACCTGGCCCACCATTATATTCACGTCAGTAGCCCTACTATGTTCTTGGGCACACTCAGCTCCGACCCACCTCTCTACAGAAAGTTTTCAGACCCTTGCTTAACTCTTGTCTGAGTTTGTTTCTGAGGTTGCTCAGCAAGTCCCAATCCCCCTGGACTGTGTCCTAACGCAGACTTTAAAACCCAAAACCAAAACTTTAAACCACTGGCATGTCACTGCCGATCCTTTACGAAACAGCATAGATTAGGGACTAAGTCCAAGAAGGGAAGACAAAGACTTTGGCACACATGCCCAGAACGGAGAAGAGGGTGGGAGGGAGAATGCGAGGCTAGAGCCAGGATTGGTTTCCAGGGCATCACCAGCGCACGGCACACATCCCAGCGGCAGGAATAGCTGCCGGTGCCCGGCTGCAGCGCGGCTCCCGCCCCTGCTCGCTGGGAGCTGTAGTCCGGTGCCGCCGGGAAGGCTCCGCTCCATCTTCCCCCGCCCCGCGGCTCCTGTGGGCCCCCAGCCCCCTCCCCGCGGTCCTGCCTCCCGCAAAATCGCTTCTGTGCGTGACAGCGCCGTTTTCCTGCAGGAATGTGCATTTTGGGTACAGCCAGTGGGCTGTCTTTTCCCGCTGCACACCTCACTGCTCCTTTGTTTTAGATACTGGGGTTTTGTGAGCAGTATGGCTACTGCTTAGCAATCAGGGCAGGTTTTTGGGGAAAAAAAAAAAAAAACCAAAACTTTGTTACGTTCCATATTCCCAAGAGCATCTCCCCTTCCCCCCCGCCCCTCCCATTCGTCCTTTTCTGCGTAAGGAAGGCAATTAAGCGCCCAAGGTAGCCGGCGTTGTCCATTTAAATGCAGCCAGGCTGCAACAGCAGGGAAGTGGTGTACATGAAGAATTTGTCAGCTTCTGCCAGGGAGGCATCAACACGTCCCTGTGTCAGGAAGGTGCGTGTAAGCCCTGAGGGGACGGGAACACATCCCGCCATAGCAGTACCCCACCTTGGTGCCGTTTCTAAATCAAAAGAGTTCGTCGCTGCTGGCACAATGTACAGAAGGAATACGAGATGCTGGCATGTTTGTTTGGGTCCTCGTCCAGTGCATCCGAAGATGCATATGCTGCCTTCCCTTTGGCTCAGCGGCAGAGATTTGGTTGCAGTTTCTTTGTGGTAGGAATGTCCAAGCCCTCGGCTGATCCGGCACCTGAGTGAGCGCTCCTGTTGTACGAGCTGATGTCTCCATCAGATTGCTGTGCTGTAACGTGAATGGGCTGGCAACGTGACGCGATCTGTGAATGGAAACATTTGTGGGATTTGCTTTCTTTTACCTCTCAAATCATACTCTGTTTAAATTACATTTGCAGAGCAATGTACAGCTCTTAAAGGGATAATTTGACACTAGCTGCTGCCTCTTCCCCCCTGCCCCCCTCAAAGCCTGCAGAATTTTTCTATTTTTTTTCTAAATACGTGTGTGCACCCATAAATGAGCTGGAAGGGGAGGTGTCACAGAATTAGGCTTGTTGCAGGGTGCAGAGAAAAGACTTAGCGATGAAGAGCTACCGAATTTCTCTGGTATGCTCTAGTCTGTCTTAAGAACAGTGGGATGTTGTCCAGCCTTGAGAAACCAGTATCTTTCATAAAGGAGGCTGTCAGAGACACTGTTTTGATGAACATCTGACAAGAAGTCCAAAAATTTGGGTGCTGGATAATTCCTATGAGGTGCTGTGCAGCTTAATCAAAAGAAGAGTATTTGTCTCTGCTGCTGGAAGAGACAAATACAGACAGCTTGGACAGGCTGGCAGGAGGACATTATGAAGCTCTCTCTGTAGGCAAAAATCAGCATACTAGAGCATGGTGTATCTAGGTGTGGAAGCAGCTATAACTTGCTTCCTTATTCCTTCCATCAAGGAGACTACCATATGCTGTGTGTCAAAAGGGCAGTGGAGCTCCATGTGTTTTTAGAGTAGGAGTTTCACAGGAAGATCCAGATGAGATGTTTGGAGGTCTAGACTTCAAACCCCTGCTAACAGCAGGGCTAGCTCCAGACCTAGATGAGGCTGTTTGGGGCCTTGGCCAGGCAGTTTCTAATCATCTCAAGGTGAGGAGATTCCCCAGCCCCTCCTGAAACCTGTGTCAGTACTGAACTACCTTTAGGGAGGAGGGGTTTTCCCTTTATCTGGTCACTTGCAAATTTCATAGGCATTTCACTGTGTATCTGTCAGAAGAATTTGACTGTCACTTCTCTGTAGCCCTCCACACCAAAGGGGAAAAAAAAAAAAAAAAAAGCCAAAGAGTAATTGGTTACCTCCTAACTTTTCTTTACTCCAGGCTGAAAGAAACAGCTCTTTCAGCCTTCCCTTGTATGCCAGGAGCTCCAGCACCTACCTTATCTCATTCCCTCCCCCACAGGACTATCAGCACCTCTCTTGTGCTGTATTTCCCTAAGAAGGCTACATCCCAGCCAGGGCCTCTCCTTTTGCAGGCAGCTGTTTGTCTCCTGGTAGAACTGGAAAGCAGGGGGATGGTGTGGCTGGAGAGGTGGCGTGTCCTATCTTCCTAATCCAAGGGAGAGCCAGCTACACCCGAGGAAGTTTGGCTCCTGGCTGGCTCACAGACTCCCAGGTCATATATCCATCCTGAAGAGACACAGCTATAATGCTCTTGCTTTGCCAAGCCCTTCAATCTGTTGATTTCAAAGGTGAGATTAGTTTATTTCCCATGTTCTGCAGCCGGCCCACCTTGGTCCTGCTGCACGAACACACACAAACACTCGTGGTTTTCTTGTCTATTTCCCACCTGTGCTTACCACCCTGAAACAGAGCAGAGTGTGGCTTGACCTAGCAGCAGTTGGGCTGTGAGCATTTATAAGTGGAGAAAAGGAATTGTTGCCCTGGTCCTGCTTCTCTTTTGAATCACCTCTGATGTCTCTTCATAAACTAAGAGTGCAGGCCATCTTTGGCTGGTTCTTGGAATAAACCAAAGCCTAGTATGATTTTCATAAGGTATTGAAGTCTCTGCCTCTTCACTTGTTGAAATAACAAATGACACTAAAAATCTTGATAATAAATTTAATATTTAAGTCAGGCTTTTGACCTGAAGCAACTGACCTGGTTATGGAAGATGATGACATGAAAACCATTTGGGGCTTGACATTGTGGTTATATAAACTTGGTGTCACATGTTACTCATCCAGATCTCAGCAATACCAACCACTGTAGCTGCCACAGAGGCTTTTCCTCAAACCACAAACCTTGGGGATCTGGGTATTTTGTTTAGCATCCCGAGAACAAAGATCTTGACACGATCCTCCTCCTTCATGAATCATCACTGGCCTCTAAGGGTCACACACACTGCGAGCTCAGGACACAAGGCTGTCAGCTCCTAAAGGCAGCAGTTTGAAGCAGCCATGACAACTGCAAACGCCACCACCTCAAGAGCAATAATAATGTTCTGTCTTCTTGTCTGGGCCTCAGCTTGGCCAGGCACTTTGTGAAGGAGATAATGCTTACCCCTGTGCTTGGCATCCACAGGGTGCTCTCTTCCACACGGCACCTCTCCAACAGGATGGTGAAATCTTTTGGGCTGACCACACAAAAGCCAGCGAGCATTTTTGCAAATGTTAGCCATGGCTTTTTCAATCTCCCATGCCAGGTGTGGGAACCAGAGTTCTAGGGAGCCACAGCACTTCAGGATTACTGCTGGCAGGGCAGAGGCTCCCTGAGAGGGGCAGGACAAAGAGGCAGGCTGGGGGAGAAGGGTGGATGTGAGAATGAATGAGAGCTAGAGACACGAAGCATGCTGATGTGCAACAGGGTGCTGCATGCCAGTGGGGCTGGCTTGGGAATGAGAGGAACCGGGAGCAATTCTGCATCCAGGATAAATAGCAAGGCCCTGAAATGACAGGGTACCCCTGGGAAGTGGGTGTGGAACACTTGCATTGGGAGCCATCAGCTCAGAAGGGACATTGCTCATAATGATTTTAAAGCCTCGGGGTGAATACCACTGCTGAAAACCCCACGAGGAGAGGACCACATCTGTATTCAGTGCTGAATTTGGACGCCGTACAGTAAATAGTGCTCGGAGCCATGTAAGGGACAATGAGAATTGCTGAATAAAAGCCCATGGAGAGCACGCCATCCAGCCTGCTCGCTGAGAGATCCTGCCGAGGAAATATTTTGGGATTATGCTTGAAGGCCATCAGAGTGAAACTTGCCCATCTGCACACTAAGGCTCCCTTATTTAAACACACAGCCGTGTTCATGTCTGTGAGACACAGCTCCAGGTTTGCCCCCACGATTGCCGTGCCTTCTGCAGCTAAAGGGGCAGGAGGGGCAGCACTTGTGGCGTCTCCTCGGCCCCCAGCCCGCGCTCCGCGGGCCGTGCTCCGGCAGCAGGCAGCGGCTGGAGCTGGATTAGCCCCTCGCCGGGCTGGCCGGCCGATAGAGCCGGCGGGCTCCTGCCTTCCTTCCCAAAGCCCTTCCTCCGACAGCAGCTTCTCCAAAATGGCCATGGACGCCATGAACTTGGCCAGCGAGGGGAGGCAGCCGCGTTTCTGAGCAGCCGTGGGGGGATGTTTCACGTTTCCGTGGCTGAGCCCCGCCGCTCCCCCGCACCGCGCGGCCGCGGCAGGCGGCGGGGGGGCGATGTGGCGCCGCTCGGGCGAGGCCCGCGCCAGCCGGATCCCGCATCCCGCCGCTGCCGTGCGCCAGTGAGCCGGAGGGGCCCCGCTCGCCGCCGCCGTGTGTGCGTGTGCGTCTGCGGATGCCGGGGGGCCCCGCTCGCCGCCGCCGTGTGTGCGTGTGCGGGTGCCGGGGGGCCCCGCTCGCCGCCGCCGTGTGTGCGTGTGCGTGTGCGGGTGCCGGGGGGCCCCGCTCGCCGCCGCCGTGTGTGCGTGTGCGGGTGCCGGGGGGGCCGGGCCCGGTGCGGGCAGTGCGGAGCGGCCCCCGCACGAGGCTCGCGCTCCCTTTGTGCCGTTGCCTGGCAACCGGGCGGGGGATGGGAAGCGGGATCGGGGCATGGATGCGCGCGCGGCCGCACGCCGATGAGCAGCGCCCGTCGGGCGGCCGCCGCCCCCGCCCCCCGGGAGGCCCCGCCGCAGCCCCGGCCGGCCGCCGCCCCCCCGCAGCCCTCGGCCGCCCCGGGCCCGTCCTGCCAAAAACGCCCCGCCGGGCTCTCTCTGCCCCGCTTCGCCCGGCCTTTGTGCCGGCGCCGGGGGCCAGCGGTGCGGGGCGCGGCCGCGGCCGGGGCCGGGGCGGTTGCTCGCCCCGCGCCCGCGTCTCCTTCTCCCCCGTCCCACGCTGCCCACGGGTGGGTTGGGGGGTGCGGGGCGTGTGAGGTGTTTCGCGGGGAGGGGCGGCGGCGAGCGCGGAGCGGAGGGGCGGGGGAGGGGGCTCGTTCTGGGCCCTTCGGAAATGGGAGGTGGCTAAGGCGGGCAGCGGTGGGAGCGATGGGAGGGCGGCGGGGCGCAGGCGGAGGCGCCTGAGCGCGGCGGGAGAGGGGGCGACACAGCCGCGGGGCGGGGGGGGCCCGCTCCCCGCCGCACCCCCCCTCCCGGAGCCGCTGTCCCTGCCACCGACCGGTTATTCCGGAGCCGCGAGAGGAAACGAGGGAGCGCGGAGAAGGAGGAGGGAGGAAAGGGAAAAAAAGAAAAAAAAAAGAGAAAAAAAAAAAAAGAGAAGGGGGGGCAGCGTTTAAATCCCTGCCCCCCGCTCCTCGCCGCCTCCATTCCTCCCTTCATTCGACCTCCCCTCAGGAGCCGCCGGTGAGTCCCTCGCCCGCTCCCAGCCGCTCCCAGCCGCTCCCGCCCCGCTTGTCATTGTCGCCCACTCGCTGCATTCTTTCGCGGCTGGATTTTAGCCCTCCGGTCCGTCTGTCGGGATGGGGAGCGAGGCGGCGCGGGGGGGGAAGCACCAAACTTGGGGGGGGCAGGCGGGGCGAGAGTGCGATCAACCCCCGCGGCGCTGGGGAAGGGTCCCCGGCGGTCCCTGCCCCGGCGCGGATGCGCCGAGGGGCCGGCAAGGAGCCGGGACAGCGCCGCGGGGCACGGGGGCTCGGCGGGGCGGGGGTCCCGGCCGCGGCTGGGGGCGCTCCGGCATCGCCGGGGGGCGCTGCCCGCCCGGGGCTCGCCGCCCGCCCGGGCTGCGCTGCGCTGGAGCTGGACGGCGGCGCGGCGCCTTCCCTCGGAACGGGGGGCGGGGGTCGCGCGGGGCTCCGCGCCCGCCGCGGGGGTCCCGGGGCGGGGACACCCCCCGCCGCGCGCCCGGCGTGACGTCAGCGCCCGCGGAGCCCCCCTTCCCTGCGGCGGGAAGTTCGGCGGGGGCAGGGCCCGGGGGGCGCGGGCGGCGGGAGTTGGGAGTTTGCGGCCCGGCGCCGTGCGGGGAGCGGGGCAGCACAGCGCCCGAGGGGACCGGCTCCCGCCCCGCCTGCCTTCGGGGGGGCCCGTATTGTCCCCGCTTGCCCAGGTGCGGCCGGGGAGCGGGCAGGAGGAGCTGGGAATAACGTTTCCATCGGGGGACCGAAAAGAGCCTCGGCTCTCCCCGCCGTGGCTGCAGCGGGCGCGGGTGGGATTCGCCCCTCACCGCTGCCCCCTCCTGTGGCACGCCAGGGTGCCGCCCGGGGACCGGGGCGCTGGCCGGACCCCGTACGGCTGGATGGCATCGCGGTGGCGGCCGCGCTCCGCTTGAACCGGCCCAGATCCCCGGTGTGTCCGGCTGGTTGTCCGTTTGTTATTCAGGATTCCTGGAGGGGTGGCATTCCCACGTCGCCCTTTTGGCTATGCCATGGAGCCGGTGGCTGTTCTGGCTTGCTGGCCTGTGGCCGGCTCGGCTGCTGTTGCCCAGCGAATTGCCGGCTGTATTTTGACGAGTGGCCGCTGTGCTGTTGAAGTGGCAGCCATTTGGTCACCGTGGCATTACTTTGCACGCCGCCTTTGCTCGCCGTGGAGTTGTGCCCTGATAGCTATTGTACGTTCCCGAAGTTGCTTTCCAGATGGACAGTGTCTTTCCTTGCGTTTGCCTCAGTGCCGTGGCTGCCTTGAGTTCCGCAGCCGATTCCTCATTTGCCAGGATGGCTACTGTAAGAATTTGTAGGGCTTTTGTCTGCAGGCTCTGTTTTTTCTGGGCTGTGCCTTGAGAGGCAGCGTGTCCTTACTGAGCTCGGCACCCAAATCTGTTGTCATTATTTCTGGTTGTACTGGGTGGATTGAATCGGAGCTGCTATGCTTTCCAGCCTTAAAAAAGTGAGGAGAAAGTGGTGGGCCATTATCCTGAGGTGTGCAGCAGGAGGGCGAAGGAGAAGTTGGAAATGCCGTTCATTTTGTGTCCACCTGAGTGCTGGAGCACGTTTACACACCCTTCAGGTGTGAGCTGCCTAAAGCTGCAGAGTTCAGCATTGACCTCCCACTGGCGAATGCCACAGCTGTCTGAGTTGAAAGCTGGACTCGCTTTTCTTCTAAGCCCCAGGGTGTTGTGAATCACTGCTGTGCTGCACACATATTCCCAAGGGGCTGGAGCTCCATTACCCATGGATGGGACACTTGTAAATGTGAATGATCAAATTGTTCATTTGGAATTATTCTCGTTCTCTCTTGTCCTGTTTCTTGGCCAAGTTGTTAATGTTATTTTGTGTCTGTCATTAGTGATGGCACAACCAATCATTTGTGTGTTTCCCCAACTTCTTAGGAATGACCTGATCTTTGAAACCAGACTTTCCCAGTTATGATTCATGATGGAGCTTTTCAAGCATGGCCAAAGAGTGAACTTGTAGTACCATGGTTCATGCTGGAAATTATAAAAACCTCCAAACATTTGAAAATTAAATGTGCAGTGAATCTTAATGAACAAGATGAACAGGTTTAACCTGCTGCAGTGACCTGCCTTTACCTCTCTTCATATGCATTTGCCTCCTCCCCTGGGTTTTGTACCCCTTGGATACCTCTGAAAGGTTCTTGCATTCTCACCTTTAGGTTTGCCTGAACAAGGAGTTATGATGACATTTCTTGTGGGTGTACTTGTATTCCAAAATTATAATGGTCATGCAAGGAACTGTGATTCTATAGCATGGTGAGATTGCTGCACTAAAAGCAGCCTGATCTGTATTGTTCTTCAAGAGGAGGAGGAGCATCTAGTCCAGTCAGACCAGGTGATCGTTGTAGGTCCCTTCCAACTGAAATATTCCATCCTGATTTATTTTGTGGGTGAAATACATCAGGCAGGTTTTTCTCCTCCCAAAGTTCAGCTCCTGTCACTCCTTGTACACCTTCCCAGTTTGTCCTGGAGCCTTCTCATGTTCATCAGTGTTTTTCTTGGGATGGAGGTGGAGTTGAGAGGAGCAGTCCATGTGGAATACAGAGCTGTGTAGGGAAGGTTTATTTATTTACAAGGTCTGGGGTGTAATAATGTTTTCAAATGCAATCTCTGGAATTGGTTTGTGCACATGTTCAGCTGTGCCCCTCCTTAAATACCTACCTGAATGTTAGTCCATCTTATATTTTTCCTCCTTGTGTAATCCCTTTTCTTTTGAGAACCTGGTTTTCTCTTCTGTCAGACTTTATCTTCCCCAGTTCATTTATTTCTCCCAGTGTCTTTTGGACAAATAAACTATTTTCTTGCCTTCACTGGATTTTCTGGTCTCATTCTTCCTCCATTAGGAGATGCTTTGGAAGCATGACATATATATTTCTTGTGTTTATCATTTTATCTCTTCCATCTGTACTTCTTGAAGACTATGTCTAGTGAAGTTCAAAATAGCAGTGCTTTACAAACTTCTTAAAGGCTGAAGGAGAAGGCAACACAAGTTCTGGCTGTTCAAAAGCTGAAGATGTCATGCTCTTAACCAAGAGAGCACACCTAGGGTAGGTATTCTCTGCAGAACTAATTCCCGAGGTCCCTGCTGGAGTTTGGTCACAGCGGATGGTTTAACATGGACGTGAGGTGCTCCCTCTCAGTGCCTTCCCTGACCTCCTGAGGCTCAGCAGTGCCCAGGCCTGTGTGGCCAGGCTGGCTAGGTGCATGTCCCATTGCTCTTTGTCCCGTTGAGATGAGCACTGGAGAATCTTTCTGTCCTTCCAGGCACGTGCTGGGCAGTGGTGGGCCCACAGCCCATCTTGTCAGTGAGGTGTGTATGGAGAATGGTGAAACACAAGGGGATGTTTCCACTTCAAGTGGCTTGAGCTTCACCTCCCTACCAGTCTGGTTGGCTGTTTGGGCTTCAGATGTTTGGGGATAACTTGGCCAAGTTCAACAGAAGTCAACTTTGTGAGGAAGCGATCCCTTCAGAAGCAGTGCCTGGCTTCCAGCTCTGATAATCCTGCAGAAGTTTCTGACTGTCCGTTTTCTGTGTGTGTTGTGGCAGCAAACACTGATTTGTTGTTGTCTCCTCCTGTAAAAATATCAATGTTTGATTGATCATTGTGGCAGTATTTTCACCTACAAACCAAAGGCTAACTGCAATATCTTCTCCAGGCAATTTCAGCCAATGATGGTCTGTCTGGGCTTTGCTGAAGAAGGGGAGCTGGTTGCTCTCAATCTTACTTCATGTCTCTTGCCCTGGTGACATTCTTCATCACAGAGAGTTTAGCTGGAAAATTTTAGTCTTGTACTTGCCTGCTGTACAGTGCACTTGGCGATAGCCTGTTTCTTCCACAAGGTCTTCCTGCACTATAGATCACTTAAGTGAAGGTTGCATTTGAGCAACCTTCTTCTGTTTGGATAGTGAATTGGATTTACTTTATGTGTGTATATATATTTATGTGTGTGTGTATATCACAATATATATGGCAGTTTGTATAATATAATATATCTTGTATAAAATATAATGTTATATAGTTATTAAATTTTATATTGATATATATAGCAGAGTGTATTGGATATAAAGTGTATCTATAGCACAGTATTTTGGATATACTGCTGTTTTTTTCTTTCAGGCAGTGCAACAGATGAAGTGATTTACCTCAGAATTATTCAGGGTTTGCCAGACACATAAAGAGGGCCCACCCTCCATGAAGAATGGTTTATCCAGTCATGGTTATCCATTAGGCTTTCCTCATACATTGCTAGACCATTGCCTTCAAAGTCCATTTTCACCAGAGCTAGCTAGACCCCATCGCCTTTTGGCCAAATTCTATGACTACTAATGAGTTTAGTATTGAAAAACCTGTTCTCATCAACTGGATGGTCTGTGCAGAAAATATTAAGAGCATTTATTTTACAATAAAATAAAAGGAAACTCTTAAAATTTTCAGTGATACACTACTTGCATTCCTATGCAAGTTTTTCAAGTGAATAATTTCTCCTGCTTTTCAAATTTTGCACCATTCCTCTGTTCGATTTGTCTGGGTTTATCCATTGGATATGGGGGTCTTTGTTGTGTAGGTTAAAGAGCTGTCAGAAATCTTCCTTTGTAGTGCTCATAGGCCATCTTCAAGTCTTTTAACATTTTCTCAGGTAAGCTATATTTATTTAGCTTAAGGTTATAAGGGGGAGGAGTTAATTACATTTCTCAATTTGTCAGCATCCTTTTTGGAGTACACAGGTAAAAATGGCATGCACTACTCCCATAATTGCCTTACCAATCCTGGGTACAGTCAGGTGAAAATCACCTCTCTTTTCCTGCTCCTGAAGAATATTCCTTTCTCTGTGCACTGGTGAATTTCACTCATTCCAGAAATGCCTTCTTAGAAGTCTTTTCAGACTTCTGGGATGAGAGATGAGGGATGAGGGCAGGATCATCCCACTTGGCCGGTGCTTGGCCAGTAGACCAAGGAGAAGCTGTGGGATCCCAAGCCTGGGAGTGACTCGAAGTTTACCAGTGACTCATATCTGCTGTACTGCTGTTCCTCTGGCCATTTCCCTGTCCCTAGTTCACTTCTTTCCTTCTGGATATGTCTGTCCATCTTCATCCTGTTGACATGCTTGCCCTTGGCACGCGTGTCTCTCGTGTTGTCTTTGCTGTCAGTCATGAATCCCTGCAAACAGAGAATCTAAAGGGTGTCCCTTGGGTCAGTGGCTGCAAAGTCATGGAATCCTTATGTTGGAAAAGACCTCCAGGATCATTGAGTCCAACCATTAATCTAATAATGTAATTTTCTAATCTTATCTAATCTAGTCCAATCCAATCCTGTGCCATTTTCCTCTGATACTCCTACAGCTTCCAGCTGTTTCTAGCTATCCAGAAAGTGCCAGTGATTCTCTCTTGAATGAAACTCTCCAGTCTCCCATCAAACACACAGAACCTTCTAGCACCCATGGTGTCCTTTAATTGGAAATTCTGCAGCTACCTGTTTGAAGACCTACTCTTTTTAGTTGTTTTTGAACATGTTTCTTTGTAGTGTTGTTTGAGGGTCATCAAATTTGTACTGGAACAGACAGTAAAAAAATATTTCCTACCTAACCTCTAATTTTTATATATGGCTTTAGGTCCCCAGTCACATCCTCACTTTCAGTAACCTTTTCTCTGGACAGAGATGTCTAACCCACTCAGTCGTGCCTCTTCATTGCCCCTTCTGGGTCCTATGGAAGAAGCAGAATTGCACAGACATTTCAAGATGTGGGAAAGCCATAGGTTTGTGTGGGGGCATAATGATGTTCTCCTCAGGAAATTCTAGCATGCAGTTTACTTTCTCAATGGCTGCTGGATACTGAGGTGCCATTTCATGGATCCGCCTCTTATATCCAAAGGATATCACTTTATATCACTTTATATCCAAAGGGTATCACTGTGAGTTGCACTGGTCAGCTCAGAGTCTGAACGTCCCTTCCAGCTCTGGCATCCTCCTTTGAGTCTCTGGGCAACCATCCTGTGATGTCTCTGAGTAATTTGCTTTGCATTCTTAGCAAAGGACCTCTGTGTATCAGAAGAGGGCTGTGAGGTGTAACACAGACTCTGGGCCCCTAACAGCTCCACAGGTAAGGTGTGCTCAGGTGTTGCAAATATAGAAGATGCTGCACTTCATAAAATAGTGAGTGTGGGGAATGTGTTGTGTCCTTCCTCTGGATCATGCATCTCTAGGCTCCATCCCACTTGCAGAAGGCAGAGCCCAGTGTGGATTTTTTCCTGATCCACCACTGGGCTCTGCCAGCCTGTATTTTGGAGAGATCTGGAAGCCCTCCTCTGGGGAGACAGAATTATTCTGCTGGGATTTTTAAGTAAATCTCTTACATACTTAACAGTCATTTTACTGTGCCCTCAGGAATTGTTTTACGATTAACATAACCTTCTTTAGTACATCTAACCTTCATTTAGTGAATCAAACTTTATTTTCAGTTGCTTTTGCAAAAATTAATATCTTCTTCTATGCTGTAAATTAAGCTATTGTTAAATGCACGAATATTTTTATTATTTATTACCTTGCTTTAGCTCTGTTTTTTCAGTCTGTTAATCATAATTTTTTTTAACAGATACATTTTTTTTGAATGGAGATTCCAGAATTAGTTTTCACACTCAAAATAACATTCTTGCTTCTCATGGTTGTGCAAAATTAAGAAAACAAAACATTAATATAGGCTTAATAAAATGTAAACTAGCTTTATCTCCTAAGACTGCCAGTACTCTGCGCAGTTATTTTTAGTATTCTTATTTGGCACCCTTTCCTGAAGCGTGAGCATTTTAATTTTTATTTATTATTTTACTGCAGAGAAGGAGCACATAGGTAGCCTGACAAGGGAATTTGCCAACAAGTACATATAAGAAGGATTGAAGCTGTTGCCTCAAGATGAATCTTTTTTTTTGCATGGGAGGTGTTATTTTAAAATAATTTTAGGATATTTTATACAGTGATGGACTGGTGTGGATTGAAAGGAGCCTTAAACATCATCCAGTTCCATCCCTCCTGCCATGGGCAAGGACACCTTCCACTGGACCAGGTTGTTCCTGGTCCCTTGCAACTTGGCCTTGAACACTTACAGGGTTGGAATATCCACAGCTTCTCTGGGAAACCTGTTCCTGTGTCTCACCACCCTCATAGAAAAGAGTTTCTTCCTCATATTCAATTTAAACCTGCCCTCTTTCAGTTTAAAACCATTGCCCCTTGTCCTGTCACTGCAGGCTCTGGTAAAAATTGTCACTCTTCCTTTCTTATAAGCCACCTTTTCATGCTTAGAATCTCAGAATCACAGAACCATTAAGGTTGGAAAAGACTTCCATGATTATCGAGTCCAACCATTGGCCAAACATCACTTTGTCAACTAAGCCATGGCACTGAGTGCCGTGTCTGGTCATTTCTTGAACACATTCCACTGTTGCCCTGGGCAGCCCATTCCAAGGCCTCACCACCCCTTCAATGAAGAAATGCTTCCTGATGTCCAGCCTGAACCTCCCCTGACACAGCTTGAGGCCATTTCCTCTCATCCCATTACTTGTTGCCTGGGAGAAGAGGCTGATCCCCACCTGGCTACCCCCTCCTTTCAGGGAATTGTCCCAGATCCCTGTCCTTTCTGTGCTGGAGACCCCAGAGCTAGCTGCAGCACTCCAGCCAGGGCAGAGCAAAGGGGCAGAATTCCCTCCCTCACCCTGCTGCCAGTGCTGTTTTTGATGCAGCTTAGGACATTTTTTGTCCACCTGTATTGCAAGATTTTTGCCACAGGGCTGCTCCCAGCCTCTTCATTCCCTAGTCTATACTGATCCTGGTGATTGCTTTGACCCACGTGCCTTGTTGAATTTCATGAATGTCACATGGTTCCACTCCTCAGTCCTGTCAAGGTCCCTCTGAATGGCCTCTCTTCCCTTTAGCCTATCAACCACTTGACTTGGTGTCATCTGCAAGCTTGCAGAGAGTGCACTCTATCCCACCATCTGTGTCACTGATGAGGATATTAAATATATTGGTTGCAGATCCTTGGGGGACACTACTGGTTCAAGGTTTCCAGTTTGACATTTAGCTGTGGACTGTAACTCTGGATGGAGCCATCCATCCAGTTATCAAATATGATGGAGACTGGCTTGGCAACTATGTCAGCCAGCTCCCTCAAGACCCTGGGATGCATCTCATTGGGTCCCATGGACTTGTTCAGTTTCCTCAGGTGGTCTCAAACCTGACTTCTTAGGATGGGATTGTGAATCAGCTCTTACACAGAAAGATAGATGTAAATTGAGAGAGCCCATTCAGCTTGTGTATTAAAAGTGTGTGTGATTCACCCTCTTGTTAATATTTATTTTAACACATCACATAGTGACCCATTCTATGCTATTATATTTTGAAGACAGAAGAATCCAGTGAAATTCCAGTACACTGCCAGTATGAAATCTGTGTCTTTATGGAAAATAACAAAAATTGACAGCTGTCACTATTTTCATACTGGATTTATATTTTGACCTCTTGAGCAGTAGTCAAGAGTTTGCACTTATGTTGTAGGTGTTTCTGCCTGAGTTTGCCACATAACACTGAGCTGCCAAACCTGGCTGGCAGGGCAGATCTCAGCCCTTCCTGCCTGTGCCTGGCTGCTGGAGGTTGGATGTGCCTGTCCCAGCCCTTGTGGAGGGCTCTGCAGAGGACTGGGAGGCGTGTGCTCTGATCCTGGGGTCTCTGGGTGCAGTGACCTGCATGAGAGTGCCCTGTAGGAGTCCTGTTCTTTGATTAATTCACTTCCCAGCCTGTGTTCACAGCCCCTGCATCCACCCAGTGTTGTAGTTACTTTTTAGGAGATAGGAAAATGCCTTTGTTTGAAAACTACCTTTCATTTGTATACCTTCGTGTATTTATTCTTAACAAAATTTACTGAATATAGAAGATTTGCCAGTCATGGCAATATTCACACCCAAGATAGTATTAGCCACAAATGTTTGCCATCTTGGTATTCAACCATTTTGGCATCCTAATCCCTTTGCTTGCAGAATCATTTTCCCTTTTACAGGAATGTCACACTCCAGGTATGTATCGAAAGATGGTGACGTGCAACCTGAACCCTGGCCTGTTTTCTCATTGCTGTCCAACACTGAACATGGTGCCCTTCCTTTTTCTTCCCTCTCTTTCTCCATCATGTCCTGTAGTGAAATGCCAGGGTTCAAGCATGAAATCAGGTAATTAGCCATTGGGAAATGCTGTACTTCATCTTGTCTGATTGTAGTATCTGGGACAAAACTTAATGTTTTCAGGATCATGCACAATCATTAAAACTGATTACGTTTCTGGAAAAATTCCCTTCATTTTACAAAATGAGGCAGATTGAGACAGGAGTTAAAAATATTTGGGACTATCATCCCATCATTCATTGAGCAGTCATATATATATACACACATACTACTCTTCTTAGTGATCTTTACCCATCAAGAGGGATCCATCAGTTAACATTCCAGCTTATTTTCAGGACACTTTTCAGCAGTGCAATGTGTTAAAAAGCAGTTGTGTTCGTTTTGCCACCCTGGTTCCTCCCTCCAGTGCTAGTCCATCTCTTTGTAGAAGTGGGAAGAGAAAAAACAGGATGGGAACAGAGAGCTATTGAATTGCAGAGAAGCAGACTCAGGTTAATTCTCACATCTGACTTCTGAATCCCTGCCTTTGCATACCAAATACCTTGGATTTCACGTAGGATTTTGGATGTGATTCCTACATTTCAGAAAATGACTTAAAGAGTAGTCACTGTGTACTTTAAACAATTCCCAAATGAAGAAGACAAGAGGTTTGCACTTCAGAACATCTGTACTTAGGTTAAAGCAGGCATTCCACTGACTCCTTGCTCCAAACTTCCATGGACTAGCATCTACTTCCATGGACTAGCATCTAGTGGAAGCTGGCTTAGTCTGTATTAAATAAACTAAAAAAGGGATAATGTTAGCTCTTTTTCTTAAATGACACTGATGCTGGAGCCTTCATCTCTCCCTTCTGCTGCCACTGGCCTCAGAGAGGGCTAGCTGGACCTTGGCTGGTGTTTGATCTTCTCAAGCAGGCTGGAGCCCTGGACTTGGGCTGTGCATCCTGGGGCTTGCTCTGCCACTGAGCACCTGCTGAAGTGTCAAAACCCTGCATGGCTCTGGCAGCATCTCCCTGTCTTCCTGGTCTCGGTGGAAACGTGTCCTGGCTGCTGGAGATGTGCTGGGTGCAGCCCTGCCTGCAGCCCCAGCATGTGCAGAGCTTTGGTTTGTCATTTACACTTCTGGCCAAGCCCTCAAACACCACCCCAGAAACTTGGTTCCCATTTCCTCTGCTTCTGTCGCAGTCTAGGAAAGTTTATTTCCTCAGAGCCACAGACTAATGTGTAAATGCACTCCTGAGCCAAGGACAAACATTCAGCCTGCTTTCTAAGAGGTAAAACCTGAGTGCTTCTCATTTGAGATAGACTTGTTTCCAGTTTGGTTACCTGGAAGAATTGCTCCACATGACAGCCTGGGAAGGAGAGAACCCATCTGTGTCCTTCAACAAAAGAAAAGCTGAACCTCGTATGCTTGTGGCTGGTGGTACAGGACAGTCCAGGCTTTGGGAAGGAGAATTACTTGGACCTGTGGAGGAGGAGGAGGAGTAGGATCCATTTTGAATGCCACGTGGGGGATGCCTGTTGAGTGTGTGTTGCTCGCAGGAGACTTCACCAGGGCTTGCAAGAGAATATGGAGGGGTTTGGGCAATAAGCCAAGCCAAGCTGGGCTGTATGAAACACAAACAGAAAATTGCAATTTGCAATGCCTCATAACTCAGTTGAACCTGTGAAGGGCTTCACAGGGCCAGGGAAAGGTTAACCCTTCCACAGCAGGCCTGTCACGTCTCACCTCCTAACCAAAACCATGGAGCCCTAAGAACCCTTCAGAGACATTTGCAGGAATCTTCAGTGATGGGAATGGTTAGGTGTAACTTGCTAATTGTAAAGGCTCACATTGCAGGCTTTCATTTCATAGATGTTAAAATTAGAAGACAGATTTGTGATCCTCTCATCTGGCCGTAACAGTTGCTGTACTGCTATACTAATAATGTGTGTGTCAATTCTCTTACATATTTTAGTAGTCTTCACTGTCTAAGTGACAGAAACTTCTGCCTCAGTCAGTGGTTGATTATGTCTCTTGAAATACCACTGGTTGTTTCTGGCTTTGTTTCTTACTGCATATTCAGCGGTTGGAATAAGTACGGAATGGGTATCCCTTTGAAAAAGGGAAGTTTTGTGTGGTTGGCTGCATGTTATTTGCCTGCTGACTGACTTCTCTGGGAAGAGGATGGTAATTGTCATTCCAGGGTTGCTGGAAAGCTGAAGCGAGACCCGTGTGCTGTGTTATCACTCTGGCTTTGGTGTGGGAGGCGTGGGTGGCATCCCTGTGGAATGCAGGGAGCAGTGACACTGGTAGCCTGCTGTTGCTGCTGCTGTGCCTTCAGACTTGCAGGTTGCCACCATGGCATGAGTCAAAGGATCACCTTAGCTATGACAGTCATTTGTTTCACATAAGAAATGTTGATACTGGATGCTTATCTGAAACAGCATCAGTGTAACTGGCTGAATTAGCAACCACAGGCCAAAGCGTGACAGAAACATGAGCCTGTAAAACAAGTCAGCGGGTGGGGATTGGGAGTGGGCTCTGCCTCCATTAGGTCAGTTACAAACCACCATCAGCTATTTTCCTATTAAAGAAGAGGTCTCAGTTAATGAATTGATGTGTGTGGGAATTAATGCTGGATGAGTCCCCCTGGGGCTCTTGTGATGAAGGTCAAATAAAATATTAATGGAATTAAAACAAACAATCCCCTGATTTTCCTAAGTACCTTCCGGATGGGTTTCTGTAAGCGTTGAAACGTAAGGTCAGGGAAGATGTGGAGCCCCAGGAGAGACAGGCCAGTGTCATTACTCCCATTTCATGGTCAGGCAGATGAAGACAGTGGAAAGCAGTGACCCTGGGGCCACACAGTCCAGCAACAGGGCTGCACAGGACATCTGAGAGTTCTCCTGTCGGGTGCTTTTGCTCTGATCCCTGTTTTCAGCTCCCTTCTCAGAGGAATAGAAGTCATTGAGATTGCTCCTGCACTGCTTGGCTGGAAGGTGATTTTTCCAGGTGTAGGATGGTCTTCGGGAGCCCCAAATCCATAGGCTTCTTATTCACAAAATTCCTCTGTGCTTCCAGATGAGAGAATAAAACCAGTAGTTGTGGCTTTTTTCTGCTGGTGCCTCTTCCATGGGACACATTCCCTTGTCTTTCAGATTGTCCATTCCAGAGGCTGAGTATAGCAACTCAGATGACAGGCTTGGGAAGGATAAAGTCTTTTTGGTTATGTGTGTGCAGTGCAGAGCAGTGCAAAAGGTCTTTAGCTTGCTGGATTCAGGCAGGCTAACTTCAGGAGCAGTGTCCCTGAATGATTTCCTCCAGTTCCCAGGCTAACACAAACATGGTACTTTCATAGTCCAGGGTAGGAACTGTGTGATACAACAGGGTGTTAAATTCTACAATAAAATGCTTTTGGACATGGCTCAAAGCTGTAAATTGTTCCAGAGGGGTCTCAGAAATCTTCCTGCTGCTGTGAAGTGTAAGGATGTACTCTGCATCCCTGGGTGTGACTCGGTCTGGTACACAGAAACATCAAGTGTTGAGGAGGAGGAGACCCTGGCAGGTGTGGGATCTCAGCACCTCAGGATGGAGGTGCAGAGTGGCCGAGAACACCCTTGGGGGGCTCGGGAGTCCTGGAATGCTGCCAGAAGTGTCTGGTGGCAGGATTTTGATCCTACACAGGAGACGACGCCTGTATGAGGACTGGGAAGGTTTCACTGGGTGAATGGTGAAGGGATAAGTTAGTTAAAGTGTAAAACACAGGGTTTAGGATTTTGGTACAGGGGGGTCTAAAGAAGTAAGATGGAGGAATTGGGGCGTGTCCTGTTCTTCTTCTTCTTCTTCTTGGCCTCCATCTTCTGTGGTGGTGGTGGCACTTTGGGATTGGTTATTACTAAAAGTGCACCGGTTAATAAGGGTAGAAGGTATTGGGGAGAAATGATAAATATTGTACACGTAACTTAGGGTATAAAGATAAGTGACCGCCCCGGGGGCTCGCAGTGTGCCCATGGCTGACTTGCTGTGCAGACCTCTGTCGGGCTGAAAGAAAATCTTTTAGATAAACAATTAATAAACACCAAGACCGAGACAAGATCAGAAGTCTCTCCTCGTCCTTTGAAGCGCCGGGCTCTTCAAGGCCATCCCTGGGCCTCTCCAGGCCACCTAAACAGCACCAGAAAACCTTATAGGCAGGCACGCCAGGCTAAACAGAGCTGGTGATGGTGTCGAGTAAAAGCAGAGCTAAATGTGTTTTCTCACACCTATTTGTGTACCTTGGGCATGGAACAGCCCGAGCAAGACTTGTCACATTTCCTGCATAACGTGGTGGTGCACGAGTGCATGTGGATGTGCTCTGGAGAGGGCAGGGCTGTACAGTGCCCTTCAGCAAAGGCCACTTTGCTGAATGACAGATGACACAGGGCTAGCAGATGGCAGCACATGGCCAAGTAAGGGTGGTGGAACTTTCTGCACTGACAAGAAGAGTGAAGATAACCTAACAAAGTCAGAAAAATTGTAATTTGGAACATATCAAAACACTTTCCTGTCATTTTTTCCCCAAGGAAAGGAAAATACTAAAATTATTCCAGAAGACAGATAACATCCTGATAACTGTTCCTTCTTGCATCCTCCAAAGCAGCGTTATTGGGCCCCAAATCATAGAATGAGATAATTACAGAATGGCTTGGATTAAGAGAAGCCTTAAAGATCATCTACTTCCAACATCCCTGCCATGGACAGGGGCATCTTCCACAAGAGCAGGTTATTCAAAACCACATCCAGCCTGGCCTTCAACACTGCCAGGGCAGGGGGATCCCTGAGGCAACCTGTTCCAGTACCTCATCACCCTCAGAGTAAAAGAGTTTCTTCCTAGTATCTAATTTAAATCTGCCTTCTTTCAGTGTGAAGCCATTAAAAATAAATACCTCACATCGTGCACATATCACTCCTAGAAATTGAAATGGAATATGGCAGTGGGCAAATCTTTTCCCACACTGATGGGAGAGTTTATTGCATTCTTGGTGAACAGACTTGAGTCTCTAAATATGGAAACAATAATAATTTTGCCATATTTCTATAGAAAACCATGAAAAGGTGTTCTATAGTTCACTCAGTCTTTCTCCCCCCTCATCTGCTTGTCTGCCTTTCAGGATCCAGAGGGATCTCATTGCCTGGCTGGTGTAATTCCCCCTTCCAGAAGAGCTGCCTATCTCCATCTCCTCGGAAACAGCCGAAGGGGGTTGTGGAGTCATAAAAATTTATGTTTTCATCAAACCGGGCCAAGGAGAATGGGGGTCCCACACCCAAAAGAATGAAGACACGACAGAACAAGGACTCAGTACGTGGGGTGGGACGGGGGCGGGACATGAGAGCCAGGCTGGAGGTGTGGGTTGGAACTGAGGCTCCCTGCAGAGGTAGTGGCCATGAGTTTGGCACAGTGGAGTGAAGGGGCTCATGGGCTTTGGGAGGCTGGGCACAGAGCAGGGGCGGTGGGAGGTGCAAAGCAGGATTGACACAGTGATCCCTCTCTTAGATGTCAATGCGGAGTGGACGGAAGAAAGAGACTCCGGGGCCCCGAGAGGAGCTCAGGTCACGGGGCCGAGCTTCCCCCGGTGGTGTCAGCACCTCCAGCAGTGATGGCAAGGCTGAGAAATCCCGACAAGCGGCAAAGGTAATACCAGCTGGAACACAAGTGTGGGTGGCCAAGGACTGCCCAGACTGGGTGGGATCCATTTGAGGATCCAGAGACACAGACCAAAAGAGATCCACAAGTAGCCCGTGCTGGGTTAGCTTTCTGAAATGGGCCAAATCCCTCTTTGCTCTCATCCTCACCATCGTGCACTTTCCCAAGAACTGGTGTCCAGTCTCACCAGACCCTTTTAGTGCTCATTTTTGCCTTATGCTGGGTCCGTGTTGGTCTGCTAGTGTCATTGACACATGTCCCATGGTGGCTGTGTCTCACCTGCTGCAGTCTGTAAAGACCTGTGGGGTTGGAAGATTTCCCCATGACCCTCCACCTCTGTGTTCTCCTTGTCTCCTTGCAGAAAGGCCGGCTGGAGGAATCCTGCACCCCCAAGAGCAGCAAGCAGGGCCGAACAGAAGAGATCTCGGAGAGTGAAGGGGAGGACACCAACGCTCCCAAAAAATCCAAAACTGAGGTGAGCTCTCCCTGCTGTGATTGCTGGCATGTGCCCAGTCCAGAGCAAAGGAGTCTGCACTTCCCTGTCTGTGCTGCTCGAGGTTCTGGCTGCTTGGGAGCCCCAACACCTCAGGGGTTTTCCACTGCAGCTCTTCCAACCTAAATGGCATCTACAAAAATGGCACCAGGAGTGATGACTAAGCACATGGAGGCTCTCTGTCTCATTTGCCTTGTGTTCAGGGGGCTGCTATGTTGTCAGAGCTGGGGATGTGCCCTGCCTTTTCCAGCTTAGTGCTAAGAGCCTGGCTCCATGTGCAGCCGCAGGTTGGGCTGGAGTCAGTCCCTTCTGATCCCCAGCACAGTGTGACATGGAGGTGCTTAAGTCATGGTGGGTTCCAGGTGACACCTGCTCATGCACACACAGAGCCGTGGCAGGGCTTATCCAAACACTGACAGCACCAGGCTGGATTGGTGGTTGGGTGGTGGGAAGACTCAACTCTTGTGCTTCTCCATTCCCTGTTAGCCTGTTCAGGGAACTGCCCTTAAAGGCCTGCAAACATGGGGATGCTTGCTTGTGTTAAGAGGTCCTTATAATTCAACCACCTTGGTTCCACTTCTGTAATTTTTCCACGTGGACAGTCTGTTCAGCTCAGCAGTGGTATTTTTTCAGCTTAGCCTCCCTTGTTTAGAGTGGCACTTGTTAGTTCCCCTCACCCATGATGACTGCTAATCACCAGCGCACATTGTCTGAGGCAGCAGGTGGTGGGGAGGAGCAGGGCTTGGGAAGCACAGGGGGAACTCCTGGAAGTAAGGGGTGGAACAGTGAGAGGGGTCTGGGTGGGAGCTGGTCTCCTTGACCAGGGAGAGCTCTGCAGGGGCAAGAAGAGCAGTTCTGGGTCTGGGGTCAGTGCTGGGATCACTGTGGTGTGTGCGGCTCCATGCCACTGGTAATACCATGTCCTGGCCAACAGCCCATCAGCCCATCGCCGGTGTTGTATCTATTCCCTCTCAGCCTTGTGTGTAACAGTTCCTGCCCTCCCTCACTGCCTCTTTACACAAGGTACCCATTGTTACCTCCTTCCTGAACATGGAATGCTCATGAAGGACCTGGGAGCACTGGAAAGGAGGCAGGAGGACTGGTGCTATGTGTACCTTGCCAGACAATGTCTCCTTTCCTCTGTGAGGTTTTCTAGTGCTGGGGTTGGCAGAGAAAGGTCAGAAAACAAGTTCTCTGGGAACTTGAAGTGTGCCATGTATGGTTTGGGAGGCCTCATAATGCCCCTTTCCTCCTCCTTCCTACTTCAGGAGTTGCCGTGTCCTCCATCCCCATCCGATGTTGACAGCCTTGACGGCCACAGCTTCAATGATGAGATGAGCAGCGACCCACGGGACATCGACCAGGATAACAGGAGCACCTCGCCCAGTGTCTACAGCCCTGGGAGCGTGGAGAACGACTCTGACTCCTCTTCCGTGCTGTCCCAGGGGCCGTCTCACTCCTACCACCACCCCCCGCTGTTCCCCGAGAGCCCGCCGGGAGCTGCCCCTCCCGACAGCCTGGCCCGCCCGCCAGAGCCCAGCTTTGGGCTCCCGGGCGAGGTGCACCCCCAGGGACCTCCCGCAGGGAGTTACCATTCCCAGCTGGAGGGCCAGGCCTCACGCATTTTCCAGGCTCAGGCCCCACAGACACCTGCCTCCTCCTCCTCCTCTTCCTCCTCCTCTGCTGTTGCTGCCCCTTCCGCTCCGCCTTCCTCCTCCTCATCCTCTTCCTCCTCCTCTTCCTCCCACACTCCCCTTTATCCTGCGGCCAATGTGGTCCAGATTGGGGTCAAAATTGCCGGTGGAGTGGGAGGGCTCCCAGCACCAGGGGCTCGTGAGCAGCCCCTCAGCGCCAAGCACAATCCACCCCCTACCACCCCAATCTCTCTGGCGTCGGTGGGAGGAGGGCTCCCCCCTCAAAAGACGCCCCCAGCCAACTCCCCGGCCGCCCCTCCGGCCTCGGCCCCTTCCTTCCCCCACGTGTCCTCCAACCTGCCTCCCCCGCCGGCCCTGCGCCCCCTCAACAACGCAGTGGCCGCCTCCAGCTCCCCAGGGATGGTGGGGCAGGCCCTGAGCGGCCACCTGCCCTCGCCCCACAGCATGGGGCAGGACAAGGCACCGGCCCTGGCCCCCTCCCGCTACCCGTACGCGCCGCCACCGCTGCCGCCCTCCAGCTCCTCTGCCCAGTACCCGCAGCCCTCGGCGGGCCAGCCCCTGCCCAGCTACAGCGCTTCCTACGGGCACTCCTTCCCGCCGCCCAGCGGCCTCTCCGTCTCCAGCCAGCCCCCCAAGTACACCCAACCCTCCCTGCCCTCGCAGCCCGTCTGGAGCCAGGGGCCGCCCCCTTACAGCCGCCCGCTGGGCAATGCCGGCTCCCACCCCGCCGCGCCTTTCCCTGCCCAATCCCCCCATCACCAGCAGCCTCCCCAGCAGCACCACCACGGTCACGGGAGCAGCGGGGGCGTCTCCCCAGCAGCCACAGCTCCTCCCCAGCCCCCCGGGGGCTACCCCCCCGGCCTGGAGTCCAGCAACCATCACCCTTCGCATCCCACCTACGGGCTGCGCCTCTACCCTCCCCACAGCCAAGCCGCCTACAGCCAGGCTCCCTCCGCCACCGCGGCCGCTGCCCCCTCTTCCTCCTCCTCGTCCTCATCCTCTTCCTCTTCCTCATCCTCCTCTGCTGCCTCTTCCCAGGGAAGCTACCCCAGCATGTGCACGCACCCACCGGGGCAGAGTCCTGCCACCTACACCTTCCCCCCGCCGCCACCCCCGTCCCCTGCTCATGGGGCTGGCCCTCCGGTCACTTCTGCTGCCACCACCCTCTCCACCGTCATCGCCACCATGGCCTCCCCCTCTGCAGCCCCCTACAAGACGGTCTCGCCCCCGGTACCCCCATCAGCTGTGGCCCCCTATGGGAAGCGGGCGGCCTCCCCTGTCCCCACTTTCCAGCCCCCAGCCCCCTACAAGCCGGGCTCACCGCCCACTTCCTCGGCTGCCCCTTTCCGTGCAGCCACGCCTCCAGGCTACCGGGTGGCCTCTTCCCCTGTGGCGGGGGGCTACAAAGCCCCCTCACCCGCCCCCTCTGCCCCACCACCCTTGCCAGGGAGCATGGCTGCCCCGGCCCCGCCGCCACCCCCGCTGCCCCTCAGCGCTGCTCAGATCAAGCAGGAGCCGTCGGAGGATTACGAGCCCCCGGAGAGCCCCGTGCCTCCTGCTCGCAGCCCCTCGCCGCCCCCCAAGGTGGTGGATGTGCCGAGCCATGCCAGCCAGTCAGCCAGGTGAGGGGAGACTGGTTTCTCCAAAGGATGGGGAGGGCCCGTATGGGGCAGGGAAGAGGAAATCACCCCAAGCCTGAGGTGCAGCTGTGCCCTTTTGCCTTTTTCATTATGCTTTTCACATTCCCACAGTAGCTGTCCCTGTCTCACCAGCCCTGTCAGCACTGACAGGCTTCCCCTCTCATCCCCAGATTCAACAAACACCTGGACCGTGGCTTCAACTCCTGCTCCCGCACAGACCTGTACTTTGTGCCCCTTGACGGCTCCAAGCTGGCCAAGAAAAGAGCAGACTTGGTGGAGAAAGTGCGTCGAGAGGCTGAGCAGAAGGCCCGCGAAGAGAAGGAGCGGGAACGGGAACGAGAGCGGGAGAAGGAGCGGGAGCGGGAGAAGGAGCGGGAGCTGGAGAGGAGTGTGGTAGGTCTGGGAGCCCCACTGCCGCCGCGCAGCCAGGGCGGATGCTCGAGGGCCCCCTGGGCCGCTCCCCGCTGGGACCCTGAAGCCGGTCTCTCTGCTCTTTTGCAGAAGATGGCCCAGGAGGGCCGTCCGGTCGAGTGCTCCTCCCTCGGGCCGGTTCCCCACCGCCCCTCCTTCGAGCAGGGCAGTGCTGTAGCGACTGTTCCCCCATACCTGGGCCCCGACACCCCGGCTCTGCGCACCCTTAGCGAGTACGCCCGGCCCCACGTCATGTCCCCCAACAACCGCAACCACCCTTTCTACGTGCCCCTGGGCGCCGTGGACCCGGGCCTGCTGGGCTACAACGTGCCAGCCATCTACAGCAGCGATCCGGCCACGCGGGAGCGGGAGCTGCGCGAGCGCGAGGCCCGCGAACGAGACCTGAGGGACCGGGACCTGCGCGAACGCCTCAAGCCTGGCTTTGAAGTCAAACCGGCCGAGTTGGAGCAGCTCCACGCCGTGCCCGCCGCTGCCATGGATCCTTTCCCACGCCACGGCGGGCTGAGTCTGCAGACGGCCCCCGGCCTTCATCCCGCTTTTCCCTTCCACCCAGGGCTGGGCCACTTGGAGCGGGAGAGGCTGGCGCTGGCAGCCGGCCCCACCCTTCGTCCCGACATGTCCTACGCCGAGCGCCTGGCGGCCGAACGCCAGCACGCCGAGCGGGTGGCGGCGCTCAGCAACGACCCTCTGGCCCGGCTGCAGATGCTCAATGTGACACCTCATCATCATCAGCATTCCCACATCCACTCCCACCTTCATCTCCACCAGCAGGATGCCATACACGCAGGTAAGGGCTGTGTGGTGCTGGTGCCTTGCACAAAGCCCTGATTTCTGTCCTAGTGTGACTTCCTTGCGCTCCCTCCCTCTGGCCCTGGGGAACCCTAAAAGCTGACAAGATTAAACTTTGAGGCCATATATTTTCAGCCAGAAGAGCCCAACATCATGGTCATTCTTCCTTTTTCCCACTCCCCTCCCACCAAAGGCACTGACACTGCTGATCAGTGGCCAGCAAAATTGTTTGCACTGTGTCCTTTTGTTATGGATCTGTGGGGCCACAGTACAAGTGCTGTAGTCCCACTGACTGTCTGGGTGGTGCTGCTGTGATCTGCATTCCTTACACTGGAGTCTGCAGAGGGAGGAGGAGCCCTGCTAGAACAGTTTTGGCAGCGTCCTTAGGACTAATGAAATGCTGGTTCTCAGTGGCTGCAGATAGTGGGATGGGATGGGATGGGATGGGATGGGATGGGATGGGATGGGATGGGATGGGATGGGATGGGATGGGATGGGATGGGATAGGAGGTGGGCTAATCATAAGGAACTGGAGGCTGCTGTTCTTCAGAATTGAATGGTGGTCCCTTCCATTTCCACATCCTGCAGGAAAGCAAAGTAAAATGTTTAAAGATGAAAATCTCAGGGAAGTAAAGCGCAAGCTAGAGTGCAATAGGAAAAAAAGTGTTGTGCCTGCTCAGGTGCTGTGAGCGGTCAGTGGGGTCTGGTGTCAGTCACAGATGCTGGCTCTGAGCAACTGCTCAGAGATGGCACAAGGTACAAGTGAGTGTCCATTTTCCCTACCATTCATGGCTGGGCACCTTAGTCTGGCTGGGAGTCCAAACCACTAGAAAGAGAATCTGTGCTGGATAAGACCTGGAAAAGAAAGCAACCCAGTACAAGTATGCACATGAATGGTGGTTGGGGGTGACAGATGGGCATGATATGGGGTGCAGATCTGATTGCAGAGCAGGTCCTTGCAGAACCCTGCTGAACTTCGAAAGAACAGTATTTCTTCCTGAGGAGTGTAGGGACAGAGCTCTGCCAGACTAGTTCACATGCAGTTCGATGCAGGCAAAAAGAGTAACACTCAGAAGGAGATGACACTATGTTGTTTAGCTGTGAAATCATCCCATCCCTAACACACTCTGATCCTCCCTCCATATCTGTTTTGTGAGGCCTTGTGCCTATCTCTGTGTTACTTGCTACAAAGCCTGGGACAATTATCTTGTGGTATCTTTTCTTCCCAGCCTCAGCTTCCGTTCACCCTCTAATCGACCCGCTTGCCTCGGGATCACACCTCACCCGGATACCATACCCAGCTGGAACCATCCCCAACCCTCTCCTGCCTCACCCTCTACATGAGAATGAAGTGCTGCGCCACCAGCTCTTTGGTAAGGAACTTCACAGGGACTGCTGTTCTCCTCCAGAGAGCATCAGCAGAGTTCCGAGGGGCACGGGCGTCACAGGACCAGACTAAGATCTGTTAAACAGGTCAGGACAGGCCGGTGAGCAGGTCCTGCACGTGGGAATGAGGGAATGGGGGTGCAGCAGGGTCTTGGCTGAGCTGTGGGGCCTTGGATGGAGCATTAACTGGGCTCTTCTCTGTGTCACTGTGGCTGCAGCCGCGCCCTACAGGGACCTGCCGGGCTCGCTGTCGGCGCCCATGTCGGCGGCGCACCAGCTGCAGGCCATGCACGCGCAGTCGGCCGAGCTGCAGCGCCTGGCTCTGGAGCAGCAGCAGTGGCTCCACGCCCACCACCCCCTGCACGGTGTGCCGCTCCCCACGCAGGAGGACTACTACAGGTGCGTGCAGCTGCCCTCTCCTCGCAGGAACACCTCCAGGCCCAGCCCTGGCGTGGGGCTGGCACAGGCAGCGCGAGCAGGGAAGCATTGCCCCTGGCGTGGGTGGCTGTGGCCAAGCCCACACCGGGAACAGGGACGCTTTGCCACGGGGCACAGCTGTGGCTGGCCGCCAGGAAAGTCTGCTTGGCAAGTGTCTACTCAATCCCTTGGGAGATCTCAGCTCCTCCCCTCTGAGGGGGGAGATAACTTTTATATGTTTCACACATGTTAATGCAGTTATGACTAACCCATACCCCTGCCAAAATGCAAAACATTTATAAGGGTTTGATGGTTTTGCCAAGACAAGGAATTCACAAGTGCATGGGGAGGCACACTGGGAAAGAGAGAGGTGGAATGTTGTACCTTTTCAACAGTATCTCCTACTTCAAGGATCTACAAAACCTCCCAAGCCAGCAGTGTTGTGTGGGTCCAGATGAACAAAGGCAGGGAATGGTATAAATTGCCTTTTTTTCCTTTCACTATCACCTTGTTCCTCTTTTTTATCCTAGCCACCTGAAGAAGGAAAGCGACAAACCCCTTTAAATGGACTTCCACTGTCAGTGTGACATCATCATGTCTTTCTATCAAGAGGAGCAATCAATCAACCAAATCCTGGGGGAGGGGAAGCTGCAAAGTGACACATCCTGATCCCACCATGCAGTAGAGTACAAGAGAAGATGACAAAAAGTATGGGATGGCATCCTGGGAAAAGTGGAGGAGAGCAAATGGGGAGGGACTGACACACCCCTAATGGACCTGAAGCAATTGGTACGTGATTTCAGCTGAGCTCTGAAGAGAAGAGAATCAGCACTGCACAGAGCTCCAAAAGACAAAGACTGACATGAATTCAGGGTGGCAGGAGCTCCATCCTTTGTTTTGGGGGAACAGTTGCATTAAATAAAAAGTGCAGAGCATTGCAGGACTTCATGTACAGGATGCTCCTGCCTTTTCTGCTTCTGCAGGAGGAGGTGCAGCCAAGAAATAACTGCAAACACAAAAGAGCCTTTTTTCAAGATTCCTCCTCAACACCCCATCCCCCCTTTAACTGTAAGCTTAGCGATACAGAAGAGCAACGTGGAACTTTTTCAGATTAGCCAGAGCAGCTTCCCATTCTCCCAACATCTCTTCAGATGCAAACAAAGTGTTCCAGGTCCCTTGCTGAGCGGCCTCTCCTGCCTGCGGAGCGTCCGGTCCCAGCCATCGGGGTGCGAAGCACCGCAGGACTGTTTGCAGGACGGGGGCTGTGCTGTCCCCAGCTGATGGGAAGGGGCGCGGCCATGAGGTGCTAAGCACCAGCAGACTGTTTTGGACACTGCCATCAGCACCGTGACCCCTCTGAGCCCCGTGGGGAGAGCTGGCATGGCGTGACACTGCGTCCTGGGACTGTCTGTAAGATGGTGGCTGCCCCTTTCCCCTCACCCCTCCTAATTGATGTACTTTAACTCATGCACATCCTATTAGACGTGGCAGTTTTATGTAGCAACTTGTGACTCCCTTGCCCCTGCGTGCGTGTTCTGATTTCACAGTTGTATCTCTCGATTGGTCCCCCATATATATATATATTTACTTAACCATTAAAGGAAAAAACAACCAACAACCCAGCTATGGAAAAGAAAAAAAAACAACCACCCAAAAGATGTTTCCCACGCACTCCCGAGCCCTGACACACATTCTAATAATTTATATATATAAATATATATATGAAGCTCTTAAAAAAGGAAAAAAAAAAGACAAAAAAACCCTTTCAGAAACGGGACTCTGGTGTGTTCTTTTCTTTTCAGTGGGGCCAGGGGGAGAAGGGCAGAAACACTCCCGGTGAAAAGTGGGAGAGGCTGGAAGTGGGCACCGCCTCGGGAAAGGCGTGCGGGAGCCCGGCAACCACGGGAGGGGCGGGGCGTGCGCACGGCGGGCCAATGAGAAGCGAGTAATTTGCATACGGTCCGGGCGGCACGGCTGGCCCGTTTGACGGCACCGGAGACCGCCGGTATCGGCTTTGAGCGGGGCAGGCGGGCGGCGTCGGGTCGGGGACCCGCAGGGGAAACGGCCCAGGAGAAGAGCGGTCCTCGCCCTCACCTCGGGGTGGGTCGGCTCGGAGGGGTTCCTCGCCCGTGCGCCGTTTCCGGCAGTGATTTCAGCTCTTTTAGAATTTGTCCAGTAGGTTTCCCGCGCCCGCGGGAAGCCCCTCCCACAGGCGGTGCAATGACAGATCGGGGTGGGGGGGCGCAGGCGCGCTCGGGCGGGGCCGGGCTGGAGCCGGTGCCCGTCGGTGTGGGGCAGCAGCCGCGGCCGCCCCGCCGCGCCCCATGGCGGCCTCCGCGCAGCCCCCGGTGCCGCCGGCGCTGAGCGCGGAGCAGGCGAAGGGTGAGTGCGGGTGGGTCCGCGTCCCGGGCGGGCCGGCGGCCGAGGGCCCGTGCCGCGCCGCTGCGTGCGGGAGGCCGGCGGGCGGCTGAGTGCCCGTGTCCCGCAGCCGTGCTGGCGGAGGTGATCAAGGCGTTCGGGGCGCCCGAGAACGCGCAGCGCATGGAGGAAGCTCGGGACAACGCCTGCAACGACATGGGCAAGATGCTGCAGTTTCTGCTGCCCGTGGCCACCCAGATCCAGCAGGACGTGATCAAGGCCTACGGGTTCAGCAGCGACGGCGAAGGTGGGTTGTTCCCCCGCCGGGCGGGATGCTCCGGGCCCGCCCGGGCAGCGGGGCGTCCCGCCCACCCCCTTCCCTTGCAGGCGTCCTGAAATTCGCCCGGCTGATCAAGTCCTACGAGTCACAGGACCCGGAGATCGCCAGCATGTCCGGCAAGCTCAAGGCCATGTTCCTGCCGCCCATGACGCTGCCGCCACACGGGGCCGGCACCGGCGGAGTTGCTGCCTCCTGAGCCCGCGGAGCTCTCCCGGTGCTCCGGCTGGTGCCCTGCTTCCGAGGTGCACGTCCTGTCAGCCCTGGGAACGGGGCATTGAACAAGGGAGACGCGGTCCTGGAAGGAATGGGATGCTCCGTGTCTGCTCGCGTGTCTGCTCGCGAATAAAGCGTATGTTGAAAATGCCAGTGTTTCATGAATGGCCGTGAGCTCGGCAGTGCTGCTCCCTGGTGCAGAGGCAGGTACAGCAGTGCTCTCTGCATGACACTTGTGACGCTCTTTTGGGAGGCCCAGTAGGCACCATGTTCTGCAAAAAGGTTTGTGCAGAGCCTCGGTGTGAAGCCCTAGGATCTGGTATCAGAGAGACAGGTATTAAGCACGTTACAAGGGCAAGCATTTTCAGACGTGCTGTTTGAAGCATAATGTGTCCCTCAACACGATTAGTGCTGTTCAGCAGGTGTTGTAAGTGCCATTGAGGCCCCTGTCGCAGCAGGGTCAGTGCTAATTTACTCCTGCTCCCTTGTTTTGTGGCTGAATGTGCAATCCAGCATATTATCCTTAGTGAAAAATGCAGCGGAGAGATGCAGCAGGGAGCTACCGAGCGTGGGAGGGCTGGGCTTGCCCCGTTTGGCTGCAGCCTGGATTACAACAACATAAACAACGTAAAATTTTTATCTCACCTTTTTTTTCGGACTGCAGAGGGATCAACCTAGTGGTGCAGCCTTGCTCCTTTGCAATGTTTTCTTTGCAGTGTCATTCAGAGGGACATCAGGTATGTCTGCTTGTAGCCTCCTGCCCTCTGTCCCTATTGTCCTTGGAAGAATTGAGGTCTTTGGCGACAGGAACAGGGGAAAGGGGCTGAGAGTGAAGGAGCCAGGCCTGGGAGAGCAGGGAGCTGCAAGCCAGGTGTGAGGGAGCTACGTCGGGAGTTCTGTGCTCCCAGTTACAAAGCGGGCAGGAATGCAGCCAGCGAGGGCGTGAGCTCAGTGGATGGGAGGCAGGAAGAGCAGTCGGTCCCTTCCGTCTCCATCTACCTCTCCGAGCCTGGCCTTGGCCTTCCCCCACCCCTTTGATTATTCATTAACTGCAGTCCAGGAAGTGCTTTGCAAATGGTGAAAATTAAGCCCGCGGCTTGAGGCCTGAGGTTTTCCTGACCTGGAGCTACCTCCTCCTTATTCCGCCTGGGAGCAGGCGGAGTTCGGGGCTTCGCCTGTGCACATCGGGCTCAGGTGAGTCACGGGAGGTGCTGCACCCGCAGGCACGGCCAGCTGCTGCTCCAGCGCCCCGGCACTCACCGCCATGAGCATCCCGCCCCGCCGCCAGGGTGCCACGCCATCCCTCCTCTATCCAGGTCTTTGATCTCCCTCCCAAATCCGTTTCAACATCCTTTCTTGGTAATTCCAATATTGCTTTATTTTCTTTAGTAGGACCCCCCCTTGGCTGAGGGCTGTGGTACTTCCTCCACCAGCTCCTGTCAGTCCTCCATCAGTGGGGATCTGAGAGACAAGAACCTGATGCCATCCCGTGGGTGAGTGCTGTGAATGCTAGTTAGGGCAAGAAAACAAGAGTTGTTGGTGAGAAAAATAAAAATAGCAGCAGTAGGAATTAGGCGCAGAAGGGGAAAACGCCCAGTTTCTAATAAGAGCTGCCTATTAGAGGTAGCCAGAGGATTGGAGCTCGCTGTGCTTTACATCATTACTGTTGCTTCTTCTCACTTTGATAAGGAGCAAGCAGGGTTTGTGATGGCCAGTCTGCTGCAGTTCCTCTGCCACCCTGCAGCTGCAGCATCTCTGAATGGGTTTGCAGAGAGAGATGTCAGCTGCCTGGCCTTTTAAATGCTGGTTATTCCTTTATTTGCTGCAGTCTTTCCTAGCCCTTTATGGAACAAAAAATGGTACCTACAATCCTCGTGGTCAGTCCAAACAGGTGTCTTGCTCTGGAAGGGTGTCAGAAAATGGGATTCACACTGGCATTACTCTCTGGTAAGAATTTGGGCAACCACAGTGGTCCTGCACTGTGCTGGAGCCCCAAGGCCTGATGGAGAGCGTATGGCTTTGGCAGGTCACAGGAAGACGGTCCATCAGCCCATCCCCAGGCAGCCTTTGCTCGGCACTAATGACTGAACTACAGCAGACTTCTGTACAGAACAGCAAAACCTCCTGTCTGAAATCATCTCTGTGCTGAGATTTACAAGAAGAAGACTGACAAATGCAATGCTCATTCTCAAAAAGGGCTCCAAATTAGCTCCCCCTCAAATGTGAGAGAAGCATGGAACAATAAAGTCATTATCTGAACAGGAGGGTGCACAGTATAATGGGGAGAGCAATGAATGTGATACTAAAGTGCCAGCATCTGCTTTTGTAAAGGTAAATATGGTCCTGTAAAACTGGAGGGTTTTGAGGGACTTAGGAAACATATGGATAAGGCAGGTCTGGCCAGTACAGTTTGCTTGGATTTAAAGAATTTGGCAAAGACTCTCTCATCAAAGTCTTTAAATAAAGGCTGAAATCACAGGATAAAAAAAAAGATGAAGATTTTCTTGAGTAAAGAAATACTAGAGAATAGTAAATGGAAGGTGGGAATTAACATCCCATTTTTACAGCAAAGGGAAGTCATCAGTGGTCAGATCACAGGGGCCTTATCTGAAATACAGGCTGTTCAGTATATTCCCAAGTGACCTGGGAATACTGGTGAGGTGAGAAAATTGGATGATGGTAGAAAGTTATTCAGGATAATAGGGTGGGAGTTGACTTGTGAGTAATTTCAGAAAGACCTAATGGCAGTGAATGAGTGGGCAGTAGAGCAGCAGATGAAAAGGCTTATGTAAAACAATGTTCATACAGAAAAATAATACAAAAATTGCATATAAAACAATGACTGTGAACTAATGGTAATCCCTCTTTGATTATAGAAGTCCATGCAGTTGTTATCTTAATGCTTGGTTGTAGTGAACATCAGAAATCACCACTGTCCATGACTCACCAACATTTTGAACACCACAGTTCTGTGCCCACTTTCACTCTTATCTCCAAATCAAAATGCCAGAATTGGAAATATCTCTGAGAGAGACAGCAAAGGTGGTCAGAGGTGTAGAATAGTTCTGTACAAAAAGAACCCTTAGTAGGGCTGGAGTCTTCAGCCTGAGGATGGATATGGATATTTCAGGTCTGTTACCACGAGTAGCTTGGAGCAAGGGGAGAGAAACAGGAACCACAGACTGATTTTCCTTTTTTTGCAACAACCAGGTGGTAAAAAAGAGGCAGGGAGCAGGTTATAAATGAGTCAAAGGAGGGGGTGTTTCTGTAACTGAGCAATGGAGCTCTTTGCCAAAGGGTGCAAAATTTGTTATGCATTTGACAGCTGACTACAAGTAGCTGCGAACAGAGGCTTAGGAAGTACAAAGGCAAAAGAAACTCTGTACACAATCTTTCTCTCTGCTCTTCCTTTGACAACCATTTTGACCTCTGCTCTGCCTAGTGCCACCCCTGCTGCCCCAAAACTGGCTCAGGTGTCTCAGGGCCCCATTTGGCTGAGTCCTGACACCTGCCAGGGTGGAGGCTCCTCCGCTGCACTGGAGACCTGTGGCAAGTGCTGAACCCCCTTGGGGGGGAGCACGTGTGCAGTTTTTCCTGATACCTAATCAGAATTTCCCTTGCTGCAAGTCATGCCTGTTGCCTCTTGTCTTTTGGTTGTGTCCCACAAAAAAGAACCTGACTTATCAGCTCTAAACCCCCATGGCCCCTTTTAGCTTGTCTCAGACAAGTGTTAAATCCCTCCTTAAGCATCTTTTCTTCAAGTTGAATGAGCCCAGCTTGCTCTCTGCTATGTTCCAGGCTCTTCACTGCATCAGTGGCATTATGCTGGATCATTTCCAGTTTCTCAGGGCCTTTTTTTCTTGCAGCAATCCAGATGTGTGGTTTTTAATTAGCTATTTCATTTATCTTCTGCTGTAAATTTGTTACTGCGCTAGCTGGGGCCTGCTTCCACGAGGGATTTACAAGAAGTTCTAACACCTGTGTTGTACTGAAAGCCAAAGAGTGTAAGAGTAGTCTCTTTGCTGAAATCTCTTGACCTCTTAATTAGATTAAAAAGTGTTTTAGTGGCTCAATTATAGTCTTATTATATTTAGTGGCTCAGCTGTTCCGTGCTGCAGCCATTTGGGAGAGCAGCCTCGAAGATACCGACTGATGGCTTCTCTGTGGTGACATTTCCCTCCCTTACTGATAGTTTTTAATTGGATGGCCCAGATCAAAGACACCAGGGCAGCTGCATGCATCCACTCCTTTCCTAAAATGAAAGCATAAACTCATCCTCTAAATTATGTGATATGGGGTTTTTGTCCACAAAAATACTGTCAAGAGATTACACTGCACCCTGTGGCTTGTCTTTCTGCAAGATGCTGAGTTACATGGGATAAGTGCTCTCTCACCCTTTCTTATCCTGGTCTGGGCTCTTTGCCACCTTTTTCTTTCCCTGTTCCCCTGTGTCCAGCTAATGTTCAATTCCTCAGACAGATTTTCTCCTTCAGTGTAGGGTGCAGGGATGCCTAAGTTTTGTTTTTTGTCTGCCTTGGCTTCATATCGACTCAGCATGCTTTAATATGATTTTGATATCAGGAATTATTTTTTGGGACTGCTCCCTGGAAGTTCCTGCCTTTTCTCCCTTGGCAATAAACAACACTTGTTTCCTGTTCCCGCTAGACTGATTTAGGTGCCGCCTTTCTGGTGTAACTTCTACAACTTTGTGCAGAAGTTGTTCCCTTGAGTTGCTCCCGTGCATTTAAAATCTCCTTGGTTTTTAATATCAGTTCTAAGTCAGTACCCCTGGCTGCCTGCAGCTCACCACACCCCAGCTCACCATGTGCATGAAACCAGAAGCATTTCTAAGGAAGCTTCTGGAGGTGCCTGGGTTGCCTTTCTAGCAATGAAGTTTTGCTTCCCACTCGTCTCTCCTGTACTTCCCTTTGTTGCTGGTTTCTGTCTTGGCCACGAGTTTTTGTCTAAGTCTTAGCTAGCAGCCTGTTCATCTTTTTGCAGGATTTCCCAGTCTGGTGGTATGTGGGGAAGTATGCAGCTGCTGCTGTTGCTTGAAATGAGCAAGGCTCTTGCTGTTCCTGCTGCCCACATCGCACAGGGTAGCTGAGATGGCCCCAGGGAAAAGCCAGGCTCCTTTGCCAGCTGGATTGCACTCTTAGGCCACGGCTTAGCTCCCATTCTTTCACCAGACCTGCAGACTTGAAGCGAGTGCTGTGGGCAGGGCAGTCATGGGCCACAGCTGGACACAGCCAGGTGACTGGAATGGTTTTCCTTCTTGTACTTGGCTGTCCAGGTTGTCAGCTTTGGCCTCAGTGTGGGGTGCTGGGATTTTGAAGGTCCTCGGCTCAGCTCCCTCAGTGCTGTGTGGGCTCCCTGTAGCTGTTTGTCCTGGTCTCTGCCTCGTTCCTGAGCAGCTTCACCACCTTCTCCCAACCTCCCCATCCCTTTTGAGCTACCACTGCCCATGTCAGTCCCATCCCGTGGCAGGCTGGTTTCAGGCAGGCACTGCTGTGCTCAGAGCACTAGCCTGGACCTTGAAGTCTGCAGCTCTGGGTTCACACAGATTCCCCCATGCCTGTACAGAGCATGTAGGACATTTGGGACCATTTGTGTTTCTCGTTGGCCTTTTGGAGGGAAAGGGGAGTAGAGGACAAGCAGAACTGAGTTTTGTGAACATGGCCAGAACCCAAAATGCATGCGAAGAGTCAGCTCTTGGGTGCTAAAGACAGGGACCCAAAAATAATAGGGGCTATGGGGAGGAAAGACACAAAAGGAGAAGCAGAAGTGTATGCAAAGCAGCTCGGGGCTGCGGAGTGGATGGCTCAGAGCGCTTCCTGTTCCCGGAGCCGTGTGTGCCCCGCTGTGTTCGGGCTCGCGCCTGCCCCTGCCCAGCAGCGCTGCACAGCGGGCCAGGGAGCAAGGCACCTGTGCAGGGAGAGGTGCACGGAGAGGGCCTGAATGGACTGACAGTCAGCTCCTGGAGAGATACATGGCCAGCTCCCAAGAGGCGCAGGAACAACGTGGCGTTGGGTGCCCCTGCACAGACCTCCGACTTCCCTTTCCCTTCCAGCGCAAACTGATTTTTCCTCTGTTTTTTGCATTGCTTTGGTGGCAGCCACTTGGCCGCCTCTGCTTTCTCCCTCCACAATGGTGAGGTAAGAGGGTCTGAGAGGTCTGTGTGTGTGAGGAATGGAACCAGGGAAGTAGGATGGATGAGGGCAAGGATGGCCCTGGAAGCCGTATCTCTCATGGGAACCATCCATAGGCTGGGGCAGGCATCAGGCAGGAAGGGATGCTGCATGGAGAGGGATGCTGGCTTTCACCTAGGGATGCTGGCCAGGGACCATTCTGCATCCTACAGATCTCCACAATAGTGCCTGGCTTTTTTTATTCACTTGGTCTTGCTGTTATTTTCTCTGCTAGGTGGTTTCACCGTGACCTGAGTGGGCTGGAAGCTGAAGCCTTACTGAAGGGACGAGGTGTCCATGGGAGCTTCCTGGCCAGACCCAGTCGGAGGAATCAGGGGGATTTTTCCCTTTCAGTCCGGTCAGTAACTTGGACCCCAGCTTCTGTCTTTGCAGTGTTACATACACAGATTGCCTAGATCCTCACATGTCCTCTGGCGTCTTCTTCATCCTGCCTCTGTCCCTCTGAGTTCTTCTCAAGCTGTAAAATGACCTCAGCTTCCCAGTGTCTTCTAGAGCCTCCCTCAAGTCGTCCAAGGAGCTTCTCTTTCCAGTCATCTTCATTCACAGAGATGGTTTGCTCTGGTTCCACGGTGGGAGGTAGTGCAGGACACCTTCCTGCCCCTTTCCCAACCACCTCATTGGACTGCCTTGTGCTTTATTCCACAGGGTTGGTGATCAGGTAACCCACATCCGCATCCAGAATACTGGGGATTTCTATGACCTGTATGGAGGGGAGAAGTTTGCCACCTTGTCAGAATTGGTGGAGTACTACACACAGCAACAGGGCTCGCTGCAGGACAAAGATGGAACCATCATCGACTTGAGATACCCGCTCAACTGTTCTGACCCCACGACAGAGAGGTACGGGGACAGCATGGAGCTGCTGTGCCTGTGATTAAATGTTTCCTGGCCTCTTTATGTCCTGCCAGCATCCCCAGAGCAAATCCTGCCAAAAATGCCTCCTGCCTTTCTTAACCTCCTCTGTGTCCATGGGGGCAGCATCCCCAGGAATAGCTGTGTGTACCTTGATCCATCACAGCAGACCTAGCAGGGATCTATTTTTACTTTTGGTTTCCGGTTGCCTTTGCTATTTATACGCTGTTTTTGAAAGAAAAGGTTGCGGTGTCCGCTGTGGGTCTGCAGTGGTCTGTGAAGGGACGCGTTGTGTGGAAGCCCTCAGTTGTGCCCCAAACCTCCCTGGTTATTCTAAACCTGGGTGACTCACGTAGCTGCGAGCAGGACCATGTTCCCCTGCTATTCCTGGCCTGCTTAGTCTCCTTCCTGTCCCCGCTTTGCATGTGTCTCTGACACCAAGTTCCTAAATCAAATCAGGTGGCTTTGCCCTTGCGTTTTGCTTTCAGGCCCTTTGATGCAGCTCGGGGGAGCTGTCATGCCTTGCTCTGGAGTGACAACTCCTTCTTGCATAGGTCCTCCTTGGGCACCTGGAGGCAGCGAGCAGAGAGGCTGAAACATCGGGGCACACCCCAGCTTGCTTGGGGTCAGGCTGCAGAGGGGCACGTCTTCTGCTGGCTGTCCTCTCCAGTCAAGGCTATTGCTTCGTGGCCCTGCAGTTTCCTCCCTTCCTCCTGCGGTTGGAAACTTACCCCCTCCCCCTTCGGGCTCTTACGAAAGCTCCTCTCACTCTCTCCCCAAGTGATTTTCCGTCACGTGGCTTTGAAGAGCTGGGCTGTGCTGGGGGAGGGAGGAGTGGGACCCATTAACCCCCTCCTCCCTGTGGGGAGGGGAGGCTGGCAGACCTCTTTGATGGGCAGGAGGCGCCAACTGATGCCAAGGTGGCACCTGAGCACATGGTGGCTGAACCGTTCTCTGAGAGGAGGTTCAGAAATTAATGACAGCTGTGCACTGAGTGTCACCAGCTGCTTCTTGCAGTACATGAGGTGAGGGTCAGCAAAAGTTACTTGCTGAGCCCAGTAATAACTGTGTGAACCTCCTGCCGTACGTGGAGCAACCCCTTGCTCTGATCGGAGGCAGGGGAGAATGAATAAATGCCCCGGCTGCCTCTGTGACTGGGCTGTGGCCTCCTGGACTCCATCTCAGTTCATGGGAACAAATAGCCCCCTAACAATGTGAAGTTCACCAGGCCAGGCCTTCCCTGTTTTAGCTGCTCCATGGAAGTAAATCCATTCCCACATCCCGATGGTGAGGCAGGGAACACCTTGGTCAAATGGGGATGCTCCTGACCTTGTGCTAGGAGGAGAGAAGGAGCTGCTGAGTGTTTGTATTGAGGACAGCAGTGTGCACATGGATCAGCTCCTGGTGCTCAGGGTGATTGCTGCAGTGTGGTGTGCTCAGAGAGTGGGAATTATCCTTTGAGTGAAGAGGTGACTGAGTTTCAGAAAGAGGAGTTGCTGGAATGGTTCTTTAATGGATCTGATCTCAGCACAACCATCCGGGAGCTGCTAAATCTGATGGGAGAGTTTCTGACATAGTGGAGGCTTATTTTTGTTTCCCTGGTGTTTGAGTTTCCAGAGCCCCTTGCAGCAGTAAGGCAGGAGTTCCAATAATACTGTGAGGTGCTGAAACACACAGACTGCCCTCTCCCAGCAAGTGTTCCAGGCAGAAAGTATTACTTACCTGTGCCTTTGTGTGTGTCACACAACGGGTCACACTTGGTGCTTTCCCACTGTGTCCTCCAGTACCAGCCTTCTGCTCCCTAGGTCCCTTCTGTCTCCACCTCATCCCTTGCACTTTCTTCTTTCTTCTTTCTTCTTCTTTCTTCTTTCTTCTTCTTTCTTCTTTCTTCTTTCTTCTTTCTTCTTTCTTCTTTCTTCTTTCTTCTTTCTTCTTTCTTCTTTCTTCTTTCTTCTTTCTTCTTTCTTCTTTCTTCTTTCTTCTTTCTTCTTCTTTCTTCTTTCTCCTCTGCCTGGCTCTCCACTTTCTGTCTCATCTGCTTTTCCCAAGATCCTGCTCCTTCTTCCTTCCTCTCTGTCTCCCCCTTCCTTTCTTCCTCCCTCACCCTTCCCCAGTGCTGCTGTTTTTCACTCATCAGCTCAAGGGCATCCACTTCCCGCATCCCACCTCTTTTTTAACCCTCTCTTGTTTTTCCTTAGGTGGTACCATGGGCATCTGTCAGGCCCTGCAGCTGAGTCCCTGCTCCAGGGCAAAGCTACCCCTTGGACCTTCTTGGTGCGGGAGAGCCTCAGCAAACCTGGGGACTTTGTCTTGTCTGTGCTCACTGACCAGCCTAAGCCTGGCTCTGATGCTGCAGCGGGGGCAGCCGGTGCCTCTGGGGCGCGGCTCAAAGTCACACACATCAAGATCATGTGTGAGGTGAGCAGTGGGAGGCAGGAGGAGAGGCAGTGGTCTGATGGATGATACCAAAATGGCTGTGACAATTTTGCCTGTTTTTTCATGTGGGATGATGAGATTCCATGGAGAGAAGGCAACTGGCCTTAAATGGGATAGGAGGTCAATACACCTTCTCTGGGCTTTGATCCGCTGAGAGCACAGTGCCATGAACTCCATGTGCTCAGGACAAACTCTCTGTCCTCCCTGCCAGAGGAAGTGCTTTCCTAGATGATGCAGGGTGGTGCCTATGGATCTAAACCCCAGCATTGCCTTTTTCCTGCCTTTCACCAGCTTTATTCATCGGACAGGTGGAGAGAGTGGGAGTTTGCAGCCTGGAGAAAGCTCTGGGGAGATCTTACAGCACATTCCAGTACCCAAAGGAATCTCATGGGAAAGCTGGAGAGGGACTTTTTACAAGGGCATGGAGTGATAGAGCAAGGGAGAATGCCTTCACACTGAAATAGGGCAGGTTTAGATGGAATAATAGGAAAAAATACTGTGGGGTTGGTGAAGCACTGGCTCAGGTTTCCCAGAGAAACTGTGGATGCCCCATTCTTGGAAGTGTTTGAGGTGAGGCTGGAGGGAGCTCTGGGCAACCCAGGCTAGTGGATGGTGTCCCTGCCCATGGCAGGGGGTTTGGAATTAGCAGCCCTTTGTGATGCCTTCCAACCCAAACTATTCCAGGATTCTGAGTGTTATGAGTGAGACATTACACATTCTTCCTCTGTTTAGAATGGACGCTACACAATTGGAGGGGCTGAGATGTTTGACAGCTTGACAGATCTGGTGGAGCACTTCAAGAAGATTGGAATTGAGGAGATGTCTGGTTCCTTTGTGTACCTGAAGCAGGTAAGTCCAGTTTCCTGTTTTTTAGACGCCCTTTCGGGGGGGACTGATTTGTTGTTTTTTTCTGCTTTATGTCCCTTTCCTTCTTTTTTCCATGGTGCACAGAGGACACTTTGCTCTCCAGCAGCATCTCTCTTTCTCTCTCTCTCTCTCTCTCTCTCTCTCTCTCTCTCACCTGTTGTGTTTCCCCATCCCCAGCCCTATTATGCTACGAGGGTGAATGCTGCTGACATTGAGAACAGAGTGCACGAACTGAACAAGAAGACAAGTCTGTCTGAGGAGACGTCCAAGGCTGGATTCTGGGAGGAATTTGATGTAAGAAACTTCTGGGCGACATTATTTGGCTTTTTGGGAATTCTGCATGCACTACCTCATTCTCCATCCTCGATTTCTTCCTGTACACAAATTTCTTGTGTCTTGTCAATTTATTTCTGAAAGAAGTGTCTGTTTGGAACCAGTTCCCCTGGGGAATGAGTCTCATCTTTAAGTGAACCCAGTGATGTAGAAATGCACTTTTTTATGGTTGGGAGAGTGAGTCACCAAGACAGTAAGGGCACAAGCCTTAGACTTCTCAAGTCTAGGTTTGGTTTTCACTTCTCTTCTCCCCCACAGCGTGCCCATGTGTCATCAGAGCCACCACCACTGTGCCTCCTAGTGCCCACCTCCCCTGTCATACATTGTGACCTTGCCATGACTGTTCTTTCTTCTGCTCTCAGAGCCTGCAAAAACAGGAAGCCAAGCACCTGTTTGACCGTCATGAGGGCCAGAGACCTGAAAATAAGAGCAAGAACCGATACAAGAACATATTGCCCTGTGAGTCTTGCTTCTCCACTATAAAGAAAAATAAATGGACAGACAGGCAATGAAGAGCTGTCCAAGTCATCCCTCCCTCCAAGCCATCCCTGTCCTCCAGAACAGGTTACAATGTGTATGGCACTGACGATTTAAGAGCTGATGAGGAAGGTCACAGCTTTTTCCTGTCCTTGAAGGAAGGAGGGAGGGTTGCATCAGACTCATTAGCTTCTATGGTCCATCACAGAGGCAGAGAGATGGGAGGATGGAGTGAGATTGGTCTGAACCCAGAGGGAGAGCTGAGGCTGTGGGGCATCCCTGGGAATCATGACTGAGGTGGCACAGGGCAGTGAGGAGCTCTGTGTGGCTGTGCATGGAGTATCTCATTGCACTGTTCATTCTTTCACTGCACCCCCAGTTGATCACTCCAGAGTCATCCTCCAGGGAAGGGACCCAAATATACCTGGATCTGACTACATCAATGCCAACTATGTCAAGGTGAGATTCTTGAAAGACAGCTGTGTGCCTGTCCAGAACAGTGCTAAAGCAGGGCAAGGTCTGCTGCTCCTGCAGCCCTCCTGACCCTCCCCTGTCTGCACTCAGAACACCCTGATCAGCCCAGATGAGTGCACCAAGACCTACATCGCCAGCCAGGGCTGCCTGGATGCCACAGTCAATGACTTGTGGCAAATGGTGTGGCAGGAGAACACACGCATTATCGTGATGACAACACGGGAGGTGGAAAAAGGCCGGGTAAGTACCAGTCTGGAGGTGTCTCTCCTCCCTGTCAACCATTGTTCTGCTTTTTCTGTCTCTCCTGCCTTCTGCCCACCCTCACCCTGCCCTCTCTGCCCACACAGAACAAATGTGTGCCTTACTGGCCAGAGCTGGGCAGCACCAAGGAGTACGGTCCCTACCTTGTGCAGAACGCTGGGGAGCATGACGCGCTGGAGTACAAACTGCGGCACCTCTGCGTGTGCCCGAAGGATAACGTGAGTGTGTCTGACCAAGGGCTGCCATCCAACCCCTGGGTCTCACAGCCACCATGCACCTAAACCTGGGAACTCCTGGGTGCTGTGATGATGCTGCTGTTCCAGCATTCTTGGGGGTGGTGTGGTTTGGGCTGGAATCACACTGGTGGAATCACCAAGAAGTGGGCAGGAGACAGATTCTCTCTGGCTCCAGACTCACCTCTCCCTGGGACAGAGGCCTGGGGCAGGACTGGGTTGCAGTTTTACCAGTGGGGTGCTTTGCTCTTCTCAGGGCAAGGCTGTGCGTGAGATCTGGCAATACCAGTACCTGAGCTGGCCTGACCATGGTGTACCCAGTGAGCCGGGAGGAGTCCTCAGCTTCCTCGACCAGATAAACCAGAAGCAAGAGAGCATCCCCAACGCAGGGCCTATTCTGGTACACTGCAGGTTGGTACAGAGGCTGGAGTTTGAAGCATCCTCCATCCCTTATCTGGGGTGAGATACAGAAAGTCTGTCCTGCTGCTTCCAGCTGTACCCCAGGATTTGTGAGTGAAGCATATGCCAGTCCCAGTATTTGCTTTTTTCTTCTTCAGTGCCCCCACACCAAACTCTCTACTTGTTGAACCCGTGACTCTTTTGTGGCATTGCTGAAAGCTGCTACAAGAGGCACATCCTTCCCCAGAAAGCAGCTGCATTTTGTTTCAGGAGCTGTCTTGCTCTGACCTCTGCTTGTCCTCTCCTTGCAGCGCTGGGATTGGCCGCACTGGGACTATCATCGTCATTGATATGATAGTGGAAACAATCTCCACCAAGGGTAAGAGGACTCAAAATGAACTGGGCTACCCAGTAGGGCTTTGCCTTTGATTTCAGCTGCAGAGGGATGAAAACTATCAAGGTCCTGCCATAGCTTTAAGAAAGTTGTTCTGCTGGATCTCTCTACCATATCCACTTCTTACAGCTTTAGCCTTCCCTGAGCTTTGGCTTTTCCTCCAAGGCCAGACATCAAAGATACTGAGCAGGGGGAGAGATAGGAGCTTCATACAGGAATAAAGAGTATGGAAGGAGTGGAAACTTCTTGTCTGTCCTCTGCTGTGGCTGCTTTTGGTAGAGACCTGGGGGAGGGGGCAGTGAATATGTCCGCAAGCTTTTCTGGTGCTCCTTGCTAGGGCTGGACTGCGACATTGACATCCAGAAGACCATTCAGATGGTGAGGGCCCAGCGATCTGGGATGGTGCAGACAGAGGCCCAGTACAAGTTCATCTACATGGCCATCTGCCAGTTCATAGAGGCAACCAAGAAAAAGCTGGAAATTATCCAGGTGAGAGCAAAGGGGCTCTGCTGCCCTGTCAGCCTAAGCCCTGCATGCTGCTGGCTCTGAGCTCAAGTGTTCTGTTTCAGAAGCTTTGAGCTAACATTGAGACTTACACAGACTACAATGGTACAGTAAGAGCTGTGTCCCTGTTCCTCTCTTCTAAGACTTTTAAATTCAAGGGACAAGTTCATTAGCAGTTCAAGTACCAATCCCTTCTGAACTGCTGGACAGCAGTTAAATTTTAATGCAGTTACTTTAACTATGTTCTGAATAATATCACCAAGTGCTGTTTTGTTACAAACTTTGTTAGGACAAGCAGACTTTCCTTGCCTCTTCTTTCCTCTTTGTCTTTCACATCCTAGTTTTGCAGCTGCAAAATCTTTTCCTGCTATTTGAAAAGTGGTGTCTTTTCTCTTTCCTTGTAGCTTCTGACAGCATGCTGTAGCTCCTGCTGTTTTAATATTCTTTAGCAGAAATTTGGGACTTTTAGGCGTTCTAGTGCCTCCAGAGATTTGCTGCCCCACTGTTGCCTCCTGTACAAGGCTGCATTTGCACCTGCTGCTCACCTCTGGCAGAGGCAGTGTGCTGAGCCCAGGCACTTCAGCAATCCACTAACTTCCACTGAGATCCTGGCACAAAGTGGGCTTTAACAGCCAGAACTCTTCCATGGTGCCTCCAGATCACCCTCTTCTAAGCCTGTTTTTCCTCTCCTGCAGTCTCAGAAAGGCAAGCCAAACGAGTGTGAGTATGGGAACATCGCCTACCCCCCTGCAGTGAGGAATGCACACCCCAAGGTTTCCCGAAAACCCTCCAAGTAAGAGCTCACCCAAAGCAGAGACCCAAGTCTGCCTGCTGGCTTGGCTGGCTTTTTCCTCTTCCTCACTTTTTCCCTGGTCTTACAGGCAGAAAGAGGAGTCAACAGTGTACGAGAACTTGGGGAAAAAGGAGGAGAAGGTGCGGAAACAGCGCTCCTCAGAGAAGAAGCTGAAAGGCTCACTAAAGAAAAAATAATCATACATTGCAGGGACCCCATGGGGGTTTGAACCTGGGCTGCAGGACTGGAGCTCACATCCCAGCTGGCCTGTCTCACATTCCTTGCTCTTGGACTGGAACAAAGCCTTCCCCTTCTCTCCTGTGCCAGCTTTCAGTGCTGTGACCCATGGAGACAGTATCTCAGCTGACCAACTCCATGGTCCCTTGCCTGTGCAGGCCAGCAAAACACTGCCCTCTCATCATCCATTAGCAGGAAAAGGTCACACCCCTCCTTCCCTTGCTCCCTGAGCACCAGGCCCAAACCCACCTCTGCTGTGTCAGCTTCAGAGGAATTCTCAGCCAAGAGCTAAGGAAGGTCAATCCAGGAGCTACATCTCTGCCCAGTGCTGTGAGTTAGAGTTTATCCTGTTTGTGTTCCCTGAAGCCTCAGCTTTTCAAGTATGAAGGTTTGGGCCTGTTTCAGCTCAGCTCCTCTGCAATTCAACAGGAGACTTCCTCCTTCCTTAATACCAACCTTCTGCCCCTCTTATCCTTTTGCTATCCCATCCTTCACCAGGATGCTGTAAATATACCAGAATTTGATGTGATGGCCATGTTTTCTGTTTTGTTTGTAAATAAACTTGTGTTTGTTTGGCTACCAGGTCCCAAAAGGTGTTCTTCTCCGAGTGTTAGCTGTACTTCTGATTTTACCTGCAGACCTGAAAAGACTCAGAAGGATGGCTCTAGCTTAGTTTTCCTGATTTCATGTTGCCTTCAGGCTTCTGAACAGAAGCTGTGACCAATTATGGTGGCCTCTTGCTGTGAGGCTCAAGTGTTGGTGGTCAGCAGGGAAGCCTGAGCACAGAAAGTCAGGTGTGACAAACTCTGACACAGCTTTTATATCTAAATTTTACTTGTGGGTTTTCAAAATGTGAACAGACAAAGCCACAGTTGCTCTGACCTTGTGCTGGTAACGCTGCCACTTCCAGCAGCAGCCTGGTTCAAAGGCCTCCAGGGCCCCCTTCCCACCAGGATTTATACACAATGCATTGGGAGGAAGGACACTGCTTGCTGTCATTTGATATGGCAAGAAAGTTGGTTAGAAGCATTTGGAAGGCAGAAGAGACTTTGTGAACAGAGCCTCTTTCTGTGTGCCAGCCTTCAGCTTCCCTTAGCCTGTGAGCCCATAGGTCTGTGTGTGCATTTCCCAGCTGGCTCTGCCATTCCATTGCCACTAGAGGAAGAAACGGGAAAGGGGCAGAAATAAAAATGGGTGGAGGGACATGCTGTGTTTCATGATGCCAGATACCCTCTTGTAAGCAATGGGAAGCGGCTAAAGTCCTGGCCCTACGGAAACATCTACCTTTGCCTGAGACCCCTGGGTAGCTTCACAGGACAGGACCCACTCTCTTCCTTCTTAAACAGCTGCCACAGCCTAAAGCAAGGCATACCAAGGGTTAGCTTAAACTCTGCCTGAAAATGAAGACATCTTGTGGAACAAGCTCAGGTTACTGAGAACCTTCTTTGTGTTCAAATCCTGAGCTTGATGTGTCCATAGTGTCCAGTCTACAAAAAATTTTGGCAGAACAAGAACCTTCCTGATTGCACATGAAGAAATACAGCACTGTCATAAGCAGTTTACTCTCCTTTGCATAGGATCTGTTACACACAAATACTTTGGGGTGACTATTTGAGAATGCATTTTCAAAGCTGGTTCAAAGAGTTTGTGCTTCCATGATGCTGCAAGTCCACATATATAGGTATTAGTTATGGCTTGGATTGCCAGTAAGCCTTAAACTAGGAATCCATAGGTTTTATCTGTTCCTTTAAAGATCTTGTGCTGTGCTTCACCAGAGGAAGAAGTTCCCTAAAGGCCTCTTTTCTTCCCTGGAGAGCTCAGGTTGGAGTTGTTTGTAAAAAGAGATGGTTGGTTGTAAACAGGCATGATCTCTGGGGTGGCTGTCTTGACCATCATGATCATGAAACAGCTGAGTTGAAAGTCCTTGAGATAGGAGAAAAACTGTAAGTAAAGCTACTGCCCTGGACCTGGGGAGAGCAGACTTTAGGCTGCAGGGAAGCAGCTGGTAAGGTCCCCATGGAATCTGCTTTAGAGGACAGTGGGGTACATAAAAGCTGCTCAGTTTTTACAGGGCCTCTTCTCAGGAGCACAGGAACAGGCAGTTACAATGTGTCAGAAGTCCAGCCAGTGAGGCTGAGGGCTGGCTTGGCTGAGCAAGGAGCTCCTTCTGCAACTCAGCAGAAAGTGTACGGACTTTGGAAAGGACAGATTATGCAGGGGGACAGACATGCTCCTTGCCACTCTAAGGAAAAAAATCCCAAGCCTGAGTTGAAGCTGGCTGGTACTACAATGGGTAAAAATAGGCATTTTAAAGTATGTTAAGAGCAGAAAGAAGACTAAAAGAAACACTGTTCTGTCACTTGATGAGGTGGGTCACCTCATCCCCAAACAGTGATGAAGCAGAGACATTTAATGCTGCCTTTGCTTCTTCCTCTGACATTGGTGATGGGGGGGTGTCAGAGCCCAGGGCTGGATGGCCATGACTGGGGGAATGATGAACTCCCAGCTGACTTGGAACTCGTATGGGATTTGCTGCTGCAACTGGATGCACCCAAGTCTATGGGGCCCAGTGGGATTCCTCCCAGGGTACTGAAGAGGTGGTCATGTAACTGTGAGACCTCTCTCAGTTATTAATCAGCAGCCTTGGGAATCTGTATAAGTTGACATGGAGGCTGGCAAATGTTGTCCCAGTTTTCAAGAAGGGCAAGAAAGAAGATCTTGGTAATTACAAGTCAATCAGTTTCGCTTTGGTGCCTGGTAAAACTGTGGAGAAAATTAGTCTGGAAGCTATCAAGAAAAAGACTTGAAAGGCAATGCAGTCATTGATCAAAGTGTGCATGAGTTCTTGAAGGCAAAGTCATGCCTTACAAATGTAATAACCTTTCACAACAAGGCTACCCACCTAGCGGTCAAAAGGAAGGCAGATGTGGGGTGTTTTTTTGTTTTGGCAAAGCTTTAGATAGATCCCTCTGGACAGCATTCAGCACACAGCCACAATTTCATCCACACAAAACTGAACAAGAGCAAATGCCAGATTCTGCACCCAGAATGCTGCAATCCTGGATGTGAACACAGACTGAAGGATGAGACTGGGGTGCAGCCCTGCAGAAAAGGCTCTGAGCATTCTGAGTGATGGCAGGCCCTGCCAGGTGTGTTGTGCTGGGCTGTGCTAGCACAGAACAGTTAGCTGGCCAAAGAAGTGAGGGTCCCACTGCACTCAGCTCCAGCCTCACCATCACTGGGTGCAGCTTCAAGCTCCAGAAATACAAGGAGGATATAAAAATAATTATAATGTGTCCAAAGGAGGGCAACAAAGACAGCAAGGAAATGTGTCACTTACAAGGAGCAGCTGAGGATACAAAGTTAATTCAGCTTGGAGAAGACCAAGGGCTGACCTAACACCTTCTCATCAGGGGCAGCAGAAGGGGGGTGCTGATCTCTTTTCTTTGGTGTCCAGCAACAGGACACAGGGAATGGCTCAAAGCTGCACAGGGGAAAGTTCAGGTTGGATATCAGAAAAAAAGGTAATTTACAGGATGGCCAAGCTCCCCAGGGGAGCAGCCATAACCTTGAGTCTGTCTCTGTTCAAGATGTGTTTAGACAATGCTCTCACCTAAAGTTTAACTTCTAGGTTGCCCCGGACTTCATCCTTGTGAGTTCTTTCCAACTCAGGACATTCTATGATTCTATGCTGCTTTGATAACCTCAAAGCCTTAAATCTTGGTATAGAACACCCCAGAGAAACAGCAGAGACGCTCCCCCTAAAGGACACAAGATCTTGCTGTTGAAACACAAGCAAAGGAGAGTTTAGTCAGTGGAGGAAGATTTCTCCTTCTCTTTTCAGCCAGGAAAGCAGAGAGGGGGAAAAAGCCCAAGGTGTAACAATGGAGGCCAGGACACAGCATAGAGATGCTGTTGCGACCTGGAAAAGCAGGTCAACCTACCCTCATCTGCAGCCCTTCCTCACAGGCAGCTAAGGAACCAGCCTGGTCACCCACACAGCTCTGTGAGCATCCAAACATCTCTCCCCTCTCCCCACACTGTGATGATCTGCCATTGACCCTGAGTGAATTTCTTTCTTTTGTTCCTTTCCCTTCATCATCCTCATTCCAATTTCAACCAAATAAAATCTCTGTTCCACCTCTCACTACATAAAATAACCACTTTTTTCCCCATGCACTAAGCACACTTAGACACAATAAAAATTTGGGGTTTTTTTTTCTTTCTTTAATTTTTACAAATATTTGAAAGCATCACTGAGCAGACAGTGACACAAGTAAGATATTCCAGCAGTGACAGGCACCCAATGAATGGCATTGTCCTGAATTCAGTCCCAGGTTCTCTTGGGATCAAGAGTGAGAGAGAATCAAAATTTACTAGAAAAAAAAGCCTGGTGCTGATGGCAGAAGAACTCCCTCACTTGGCCAAAAAATAATTTGATATCCTACAGAAATCTAAATATTAAAGAAGATTAGAGGCAAATATCCATGTGGGTTAATACCAGTAAGCCCCTTTGCCCCCTCTCCAAATTTAACTGGTGGGATGAGGAAGGAATTGCAGCTGCCTAGAGGCAGAGCCCATTCCTGTAACTGAATCACCACAGATGGAGCAGAGGCATGGGGACAAAATCTGGCTACTGGATTAAAAACTTCATAGTGAGGACAAACAATACTAGTGGAGGGAGTTCAAAGATCCTCTCTCTTATCTTCTGCTGGTCAGCAATGCTGGTTCTAGGAATCTTCAGCTTCTTTCATTTCTTTCCTTTGGGTAGGAGGCTGTCACTGAAAGGGAGACAGAAGGGAGTCATCAGTACAAGTCACCAGAAAGGACAAGCAAAGCTGTACCAGCCCCTCAATATGGATTCTGAGGTATGGGTCACACCCAAAGGATCTGGACTTCCAAGTCCTTCCTATTAGGCAAGCATTTTGGTTTTTTTTTCCCAAAGCCCCTTAAATCTTCTGGAACAAATGTAACAGAATCTGGTCAGATGTGAGGAAAAAGGATGTTATAATCAAAGATCCCAGAGAAAAGAAACCAACTCGGCTTTCCCTTCTCAGTTCTGAGAAATCTAAGCTTTTAGCTGCATCCTGTTAGCTCAGCTGGCACTGAGTTTTTCAGTAAACACTGGACAGATTAGTCAAAGCCACCAAACTCCTGACAGCTCTGAAAACAGGAGATGGAGTGGTCTCACGTGAACTGGAAAGCTTTTGGACAATAACAAAAGCATCTTCCCCAGAGATCATCAGCCCAAACCACCACAAATTCCCAAGATCATCTGCCTGTCTCCTTCTAGCCCTGTCTGCCATAACCACAGGATGCCCTGCACATGTGGTAGCTCAGAGAAGGCTCCACAGTTACTGCTGCCTTTCCCATGCAAGGCTCCCTACAAGGCACACATGGAGCGCCAATTACTGCACACTCCATGTACATGTTTGTGTGGCTCCCTGCAAGGAAAGCTTCAAGTTTCACATCACAAATGGGAATTGAGGTGGGGACTGGAATAAACTTGCTGGGGCCAAAATGGCCCAGGCCAGAAACATGCCAGGCACCAGGAAACAGCAACACCCTGGTTCCAGTACTAACAAAGGGATCAAAATGTGCAGTGCCTTACCTTCCTCTGTGTCAGCAGATGCAGTAAGGGGTGCAGGGTGGGAAAGAAAAAAAACCAAGAGTAAATTGATGAGATTAAACAAAAAACCCCATTCCCACAGTAGGAGAGGCTGCTCCCTACTTGGCTATATCCTCTGACATTGGGGTCCTCTCAGAAAAAGATCCTGAGAGAGCTCCAGAAAGGGGAGCAGCTTCCCAGGCAGGGTGCAGACAAACCCAGGCACCCAGCCCCTTTACCTGGTGAAGGCCTCATCCTGCAGGTTCAGTACCAAGTTATCTGCTGTGAGATACACACGGTTTTGTGAGGCAGCAATCTGAAAAAGAAATTCATTACAGACATGGCATCCAGGACTAAAAATGCACATAGAGGAACAGCACCAGGAACCCACCTTCCCGTTCAGATACAGCACTCTTGTTAATTACTTAAGATCTCATTTAAATCAATGCAATTCCCCAAAACAACTCCCTACTTCCATAGTTCCCATCCCAGAGCCATCAGACTTTCTAAAAGAAGCATTCATTCTGTCTCTCTGTCACAAAGACCTTCGATCCCACATTTTTTCTGTCCCCCTTTCTCAGCTGCAGCTAACCAGAAGCTTTAGGTGGCTGCAGGAGAGGGTGGGTGATGGAATCTGATGTGGATCTGGCCATGTCATATGAAGGGCATGAACTCTGAGCCTCACATCTAATTGCAGATCCTTGCTAAGTCTTAAGCTCTACTTGAGCAGAGAAGGGCTGGGCAGGAACAAAGATCAGGACAGGGCAGATCACATTCGCCTTAAATTCATCATGTGGCCACTGGGTTGGGGGGGACACAAGGGCTGCAAAAGGACAAAGGGAATTCTGTGCCCAAATGCTCACCGTTTTTGAGATGTTTTGAGCAGCTCGGATCTTACGTAGCTTGATGTAGCCTGGATTCCTGCTGAGAGCTTCCCCGAGGTACAAGGGAACCAAAGTTAAGGAAAATCCCACAAACAGAAGCCGCTTACCCTCAAGGAATTCTTCCTAAGCCATATTAAAGAACATCTCAGTGGGTAAAAAGCAATCTCTTTCCCAGTAACATGAGCCTTTGGGTAAGCATATTTTCACCTGCCCAGACATGGACATTATGGATTATGGTCACACACAGCCAATGAAAGTTAAACTTTACAACAAGAAGCGCAGGTCCATGGCCTGTAACCTCAGACAAACCTCGCTCCAGCTGACTGCAGGAAGGGAAAAAAGAACAGTGACCTACTTGAGCTATCAACAGATCACAGTCTCCTAAGCATGAGCCCAGTGTGACAGATCCTCAGCACTGCCAAGCTCACAAGCCACATCCCACAAAATCTCCTGAAGCAGGATATCATCTTGGCAGCTGTCGCTTCTCCTTCAGCCTGAACTATCTTCTGCTTCTGCTCCTGCTTGGCCTTCTCCACCAGGAACTGGGCACGCTGTGCCTCCTGCTGGGCTGCAGGGAGAAGGGACACAGGCATTGGAAACACATTGTCTCTACCATCAGAACCTGACAGCTGAGACCAGGGGCTCTGCTTCCCAAAGAACCAGTAACATTCTGGGAACACATCCAAGTATAAAACATACCTGTAAAACCCACAGCACCCAGAGCCTCCACGCATACCCCCCACAGTGAGTGACAGAGTCCCAGTCTGAAGAGGAACCTTAGTTATGGGAACTCAGTCCCTCCTGTGGTCTATCCCATTAGCTACGGCTTTCTGGTAACACTTGCAAAATAAACCTGTTCAGCTCTGTTACTAAGGAGGCTTAGAGGTTTGTAACTCTGTGCCTGAACTTATACAGTGACACAGCAGTGACACACTAGCCCAAATTCCACCTCCTTGTTTAATAGCTCAGTGAAAAGGCAAAGGCAATCCACCCTTGTCAGGCACCAGTGGAACTCACCCACTTGCTTAGCCTCCACAGCAGCTGTGTATTCACGGCTGAAACTGAGCTCTGTGATAGCCACATCATCCAGGATGAGGCTGAAATCCTTGGCTCTCTCTGTCAGCTCTCTCCTAATGAGCAGAGACACCTGAAACACACACACAGCAACAAGAGTAGTCCCAAGCACAGGGTGCTCTCACTTCCTGAGCACTCCAAAAGCAAAGCACAACTGCTCCTCACAGCATTGGGAGAGACATTCCCCAATCCCAGCTCCAAACCATGGACATCTACACCACCTCTGAGTAACATATCCACAGGCACAAAAACCATTTTCAAAACTCTATTACAGCTCATTTATAGTTACTACTAAACTGCTCTATGCAAGTAACACTGTGAAAGTAAAAAACCTTGAAAGCATCTTTTGCTTTCACATCCTGCTACATCCAGTTCCATAGTTCCCACAGTTTTGGCAATAAGCATTTCGTTATCCACCCTGGTTTTGCCACTGTTTGCAGGCTGTGCTTTCATAACTGTACTCCAACACAAAAAAAGAAATGACCACATAATTTTTTAACCTGTATCACATCTCTTAATACAGTAGCTACTTGTCTCGTGTAGCTACTCCGCTTTTTTTGGCTGCTTTGGCTGGGTGTTGCTGTTAGATACTTTGATTTATTCTACTCTTACTTCCCAGCACCTTTTTCAGGCAGCCTGACAAGTCCTGCACCAAATATCGACTTAAACAGAAACTATTGCTACAGTATCACATGCTTGGCCAGCAGAGCATTTGCTTTTACTTTTACTGCAGCAGTTTCTGAGCAGAACTCTAAAGAGTGGCAGAAACCTTTCCTGAGGGAGCTGTGAGTGCACAATTACATGAAATCACTGATTTTTTTTCTATCAATCCCTTCAATACCACGAAACTTTATAATAAAAAGCACTGGATGGATACATGACAAAAAGACAAATGTAATTCAGTTTGTCCCAAAATGCCAGAGATCAAAGAATGATTATTATCTGAGATCACAGAGGCTTAACCTTAGCCTTTGTTCCAGCACAGCTGAAACCCTCACAGATATTCCTTGCTGTCCCATCCTATCCATGTGTTCTCTTTCTACATGAAGACCAACAAATCCCTGCAGTGCACTCCATGTGGATGAGCACAAAACCCTGAAGCCCCTCATCAGGGGAATGCAGATAATTTCTTACAACAAAACCTAAGGACACTCAGTTCTACTCTTTGGTTCTTTTGACATGGATGAGTGATGTGGTCTCTGATAGCTGAGAAATGCTTTGTATTTGATCTAACAACTTTTCCTCTCCAGCACTGTCCTGGTCCTTCAGAGCCTCTTCTAAAACCTTTTACAACAAGAGCAGCACACCCTCTCTGCACCAGCTCTAAAGGGATGAGAGCTCTCAGAATCCCTGGCAAACTATTACAATACAAACTTTCACAACAGACATTTTAAAGCTAGATGTTTCTAATATTTTGCAACACTCCCCCAGAGAACAGTCCAAGCCTTTTCTAATCAGTGCCTGCAGGGAGGATGCCAAGACAACTGAGCCAGGCTTTTCTCAGTGATGTCAAACAATAAAACAAGAAGCAATGGGCAGAAACCAGGACACAAGAAGCTCCACCTAAATATGAGAAATAACTTCTTTACTGTGCAGGTGACAGAGCACTGTAACAGGCTGCCCAAGGAGCTTGTGGAGTCTCCCTCACTACAGACACTCCAGGACCATCTGGATGCAATCCTGTGCCATGTGCTCTGGGATGACCTTGCTTGAGCAGGGAGGCTGGACCAGATGACCCACTGTGGTTCCCTTCCAACCTGACCCATGCTGTGATTGTGAGCAGAAGTTATCTGTGACCTTCTGAAGCATGCATCACTGACAGGTTAGTGCTTTGTTAACTGCTCATTCCCATTGTTTTTCAGATCTTTCAAAACTGCTTAATTTGCTCTGACAGTCATTCCAAGATCTGTATTTTAAAAGGCTGGTCCACTGACACCTGTGGACAATTAAGCAAACCAGCTCCTTCTCCCCTAATGTTACATTCTGGTACACTCTGCGCACCAACAGACCCAGTTTACCCCTGGGAAGCTGCCAACACAGTATTTATACCTGTACTGGAACCAAACTGTACATGGGACACGTTTCCCACGTGGACGCACTCCCCAGCTGAGCACAGCCACCCTTCCCTCCCCTGCTCCCCCCACCCAGCAGCTCCGAGCCGAGGCTGCCGGGCCGGGCTCACCTGGGCCCTCTGCGTGATGAGCTGCGAGGCGTTGAACTTGGCCACGACGCTCTTGAGCACCTCGTTGACGATGGAGGGCAGCACTCGCTCCTCGTAGTCCAGCCCCAGGCGCTGGTACATGCTGGGCAGCTCGGCCGCGTTGGGCCGCGTCAGCACCCGCAGGGAGATGTTCACCATCTGCAGGTCTGCGGGCACAGCCGGGTCAGGGCTGGGGCACAGGGAGAGCCCCCGCAGCCCTCAGCCGGGATGGGACAAGGACAAGGAGCAGCGGCACCCACGGGGAGAGGGGCGTTCTGGTTGGAATTAGGAGGAAATCCTTTACGGAGAGGGTGGTGAGGCACTGGCACGGGTTGTGCAGGGAAGCTGTGGATGGCCCAGCCCTGGAGCTGTTCATGACCAGGTCGGATGGGGCTTTGAGCAACCTGGTCTGGTGCAAGGAGTCACTATCCGCGGCACGAGATTGTGACTAGACGATTTTTAAGGTCTATTCCAAACCCTTAGCACTCCATAACTGTGCGAGGAGCGCCAACACTATGGCGGAATTCCTGTCCCGTGCCTCCCCCCTCGCGGCCCCTGTGTCTCACCTTTGGAACCGGTGGGGGAGGAGATTTTCCGCGGCCGCGCTCGGATGTCGTAGATGATGGGATACTGGAACCAGGGGATCCTGCGGGAGCGGAGCCGCGTTAGGGGCGAGGGCCCCGCCGGGCCCGGGAGAGGGCCGGGGGGGCCGGGCCCTACCTGAAGTGCAGCCCCTCGGCCAGGATAGTGTCCTGCTGCACGCCGCCGATGCGGTTGAAGAAGATGGCGCGCTGGCCACCCTCCACTGCGGGGAGAGAGCGGAGGCTTGGTCAGCACGCGTGGTGGGCATGAAGGATCCGAGGGCTTAGGGGGGACTCCACTCACCAATGAAGACGGACTCTCGCACGCCATAGGCCAGGGCACCGGCGCCCAGCAGCAGCTTAAGCGCGGTGCCGACGCCGCGGGGCCCGGTCGGCAGCCGCCCTGCCAGGTCCTTCAGGTTCTGCGCCATGGCCGCGCCGCCGCCGCCCCCGCCGGGAAGGACACCGGAAGGAGCGACCGCCGTGCCGCTCCGGCGGGAAACCGCGGTGCCAGGAGCGCCCCCGCTGCCCCTTCCCGCCCCCAGCACTCGCCTTCCGGCGCGGCGGCCGAGGAGCTCCGGAAGCGGGTCCGGCCGGAGCCAGATAGAGGGCGCGCCCCGGCGCCATCTTGGGTGGCCGCGGCGGGAAGGGCGGGGCCGGGGCGGGGCCGGCGGGGCCGCGTGACAAAATGGCGGCGCCCAGGCGGGCACGTGGGGACGCGCCGGAGGAGGATGAAGATGATGAAGGGCGCTCGGTGGAGGCTAAGCGGTCCCGCGGGCAGCGCCGGCTCCTGGTCGTGCTGGAGGGGGCGAGCCTGGAGACCGTGAAGGTGCGGGCGGCGGGAGATCGGGGCGGGTCCGGCCGGGCCGCGCTGCGGATGCTCTCGCTCCCTGCTGACCTGTCCGTGCTTTGCCCGTAGGTGGGGAAGACGTTCGAGCTGCTCAACTGCGACAAGCACAAGGCGCTGCTGCTGCGGAACGGCCGGGACCCTGGGGAGGTGCGGCCCGACATCACGCACCAGGTACCCGCGGGGAGCGGCGCGCCTGCGGCGGCCCGGGCTGCCCGGGGTACCCGGCACGGCGGTTCCGGGCCATCGTCCTGAGGGTCCGCTTGTGCCCCTGGAGCCCGGGGACGAGTTTGGCCTCCCTCGCTACGCTGGTGGAGTCGCTATTTGGGTCTGGGCTTGATTTCTTAGCGTTATAGCGTTACATCCCGTAGTGGCATGAGCTTTCAGCCTCGACATCGGTCCCTTCTGCATTTGTGGGGGCTAACCTCCAGTTTTCCCTAGAATTCTCTCTCTTGTGCTTTCTATTTCCACTACTGCGTGTTTTTTGCTTTCAGAGTCTCCTGATGCTGATGGACAGCCCCCTGAATCGGGCTGGGCTCCTGCAGGTTTACATCCACACCAAGAAGAATGTTCTCATTGAAGTCAATCCGCAAACCAGAATCCCAAGAACTTTTGATCGATTCTGTGGACTTATGGGTAAGTGATTCAAACTCTATGCCAGCTATAGAATAATGCAGGAAGGTGGCCAGGACTGGGGGAACTTTGGGAAAAGTTAAAAACTGGCACTGGCTATAAAATGTTAAAATGAGAGAAGAGCACAGTAGTGAAAGCATCTTTCTGGGGTGTTGCAGGATGCATACCCCAACCGTGTGCTCCTTAGCACAGTGGGGAGTGCCTGAAGGAGGCTGTGCTGTCAGCAAAATAAGTATTTTCAGACTGTGATGGGAACTCTAAAAGTGGGCTTTTTGTGTAGCTCAGCTCAGGCAGAGCATGGGATTTGTGCAGCAAATCATCACGCAGTTTAAGTGATTTTTTTTCTTGTTTTCTCTTTGCCAGTTCAGCTGCTGCATAAGCTCAGTGTTAGAGCAGCTGATGGGCCTCAGAAACTGCTGAAGGTAAATACTCTGTAACTGCTCACAGCTTATGTTGCAACATTCTAAGGCAATGCAGGAGGGATTTTTTTGTGGGGGAGGTGTGGGGTTTTTTTGGTTGTGGGTGTGGCTGCAATTCTATCCCATCCTTGCTGGGGGTGCTGGTTCCAGGGGGGCTCTCCCACATGCTACCTGGCCAGGAGCTGCTGCTGCAGGAAGGAAACCCCAAACACACTTGTCCTTGGAGCTGAGGGATCTGTTTCCTCAAGTGAGCCTGACTGCCACACCTGGACATTGACACTTTTCGGGTACAGCTTTCAAAAAGGCAGAGAGAGGTGGAAATGAAGATATAATTAATTTGAATGGCTTCTGTAGTCACAGAGGGGAAGACTGGATTAACCACAGGGACAAAGGATTAATCATGATATCACATTTCTCACATGAACAACTACCCTTGGTGCTGGAAATGCCACAAACGCGGCAGCCTGAGGAAGCTGATGGTGATGTCACCTTGGCAGAGAAGGCTTGGCCCTAGCCAGTGCATCTGCCCGAGCACACGGGTCAGCAGGCAGGTCAGCAAGACTCCCAGAAGCAAAGAAGAACTAACCATGACTTCAATGTGTGTTGTAACTTTCTGGTGGAAAATCTGGACTCTCCAAAGAAGGAGAGTGGTTTTAAATCCCAGCAGCAGCCTGCTTGCCAGCCAAGATGAGACAGAGTTGCCTCAAGGGAACTATAGGTCCTCCATGCCATCCCTCTGTGCCTGTTTCAAGAACATCTTCCAGCTACACACTGAGACTGGCAACACTTGGACACACTTGCTGGGGTTTGTTCTGTCCCTGTTCCTGGGGATCCTGACCCTGCTGCCCAATGAGTCCTTCATGGCTTCTTTGCAGGAGAAGGTGGTGTTTGGGATGCTCTTCTGGGAGCAGTGCTGTGCCTCAGCTTCTCCTGGCTATTCCATATTGCCTACTGTCACTTGGAGACGGTCTTGTGGACTTTTTTGATTTTGGATTACTCAGGAGTTGCACTGCTGCTCATGGGGAGCTCTGCTACTCGTTGTACTGCTCCCCACAGCCAAGGCTTATCTACCTCTACATCACCTGCATCCTGGGCATCCCTCAACCCATCTGGGATTGGTTTTGCCCAAGGACCTGGGTGTATTTGGTGGGTAATCAGGGGGATAGGGAAACAGGATGTGGAACTCAAGAGGATTTGATTTTTGGGCGAGGGCAGTCTGTGATGTCAAACGGAGTATACAGTGTTGGCTGTGGAATGACAGCACCACCAAGGACAATGAGGATGGACTGCTCCAGATGCACCAGTCATGAGCTCCTGATGCAGCCTGCAACCAGCTGATTAATTTTTCGTTTGTCTGTTGCTTTTAACAAACAATAGATCTAGCTATGTGTCAGGATCTGTTTCCTCTACATTCCTATTAATTTTCTGCTTTCTGCAGGTGATTAAAAACCCAGTGACTGACCATCTGCCCGTGGGCTGTATGAAGATTGGCACCTCTTTTGCAGCATCACAGGTGTCAGATCTGCGTGAGCTGGTTCCTGCCGCAGATCCAGTTGTCATCGTGGTGGGAGCTTTTGCCCACGGCTCGGTAAGTGTGTGTGTCCCTTACCTGGGGCTGTGAAAAGGTTTCAGTTTTGTTCTGAATATGGAGGTTTTATCTGCCCTTTTTGGCTTGGTTTCCCCTCCACTCAGCCCCCTATTTTACCCTGTATGCTTGTCAAAAAAGGCCCAAAACTGCAACACTTGGGACTGTTGTCCCTCCCAAGGGAAGGCTGGCAGTTTCCCTGCTGAGGAAATACTGTGCCTCTGTAGTTGTTAGTGTTGGAAGGGATCTCTGGAGATCATCCAGTCCAACCCCCTATCAAGGCAGGGTCACCTGGAGCAGGTGACAGAGGAACACATCTAGGTGGATTTTGAATGTCTCCAGAGAGGAAGACTCCACAACCTCCCTGGGCAGCCTGTTCAGTGCTCTGCCACCCTCAGAGTAAAGAAGTTCTTCCTCATGTTGTGGTGAAACTTCCTGTGTTTTAGTTTATGGCCACTGCTCCTTGCCCTGTGGCTGGGCACCAGAGGAAAGAGTCTGGCACCATCCTCTAGACACCCACCCTTGAGATATTTATGTGCATTAACGAGATCTCCTCTCAGTCTTCCCTTCCCTAGACAAAACAGGCCCTGCAGTCTCTCCCCATAAAGATGGTTCCATGTCCCAGTAATCTGTCTAGCGTCTGCTGGACCCTCTCCAGTAGCTCTTTGTCTTTCTTGTACTAATGGAGATGGGGCTCAGTGAAAACTTTTTGCAACTTGGTAATTTTTTGTTTTGTTCTATTTTCCCCTCCTCTTCTCCCAGGTCAATGTTGACTATACAGAAAAGATGGTCTCTATCAGCAACTATCCCCTTTCTGCTGCCCTGACGTGTGCTAAAATTACTACTGCCTTTGAGGAAGTGTGGGGAATAGTATGAGCTTCTGCTGCTACTGCTGTCATGATGGACTTGTATACAGTGACTTCACATTCTGGAAGGGCTCTTTGACTTGGGTGTGGACCTGGTGCAGCTTTGGGCTCCTGGAAAACAATCCAACTTTGTCCTTGTAGCTTCTGAAGCAATGAGACTTTAAACAGACTGCCCCACTGACCCTTTTTCCTCCTATTAAAGGTACCTTTTTTGAGTAAAAAACGCTCGTTAATTTTACTTTCTCATTTTTCATATGTGGGCAGGCTGGATCCCCTTATAGCAGGGACTTGGCCCGAATTTGTCACACAGAAGTGGAATTCTTAGCTGTGCCCTGCTCACCCTGGTGTCACTCGGTCCTGTAGAATCGCCTTGCTCGGCGGCATGTGACAGTTCACACTCCCACACCGAAGCACCCGAGAGGAAAGGAGCTGAAGCTGATGTTAAAAAGACCAGGAGCAATTTTTATCTTAGATGACAAACGTAGAAAAGTCAGAAGGTGGCTCCAATCCAACGCAGCACCTGCCGTGAGTGTGGTACAATCATGGGGTGTCAGTGGAGAGTCGAGCGCCGGCCGCGGGGCGGCAGAGATAAGGCAACGGACAGAAGGTGGAGGGGCTCAAGGAGGCTCGCTCACATCCCCTCCTTTCGGGTCTCTGACCCTGTGCTTTCTCCTTCCCCCTCCTTGCGTTGAAAAATAGTCAGACTTCAACACAGCAAACTTGGCAGGTGATGCTTTGCTTCCGGAGTGTCAGATCAACTCCTACGAATGCACAGGTGGTACAATCTGAAAAACAGAGGTGCCCTATATTTGCTTTGGTTGATTCCATGTTTGCCTTTCACCTTGGGCTGCAGCATTGCTGCCCCACTTTACCTCCTGGTGTCTACCTCGTACAGCCTTACCGTTTGGCTGTTATTCTGCTCTTTTTAGCTTTTCTTTCCGTGGCACGATTGATCTGCGAATGTAAGGCAACACCAGCAGTAAGGTGAAGAACAACACGTGGCCGAAGAAATAAATAGACCTGTACACCTGTAAAGAGAAAGGCAGGGTTGGGGATCAGCAACTAGCTTTGAGCCAAAAACCCAGGGGAGAGGATGGAGGGAACAGGGTTGACCATGTGGGGTCGTCTGTTTGTGGCTTCTAAATACCTTCATCCATTTGTCCCAGGTGAAAAGGCAGAATGGCACCAGGGAGTAACCCATGAACATCCAGTGGTTAGTCTGCTGCAGCACGTAGAAGATGGGCCGCAAGACAGTGATGGAGGCCAAAGTGCTTAGGGCAGGACTGTCCCGAACAAGGTTCATGGCCTAATTTAAAGAGAAAAAACAGAATTCTCAACAGTTGGATGTCCTGTGGCTGTATATGCAGGTTCTGGGGCCAAAGTTCTCTATCCAGCTGTGTAAAATGTGTTTTAGTAAGCAGGTAGTCCAAAAAAGTAGCTAAATCCCCTGTCCTGGCCAAAGTTTTAATTAAGAAAATATATTTTAGTAAGGAATATTGTTCCTGCAGTACTAGGAGATTTAACAGAGGCATTCAACTCATGTGTTTGTCCTCCAATCTTTCCAGCTGCCAAGCACTTCAGCTGCCTTCTGCTCACATGCTAGGTTTTCCAGTTCTCTCCCTGTCAGCTTCTGCAATACATTTATGGTTTGCCCATGCAGAAAGTAGTAACCTACTAAACTCTTGAGAACTAAACCCTGCCATGCTTGAAAACCAATTCTAAAGTAAGCAGCTGTTTTTCATATTTGATGCAAGTAAAGCCTTCAGCACGGCACTTTCCAGACCCAGGGGCAGAGGCTAACACAGGCCCCCTTGTTCTGGTAAGTCAGACAAAAAGCACACCTGTCTTTCCACGATGACTATCAGCAGCTCCATCTGAAAGCACACCAGGTAGCCAGAGTGCAGCCCGTGCCAGATGGCCAGGAAGAACAGGGCCAGGGCCTGTGACAGCAGTTTGTTGCCCAGGAACTTCAGGCGCTTGAAGATGTAGCTGGAGCAGAAGAGAAACAAAGTGCTTGCAGGTTATCCTCTGTCCTCCCCTGCTGTGTCAGGGATGAAGGGCCCAGGGAACCCAATGCCTTTGCACACCCCGTGCTGGCAGGAACAGCATGACCAAGGCAAAACCTACATCCAAACATTCTTAAAGAAATCCCAGCTATAAGGGAGAGGGGGGTCAGCACATACAATTTAGCTGTGGGTCCCAGCAAGCGCTGAACCAAAACCCATCTGAGTTTGGAGTGGGGAGCACCAAGAGCCATGATGCAGGAAGCAGCTGTCAGAGCAGCTCTGTGGCTGGCTGAGCAGGCAGGCAGCCCCAAGGGCTTGCAGTAGTCCCATTCTAGTCTCTGCTGCCATCAGCTGCTTGCCTTTATTAATGAACTGCCATTCCAGGTGAATTAATAGATCTCTCTGACACAGTACCCCAATAACCTGTTTCTAAGGGCACAGCAGCAAAACATGGGAAAAGGTGCACAAACTGAAAACTGGCAGATTCTTCTTCTAGTGCTCCTGCTTAGCCTAAGGTCTTGGTTCTGCTGACAGAACAGAATTGACACATTATAGAAGGAGAATTTTGTCCTGCTCACCGGGCCACCCAAGCATTGGTGTTGATGTTGAAAGAAGCAATGGTCCCTGTGAACAAAGGTGTTGTCTCATACAGCCAGACCTTCATGTTGGCACAGGCATTCCACAAAGGCTTTCCATTCTGGTCTTTCCCATTGTACCCCAGACCAACAAGGATGCAGACACCTTCCTGTCAGAAAATGCACAAGAAAGGTAAGAGGAAAATATTGCCCTATTTTTGCTGGAGAAGCAGAGCTGAGGAAGTGCTGAGTATCACTGTGTTCAGAGCATCACTACAGATAGAACATATGGATTAAAAACTGCCTTTTGGTTAGCTAGCCTTTGCTAACTTAAAGCAAGCTGAACTGACCTGTAGTGATCTCCAGATATTTGGATTTCTGCCATTTAGTGCTAAGTCTAAGAGCCTTGGACCTTTATTCATTTGTCTTTTGCTTCTGGAATGACATCTAGACTCACCGTAACAAGCCAGCAAGTTACGTATTTGTAGAGTATAATTTTGCCCCAGATCAATATGTAACCACAACGGAACCAGAAAGGCTTCTCCTGTAGAGATAAGAGTGAAACAGAGTAAAAATAAAACCTGGAGTTGAGTGGCCATTATGACACAAGGTATTTCATCACAGTCTTTTGTTTTAATCTGTGTTAAGACATACAGGCTGGGCTGCCAGGCTTATGCAAACTTAACACATCATTCTCTTTCCTTTGGTAATATTTTGCTATCCTGAAATAGGTAGAGTTTGGGAAGACTCTGGGATTAGCATAATCAAAATGCTTGCTGATAATCTGTCAGTAGGAATTATTTGTTAGGAGCTTTCCAAGAACGTCAAAGATTATGGTAAGCCTTACAAGTTACTCTAGTGAAATTCTTTGCACATAATGGTTAAATGGAAAGTCATTAAAAGGTCATAAAATACGTATGAAAACCAACAATAGCATTTAAGATCAATTATCTATTTGTAAAAGTTTTCATTTGTTTCAGTTCTGCTCAACAGATTCCTGTTCTGCATCAGGTGGAATCATCACAACAGGCAGTAAAACCAAATTAGCTGTGGAAAATCTTATCACTAGCTGCTGACTTATTTTTAAATTGAGGCAAAAATTAAAAAAAAAATTATTCCACTCTTGTAGATGCAGTGCCCACCAGAGAAGTGGAATTCTTCCCCACCCCACAAGGCCAAGTGAATACATACCATATAGTCATCTGAGGTGAGGTACTCGTCAGAGATGTACGGGCTCGACAAGGTGTAGGTTACTAGAAACAAGAGACCCAGGCTCAGGCGCTTGAGAGCAGGCACGAAACTGAGAAAGAAAAATACCAAGGTCAAGGAAATGCCTTGGAAAGAGACCATGCAACTCATAGTTTTAAAAACAGAGGTGGAGAGGAGGAGGTGGGGCAAACAGCGACAGGGAGTCACCACATTCCACTGCAGCAGCTGCCTCCATTTGGAAGCTGGGATGCAAACATCACCAGGCTGGAACCGAGTCTGTACTAAAGATGCCAAATGGTTGTTGATGTTCATGCCCTGGAACAATGCTGGGACGTTAAGCAGAGTTACGAGTGACTTTTGAAAGACTGCCTTGTGTCATAGATCACTCCTGGCCACGGTAGTTCTGTGTCCAGGTAAGAAGGCAGTCTGCTGCAGGGAATGTGGAGGAGTCGGCATTCTAGGATCGTAGGAAAGGGAGAAGCCAAGCAGCTTTGTATTACCTATTGGGTCTCTGGCCTGGAACGTCAGTCATCTCACCCCTTGCCAGTTTCTGATAGTCTGTCATGGAGAACTGAGGCCCAACCATGAAGGCACCATAGAAATAGGAGAATCCTGAGACCTCCAGCAAGGTAGGAACCCCCCGAACAGCAAATCGCCGCTGCTCAGGGGTCAGGAACTCCTGCACCAAAGGGAGTGGCATTAACATCATCCCAGGTGTTTCATCCAGCTCTGGATATTATGTCCTCACCCTGCCTCCTTACTGATTTTCAGTTTCTTTTTTGTTTCAGTTCTTGCTCCCCATGGACATGGAACTTTACACTTTGTACTTCATGTCCATTCCTCTCCCCAGCCCCTCTCTATGCCCACCCCCTCCAAACAGCAACAAGATCCAATGGTTGAGACCAGTTGCACAGGTCTCTATTCCCAAATAAGCTCCCAGCATGGAAGGGATCCACTGACATGCATCCCTGGCAGCAGAGTAGGCATAGTAGGAGCACTGCAGTATCTGACCTATTCCAGTCCCTGACTGCAATTCCACGTACTCTCCCAAGACCTTATCATGCTACAAATCCTACTTCTTGATGCCAAAATTGTTTTTAAATACTTGAAGCTTCAGCTCAGGAAGTTTCATCTTGACCTCATTTTCCTGCAGTCAGCAGTGATTCCATGGATGCTACAGACTTGGTCAGGCCTCAAACAGGAGATGGGGAATGCAGGTACTTGAAGCAGGATTGAGGGACTGTAGCATGTGTAGTGCCCTCTCCCACACACTGTGCTGTGCAACTTCTCTGTTTGTCTGAGCTAAAAACAGGGTCCTAACAAATGGTAAAGGGCAACCATTGACAAGCACATGGTAAGGCTAATCAAAGGAAAGGAAGATGGGAACTGAGATCCAGTACTGAATGTCTGCAAGTTAAAGCTATGCTACCCACAAGACACAGAGCATCAGGGATTGGGAATCTAAAGCAATAGATTTGGGGGAAGGAGATGGTGGGAAATTTGGAAGAGTAATATTCTGATATAACTGGAACAACTTCAGTTCATCTCTAATCACTACTGTCTCTGTTCCAGTCTAGAATTCAGTGCCCTCAAACACTCCCAGGGGCTCCCCTCTCAGCTGTGGCTTTTACCTAACAATGCAGCTTGCTAACTCACATCCTTTGAACTTGATTTTCTGATCTCTAGCTCACTGGGACAGCATGGAATGATGGAGAAATGGTGTCTAACTCACCGGATCTTTTCCTCCATCATAGTAATCAATGGCCAGACCTAGAGGTGAGAAACAGTGAAAACTTGAAGCCCTGGGATGGGCACAGGTTGCAGAGTGCAAGAAAGAGAAGAGAGGTGTCACTCACCAATCAACTTAAGTGTCAAGACACAATGTGGCATTGTCCACTTGATGTCATAATGCTCTGTGGCTGTGAAGTAATATCCAGCCATAAGATATGTCTGAAAGAAACCATTGTTTGGGTTATTCAAACTAATTCCTCCAGCTGGTTTTGATCTGCCTCCACTTTTCCACCCACAGTTGCTACTGAAGTGCTAAACTGAGCAGAGGCCTCCCTTGTACAAACCCAAGGAATAAAAAAAAGAGGGTTTACCATCTGAAAGAGAAAGGTGGTGATGACGGCAGTGATTGTGCGACCCATTAGTCTCAGGATCAGGAACTGGATTAGGACACATATCAGGGAGTGAAAAAACTGCGTCCCTGTGGGCAGGAAAAAGAAAGAGAGAGATGAGAAATAGAAATTAGATGTATAGGTGCTCCCTCCCAAATTGCAGCACGCCCTGGGCCAGGCAGCTCTCTCTTCCCAAGCTCATCCTACCAAAATTGAAGTAAGCAATTGAGAGTCCTGTGAACACGTTGTAGAGGTGAATGAGGTAGGTCTCCTTCTGGAAGAGGAAGTAGCGCTGGAACAAGGCAAAAGGATATCCTGAGAGAGAAAAAAAAAAAGGAAGAGTTGTAAATAAGCTTAGACAAGTGTTTGTCATGAACCATACTACAGCTTTTCTGAACATGTACTTTGCATCACACATTATCAACACAGGGCATAGTGTTAATTCCTGATACTGCATTTGCATCTTGGGAGACAGACTCCAGATGAATTACTCTGTACAGAAGAAAATACTTTAACGGGAACATAATTATAGCAAAACTGACATTGAAGTGCAAAAAATTACAGGATTACATTTTCTGGCCTCATTCAATATATGAGATGGATAATGCTGAAATACATGAATCACACTTTAGCCTGTGATTCATTTCCAAATTATGTGACAAACACAATGAACATGGCAAGAAGCTAGATTAAAAAAAAAAAAAAAAAAAGGGAGGAGGAAGGGAAAAACTTTATAGTTAATACCATTACAATGTCCAAAAAACCTCAGTCCTACTCCCACCTCAATGAGTTCTTTCAGCTTTAATTTCAGATCTCCTCAGGTGACCTCCAGTAAGATACTCTCGCTTTTCTAACTCTGCAACTTTGGATTTGCATCTGATTTGTGAACTACTGGGTACACAAAGCTGTAACTAAAATCCACTGGTACTACGCATATGGTATTTTTGGAAAAAAAAATCAGTCAGAAGCATTTCATATGGAGCAGCTAAGAAAAGTGGAAGGGTTTTTTTCCTTGCATTTTCTGTGAGGTAACTCCTAGTCTAAGTTAGGAATGCCTCCAGATTATTCATCTGTGGCTTGAGTGAGAAGTAAATATTTGTGAAGCACTCTGGTAGTACAGTGAGAAGCGTCACACAGAACACCACAATTCAATTAAATTCTGTTGTCTAGGTGAGTTTCATGAAGCATGCAATAAGCACTGCCACATAGCAGACAGTAAATATAATAAGTCTTAATGCACAGTGGCACAGGAAGTGTTGCAATTCCCTTTTCTAAAGGCATGTGCAGAAGGTGCTGAACTGGGATACAAGAAGCCACTTTAGTTCTGGTATCTTGTAACTTTATTGCTCTGCTTTGCAGGCGTGTCCTCTTAACACTGCTCAGAAAAAGGGGAAATTCATCACATCCCACAATACTGGCATCCACACTACTCATCATCCTGGCTGAGATCAGGAGCAGTGGATGGAGCTCTGCTACCTGCACTAATGGAGCAGCAGTAGCAGGAGGTGGTCATGTTTTATAGGGAGCAGTAATAAAAGGTGATGAAATGCACATTCTGCCGAGAAGTGTATGATGGATGGAAGGCTTCCAACAAGCAAGGCCAAGTCTAGTCACTACTGTGAGAGGAAATGAGAAACTCTGTCATGTTATTTAAATACATGTCTGGCAGTGCTCACAGGCTGGAGCCATTTTAAGGCCCTCTCCAGCCCCACAAATCCCTTGGGAGGGAGCCCTGGAGTTGGGGACTTCGGGGCTCTTTTCTAGATCCTTTTGGGCTCATGTTCTGCTGCGTCCAGAGGTGTACCTGCTGCCTCCTGAAACCGAGCTGCTGCTCCCTATTTCCTCAGCCTCCTGCCACCCCTCTTTTGGTTTTCCCTGCCTCCTCATTGCTGTTCCTTCCTCCTTTTGTGTCCCACGCCGGTTTCCACGCCACAGGCTGCTTTCTGGCCAGCCCCACATACCACGGCTCTCTGCTCCCAGAGCCTGGCAACCTCCCTCCTGCACATCCAGCCTGCTCTCCCTTCCAAAGCAGCAGCTCCAAACTCCCCTACAAAATGCCTTACCCTGACCATCCCTCTCCCTTCCCGCTCTTCCATGCTTTTTACACAGCCTGCTTCAGTCCCTTTCCACCCCCACTGCTGGCCTGAACACCAGCTGAGGGGGAAAGAGGGAATTGGCAAAGAGAGTTCATCACACGGGCTCTCTGGGGATACAGGAGTAACTCAAAGAATTAGAGCAATTCACATGATTAAGGAAAAAAAAGAAAAAAATGTAGTATTTTCTACTGGCCTTTTACTCAGAAACATACAAATGGGGATTCTTTGTTCATGAGCCAATCTTCCTGCTGAAGTTTAAAAAACATAGGAAGAACTGGCTTTGAGAAATGGAAAGTGGTAAAAAATATGAAGTTTTATTAGATCAAAAGTTTAAAAGCTGAGGTTTAGTGTGGAAAAATGTTTCCCCCTTCTGAGCAAAGGGGAGAAAAAATCAGAAATACAGACAAAGCAAAATTGACTTTGTTCATCAATACGCATGGTTTAAAACCTTCCTTTTAAAGAGTCTCCCATTCTCTTAAAAACCACTAATATTTTGCAAACCAGTCAATTTCTACCATTTTTTCCCTCTAGCCATTTCTATAGACATAATTAAAGTATTACTGAATACTATAATGTAACTAGTGTTCCTACTCTTTCTGAGACCTGTCTCATTTGGCAACTGTGCTCCTTTTTAGCTCTACCCAGGAGATCATGTCATGGTTTGGGGGTAATGCTGCTCTGAAGGAAGAAGAATGATGAACCCTTGCAAATAGAGAGTTACTAATAATACACACTGCATCCATGGTTTTACAAACTATAAACTTTAACCCTGGTCTTGCACTACGTGGCTGCTGTTCCAGTCCAAAGTCACAACATCAGCCTAAATTCTTCTGATTATCTAGAGCAGCTTGTCAGTACTCTGGACTGCAGTTTACCTACAGTTTTGTTGCATGGGATAATTTTCTCAGTTTTACAACTGGGCCAGTTGCATGCTGCTGACACAAACTTTAACCTCCAAACAGCAGTGGGTAGCAATGGTCATCCTGATGTAGCCCATGCCCTTCTGAACACTGATAAACTATCTGTTTAACAACAAACAATTCCTGCTGATAACAACACCAGTACTCCTGCCCTACGACCACGTCCCTGAAGCAGCCTGAATTAGCAGAGCAGCTTTTGGAGCTATGGTTGCCTTCTGGCAAGCTGGATGGCACCTTTGGATATGCCAGCAGCAGGAAACGCTGCGCTGCTTTGCTTCTGCCATTCAGAGCAACAGGACAAGAGTCCCTGCTCATTGCTGCCAGGAGGCTCTGCCCAGGAGCTCCCACTCTGCCAAACTCCCCTTTCACGGCTCCCTAAGCAGAGTGGATGAAGCAGAGTGGGAAAGTGGCTGTAAGACTCCTGGAGAAAACAGCAGGGAACCTCTGATCCAAACTCATTCTTCCCTATGTGCCACAGAGCTGAAAAACAGCCTGCACACAGAGCTGGGTTTTCCCTCTAGACACACACCTTCTATAGAATGGAATTAGCAACTGAGATTATTTTTATTGTTTTACTTGACAGGAAGAAGAGGATGATCTCTGGTTAAGAGAACCACGAAGAGAAAGGAAAGGACAAGCTCAGCTTCTTGGCCACGGCCATTTGGGAGAGTAATGGGCCACTGCACAAAGCCCAGCTTGTCCACAAATGCAAGAATCTAATTGAGCAAAAGAAGTTAAATCATCAAGAAGGTGGATTAGGCAGGAGAAAAGTTCCACTAATCCCAAGCAAAAATAGTGCTGTCAAGTTTGCCATCTTCTGGACTGGGTGATTAAGATGCCTCTCCTTTTCCAGAGATAAAGCTGCAAATAAGAACAGCAGAAAGATTCTTTTCATCTCTGCTCCCTTTATTTCCCCTTTGATATGCTCTATCTCATCTTCAAGCTTTCCTCTTCTCCCTTTTTTGCTGAACATTTAACTCCTCCTTTGTTAACATCCAACAGGGCAATTGTCTCAATTTTTTTATAAGAATGCTAAAACTAAAAGGAATGGGAAAACGGGGGAAAAAAAATGTTGAAATATCAGTCTTACCTAATATTTTAACTCCAAAGTTATTCCTTTCTGTTTCTAACACTGCAGAAATGCCACACCTTGTTAAACACTGGGTGCATAAACATGAGTATTTTAATTCAGCTCAGGAGTTTACCTTGAAAGTCCACTTCTGGTGCTTTAGTTTGCATAACAAAACTGTCTCAAAGCATGTGAACAGGGCTCTCTTCACACGAAACTGAACTGAAAACACACTGTGACAGGGCTGGTTTTATGGCAGGACATTGCTGCCTCTTAAAACTTTTCCCATCCTTTACCCATCAGAATCAGTTGCTTAGCAGGGCCTTGCAGAAAGGTCCCTGCTTGGCTGACCAGCTTGATTTGGGATAAGTCAGCAGCTTTGGGTGGCCACAAGAATTTCACTGAGCCTAAAAATCTTCAGGATGAAGGGAGCATGAAGCAGAGCATGTATAAAAATGATGAGAGGTAGAAAAGCAGGAGATAAGACACCTTGCAAGCGAAGCAGCAGGTTTCTGGCAGCCATTGGGTAAGAATGTGTTACTTTCTGCAGGTCCCTGCTATGTCCATGGAATGAAAGAACACTTTCCCAGTGCTTTTCCTGGCAGGTCTGGGCAAACCAGCCGGGTCATTTCTGGCTCAGGGCTGTAAACAGCATGTTGGCTCCCCTCCATATTATGCAGGTAGCTCACAAGGCACTGTGTAATATTATGGTAAGATAAATAGCTTTAATTCTTTGGGATTGTACAGCCATGCAAGAAGCACAAGCAACATAAAGTATTAAATACACAGTGCCATAAGGCCTCCTGCACCCTGGCTTATGCTTTGAGTAGTGCCAGCAGGAGAGAAATGTGTCCCCTCTCATGTGAGGACAGGAGCAGCAGCACAGAAACCCTGTTATCTCCTTCACACCACTGGAGCAGCTCCAGTGGGAACACTGGGACCTACTGAAGAGTGCAAGCTGGAGTTCATCTCTCAAAGACATTCTTGCACAATTGACAGACATAAGTGTACTGATATATCACTATTTTTATTGTGGCAGGGTCCAGAATTGTGCTTCAGGTATTCCTGCTGCTGGTACTGCTGCCAAATTGCAGATTACTTTCTTCAAAGGTTGTCTATGCAAATCTTTACGTGGGTGAAGTCTGCAGTAAGTTCTTCATCTTGTACAATCCAGGTAAGGGACTCTATTCTAGCTGTAGTCTCTACTTCAAAATTGCAGCATGCATAAACCTGTCTCTGATTTAAATACAAAACTGTGACTAAAATTCCCATAATTTGCTCAGCAATGTGCTGTTACTTGTTCACTGAAACAACGTGGTGCTCTTTAGGACTACTCTAGTTTTAGTTCTTGAATGTTTTTTCACCTTCTCTTGTTCTCTCCTGTATTTAATTTTTTTTTCAGTCATGTCAGAATGCCAAGAGCTTTAAATGACCTCTTTTGGTTATTTCAGATCATTACTAAGCAAACACTTACCCTGAATCAAGAGAGTAAATTCAGACTATTTTTTCAACAATAATTCAGCTTTCTTCAGAAATCAATGTAAGAAGTTGAAAAGTCCTTTGTGATTCTTCCCCTTTTTCAGAAGACTATTTTTACCCGTTTGTGGTGATCCTCTGAAAGTGAAACCCTAGAAACTGTTGTCACAGTAAAACTGCACCGTGTAGATGGGAAACTGCATCACAGAGGAAGAAATAAGCAATGACTTTTTAGTCCATCTTTGGAACTATGCTTCACCCTCATGGCCTTGTCCTGAAATAATTCAGCAGTATTAACTGCAGCCAACAAAAATAGTTTTCTTCCTGAATCTTTGTAAACACCTGAAATGGAGGAAGCGAAGGAAAAGCCATACTTAACGTCCTAATGCCACTTCCAGCTTCTAGAAATGCCTTTCATTTATACCCCATGCCATCCTCTGAAGTGGTCATCAGCACTAGCTGCATTACCAGTGAGATTAAAAGGATTGTAAACTAAGCTGCAATTAAATGAACATTTCTTTGTGCAGGGCTAAGGAACTCCTCTCACTCTCATGTTGCTCTGGAGTGATGTTTGGCCCTTCCTTTTAAAGTCATGGTACAGGTATAATGCTTTCCCACCCAGTGCTCGCCCATCCATTAAGCAGGAGAGCTGGAGTCAGTCCCCTCTGCCTGAGTGGTTCAACCTACATGACCTGCAGGAGTGCCAAACTGCAGGCAAGGCTGTTTTGCATGCCCTGAAGCCCTCTGTCTGAAGTTATGCCTACCACTGCATCTAATTAAAAGATACTGAGCTAGGGAGGAAGGACAGGGGAAAGTGCAGCTCCAGCCTCCTGCTTTGGTTTATCCATTTGAGGCATGCAGGGCAGAGATGTGAGTGGTCCTCTGGACCCTGCTCCCCAGAATTTTAATACCAATTCTAAAGATCCACTGAGGCTATGTAAAACAGTGGCCTACCTTGGGAAGGGACACTGTGGCATCCCAGTGGCTCACTGTCGACACTGCACACGGAACATTTGTAACAGCACACAGGAGTCTCACGCTTCCTTAATCTGCTGACTGCAGCAGGCAGCTCTTATCATCAGGACAATAATTATCTGCTGTTCATTTCAAAGAACGGGTGCTGCACACCCACAAGACGCTGAGCAGGAAACACCCTCCCGAATGTCGTGTCCCTAACTTACTGCTAGCAAGAAGCAACTTGGAGAGTACGATGGTGGTGCATTCTGCAGAGCCATCTCTGCTGCTGTGGCTGCCTCCACACACACTTTCTAGGACCTTTTCTGCATCAGCACTCGTTAGACTGGTCCCTTGGTTGATCTGGGTGACTAACCTCGCAGTGAGCTATCTGCCTTTTCTGGTTTAGGTTTCTGCCAAACAAGTAAATTCAATCAGAGTGCAATTAAAGGACCAGAGAGAGACGTGGGAGAAAGGAAAGCAGGACTTTTCTCGTTTGGAGGTGGGGAGCTGCTAGACTAATTAACACTGACTTGTGTGCATGTCCTGTGTGTTTCCTAATTCTTCATTTTTTTCTTGGTAGAAGTTTGGTTTAACAAACCAAACTCATTGAGTTCTAAACGGTAACCAGTTTGGTCTCCTGTATCGACCCTTCACGGGAAGAATGTTTGGCTCAGTTTGATCTCACACATCATAAACTAAATCAGGCAGAAATAAGTCTGGTGCAGACCACGGTTATGAAGTGACACAGTTTTTCTTGCTTGCATTTCCTTTAAAAATATTGTACTTCTAGTTAGCCAAAGCAACTTTGTGACAAATGACACAGTCGCGGCTGTATCACTTCGAATACACTTTCAGGTTCAGAGGAAAGCTTGTATTTCTTTCCTGCTAGGTGACTACACCACCAAATGCTTTCACAACCCAAAGTTTCCCTGAGCATCTGCAGAGATTTACACAGATAGCATGTATACACACACTTGAATTAATGTTTTGGGAGCTACAACCTCCCCCTCAATCGCCAGCCCACATCACAACTCCAGCCCTGCCTTAACCATTTCGCATGGAACTCAAGCATCCCGTGTTTACATAAGCGCAGGCACCCTGTGTTTTGCAACACGCTTCGCGCTGCAGGTGGAGCGCAGGACATCACCCGAGCTCTCCTGGCACGGAGCTGGAAGGTTTTGCCAGCCTGCCCGGTAGTGCCCCGGTGACACGCCTCTCCCGCACGGTGCCACCACCGCCGCACACACGGGTGATGTCCCCCGACAGCGATGTCCCTGCACTCGGACGGGGCAGCACTGATGGGCAGCGGAGAGTCCCGAGCGGACAGCCCTGCGGACACCCGCTCACGGGGCACGGGATGCACTCGCATCACCGGCCACTCACGGGACAATCCCAAACAAAGTTCCTGCGCCCGGGACACGGACCCAAATCGGGGTCTTTCGCAGGCTCCTCCTTGCCCCGCGTCCACAGGCGGCCTGCCAGGACCGCACCCCGACCTCCCGCGGGAAACCCAGCGGGGTCCCTGCGCGCCGGGCGGGCGGGGGCTGGCGGGGCGGCCGCAGCGGGCACTTCGCGGGCTGCCGGCCGGGACGGGCGGTGCCGCTGCCCGCGGCATCTCGCCCGCCGGCTCGGCGCGCACACGTGGCCTGGCGCGGCGGCGCTGGCACAGGTGCGGCTCCGCGCGGGCGAACCGATGCCCGGTCCCGGCCCCCGCGCGGCGCGGCGCGGCACGGCGGCGGCGGCGGCGGGGTCGCCCGTTCCCCCGGCGGGCGCGGAGCCCCGCCCGGAGCGCCAGCCCCGTCTCCCCCCGCCCTGCCTTACCCATGAGGATGGAGAGGATGAGGCGCAGCGCCTGCTCCGAGGAGCCCAGGGCCTCGGCCAGCCGCGCCAGGCTCCAGCCGGACCCCGCCACCGCCATCTTCGCCGCCGGCCGCCCCGCCGGCCGGTCGCGCCCCGAACCCGGCAGCGGCACCAGCCACCGCGGCCCCCGCACCGCGCGCGGCCCCCTGCGCGCCCATTGGCTGCGGCGCGCCCGGCCCCGCCCCGCCGCGCCTGCCATTGGGCAGCGGTGGCAGCGGGGCAGGGCCCTGCGCGCACTAAGGCAAAGGTTACCCGCGAGTGGGCGGCGACGCGGTCTGGCCCCGCCGGCCAATGATTGGGGGAACGGCGGCCGGGGGCGGAGCCGGGGGCCGGGCGGGGCGGGGCCGGGAGGGCGGGGCGGGGCGCGGCTCCCGATTGGCTGCGGCGGGACAGGAGAGCGGCGGGGCGGGCCGGGGGTTATTCGCGGACGCGAGGCGCGCGCGGGGAGGGCGGGAGCGGCAGTGGCGCGTGGGCCGCGCGCGGGGCCCTCAGCCAGGGGTCTGGGTCTGGGCCCGAGCCTGGGCCCGAGCCTAGCTCTGGGTCCTGGTGTAAGCTGAGCCTAGCTCTGGGTCCTGGTGTAAGCTGAGCCTAGCTCTGGGTCCTGGTGTAAGCTGAGTCTAGCTCTGGGTCCTGGTGTAAGCCCAAGCCCGGCTCTGGGTCTGGGTGTAAACTGAGCTTAGCTCTGGGTCTGGGTGTGAGTCCGAGCCCAGCTCTGGGTCTGGGTGTAAGCTGAGCTTAGCTCTGGGTCTGGGTGTGAGTCCAAGCCCAGCTCTGGGTCTGGATGTAAGCCCGGCTCTGGGTCTGGGTGTGAGCCCGAGCCCAGCTCTGAGTCTGAGTGTAAACCTGAGCCTAACTCTGAGTCTGGGTGTAAGCCTGAGGCTAACTCTGAGTCTAGCTCTGCTGCATGGCTCTGGCTCCTGGGTACTGGCTGTGGCTTTGGCCCCGACCTCAGTCGTGGCCTTGGCCACAGCCCTGTCCTTGGCCTCAGCCTCTGCCTCAGCTTCATCTTCAGCGCTGCTGGAGCTCCCCCGCCCTGCCAGGTCCCGCTGCCCCAGGAGCTCCCACAGGACACATCCCCGCTCCTTGGCTCCCGTGGCCCAGCAGGACCTGCTTCCCTCACGGGCATTATGGCAGCAGCCGTGCAGTGCCCTGCGCCTCAGTGTGCCACAGCAGCAGGCACCGTGTCAGTGGTGCTCAGCGGCCATGAACTAAACTAGAAAAAGTTCTGCCTCCATGATGGAGAACTTCTTTACACTGAGGGTGACAGAGTGCTGAACGTGCTGCCCAGGGAGGTTGTGGAGTCTCCCTCTCTGGAGACCTTCAAAGCCTTTGTGGATGCATTCCTGTGTCATGTGCTCTAAGTGACCCTGACTGGATAACCAGAGGTTCCTCCCAGCCCTAGTAATTCTGGGATTCTGTGACTCTCTGGTCACACAAGAGCTGGGCCCACACAAACTCCCCATAACTCAGCTGCTGGATGGTCTTTTCTGAGGTGTGTCCCCTCATGCAGCTGTCCATGTGTGCACCCCAAGTTCTCCCCAGCTGAAGTGTCAGGTGCAATGGATGTGATCCTCTTCCCTTGCTTGTGTTCCCATTTTCCTGCTGGGTCACTTGGATGTACAAATACAGCTGAGGGGCAAACACAGGCTCGCACAAAGGTTTGCATGAAAAGAGACCTCTGGAGTTCTCTGATCCAAACTGCAGCTCGCAAGCAGAACTCAAGGCTGGAGCCATTTGCTCAGGGCAGTGCCTGGGTAATTGCTGTACATTTTCATGGTTGGAAAGCTCCCAGCCTGTCTGGGCTCCTGAACCAATGCTGAATCATCCTCTATCCTGGTCCATTCTCCTTATCACCACCCTTTAGGTAGCAGCACCAGCACCTGCTAGATGCCATTTCTTATCAAATCTGGCTGGGAAAGGGACTGACTGGCAGCACGGCCACATAGACCTCATTTACTCAGGAGACCAGGCTAAAGACCTTGCCTCACCTTGCCCTTCTCTTTTCCAGGCTAACCAAATCCAGGTTTCTGAATAATGAAGTTCTAGTCACCTATCCACAGGGCTCTTTCCATTTGGTTCACACCTCTCTTGCACTGGGGAGTGAGGAAGTGTGTGAAAAAGGGGAGAGCCTGGCCTTCTCCTCCAGAAGTCCCCTGAAGGCAGAGTAAGGCGCAGAGTAGCAGGACAAGATGAATAACAAGGGTTTAAAAACCCTCCTGGGTAGCTGACTCCGTCAGGTTAGACTCTACAAACAGGTTGCTGTATTTGTCCACCCTAACTAGTGGACAAATTTGCCAAATTTTTTGCAAAGCCTGAGGACTGGCTTGTCAAGGCATGTCTGTCTCTCACTTCTACACTCAGTTGTGTGTTTATGGTGTTTAGGCCACTTTCCCAAGTAAATCAGTTCTATGTGAGCGTGACGGCTGTCTGACCCTGCTCAAGGCACGTTTGACAAGAAATGATCTGCTTAGTCCTGTAATTTACTGTTGTCAAAGAGTTTCAGAAGCAGCATCTGTTCCTGAGGTTGCCCAACAATTTCCATTGCAAGATTGTTTCCAGTTGCTTGAAATGTTGCTATATTTGACCTGTTTAGATTAAACTCTTGATAGTCACTCGGAGGCCCAGCACAGTAGCTCTGAGAGTAGGTTTTAAGTGTCAGAACACGATGAGTGCACCAGTACTTTTCAGCAGTATTATTATTATTATTTTAATAATCAAGGCAGTGTTGTCCTTGGGAGGAGGGGTTGCAGCCATAACTCTTGATTTACTGTCCTTTAGATATACCATAATTTCGTAACATGACACGGGCATTAATGTGAAGCTCGAGGTTCACATGAGCTCCATGAGGCACAGTGGGAATGCAGCTGCTGAAGCTTCTGAAAATCCAGTTCCACTGACTGTGTTCCAGTGGCTCCATGCAGCTTTCCCACGCACCAGAGCCACAAGACCCCAGATGCTTGTTCAAGACTTTCCTTCCAGGACCATTTCTTCCTTCCAGGACCATTTTTTGTGTGCTGAGGAGCTGGAACAGGAATGTTGTGCCCTGCCTTGACAGTGCCTCTTCTCCCAGCAGGCACGGGAGCCTATCCTGATCGAAACGGCCATGGGAGAGGAGCTGGCTACTTGGGGCAAGGTGTCTGTCTGGGCAGTGGGATTAGGGCTGAACACTGATGGGGAGGAGGAAGATGCTGGAAAAGCCAGAGTCAGAATAAAATTAAATATGACAGAAGTCTGCTGTTGTCAACAACCACATCAAGGGAAAAGCACAGAGAGGGTGCGGAGAGAAATAACCATTAGGAAGAGATGAAGTATAGAGGGAGAAGAGAGATTCCTTGGAATAACAGGCAGGGAAGGACATGAAAATAAGCTTTCATTAGAAGGATGGAATTGGAATTGGTGGCTGTGGAGCCAGAGGGGGAAAAAAGCTAGGAATGGGTGAATGATAAACCAGAGAGATGGAGAAACTGGAATTTGGTGGATGTTGGAGGCAGGAAAGGAATAGTATACTTGAAATCATGTCACCTTTTCAGTGTGAAGATTACTGAACAAATAAATCATAGAATCATTAGGGCTGGAAAAAGCCTCTAGGAACATTGAGTCCAGCCATTAACCTGTCACTGCCAGGTGCACTGCTAAACCATGTCCCTAAGCACCACACCTACACATTTTCTGCACACTTCCAGGGATGGTGATCCCAGTATTTCCCTGGGCAGCCTGTTCCAATGTTCGATCACTCTTTCAGAGAAGAAATTCCTCCTAGTATCCAGCCTAAACCTTGGCGAGCCTGAGGCCGCCTTCTCTTGTCCTGTGCGCCGCCAGACCCCGTTTCTCGGGCGCCGCGGGCTCCGTTCCCCAGCCCCGCTCCGCTGATCCGCAGCTCGTGTCCCCGGTCACGGCGGGTGGGCTCGGACACTCCGTGCGGGGACCAGGATTTGTCACCCAGGCCGGGTCCGGGGAATTCCCCCCCCGACACCCGTTCTGCGGCCGGGCGGGGCGCTCCGGGGCCGGGACTCCGCGGGGCCCGCCGGTCTCTGCTGCCGCCTCTCGGTGCCGCCGGGACCGGCGAGGCGGGATTCAGTCCGGGAGAACCGGCGGCTTCTCCTGACGCGGGAATGTCGCCACGGCAGTTCACAGTCAAGCGGTATCGAGGCTGAGAGAATTGAGGTTGCCCAGCCTGAAGAAGAGAAGGGTCCTTCCTCGCCATAGTACCTTACAGCCCCTAAATAGGCTACAGGGGAGCTGGAAAGGGCAAATAGTGATAGGACGAGGCGGAATGGCCTTAACCTGAACAAAAATAGGTTTAGAATGGATATTAGGAGAAAATTCTTTGCTGTGACAATAGTGAAGCACTGGCACAGGTTGCCCAGAGAAGCTGTGGACGCCCCATCCCTGGGAGTGCTCAAGGATAGGCTGGATGGAGCTCTGAGCCCCTCCGTGGTCTGTGGAAATATCCCTGCCTATAGCAGGGGGGTTGGAACTAGATGACCTTGAAGGTCACCTCCAATCCAAACCATTTCATAATTCAGTGAAAGAAAGCACAAGTATTTAGGAATATTTTACTGTAATGGATGAAACACCCAGGGGTGTAGAGGAAGGAAGTCAGAAGGCAGCAGGCATCTCAGTGCACTGAGCAAAGTGTTCCCAAGCCCCAGATTTTACTGGGAGATGGTGGAAGCTTTGCAATGAGACTCAGTGATGGAGGGAATAAAAGAGGTGAACAGACTCTGGTGAAAATCCCCCTGGTACAATTTGCAGAGGTGGAAATCAGGGAATTGTATTGAACGGTTCAGAACACACCTGCACTGCCACGTTTTCCTGGGGTTTATCAAAGGCTCCCAGTTTAATGACTGGCAAAAATGCTGGCCTGGGTCTCAAGAGGGAGGTGGGAAGTGCAGGGTGCAGGAAACCCACAAAACTCTCTTATTACCAGAATGGGAAACAGGCAAATTACTGCTAAGGTTTTGGTAAATTGAGGATATTTTACCTCTTACTTCTATTTCCTTGATTCCCTGCCACTTATATTCCCTCGGTTCACTTCGTTAGTGTTGTTTTCTCTTTTGATGTTTATGCCCTTTTTTTCAATGCTCTGACTCAGTGTTTCCAGATGGAGATGTGTGGCTTTTCTTAAGAACTTGGGAAAAAAAGTTTTTCCCCAACTTCCTGGGGGAAGACAAGCCAGTCAAGCCCGTTTTAAATGGTAATTTTATGAAACCTGGAACACTGCTGTGCTTCATAACATCTGGCAGAAAGGTTACAGCTCCACAACTCTGAGTCATTTTAAGGAAAGGGTTGTCTTATGCAATTTGGGAAAAGTGGTACATGGTCGTGTAATTTAGGAATTTAAGAGAATGTGTGTGCCTCTGAGCAGAGTTATATTGCATTGGTGAATTTAATGTTATCACTTATTAACCTTAATGACATGACTTTGCCTCCTTTAAACTGTTATCTGACATAGCTGTAGCAAATTGTGAAATATATTACCTAACTGTTTCATCTTAAGAGTTAAAAAAATACAGATTTAAGAAAATGCAATCAAATGTTGTATATATATTCAGTGTAAATATATCAATATTACTAGTCTTCTGCACAAATAGTTAGCATTATACAGATATGTGACCAGATAAAATGCAGCTACTTCTTTATTTAACTATCTTCAGCAATCTTTTTCTTAATTAATAGAAATTAATTGATTAATAATACATATATCTTAATTTCTAAAGAATTATGAATATTCATACACATATGAATCAACGACTGCTACAGATTAGTTGAGTCAGATTTATATGAAAATACAGAATTCCCTTGTGATAAATGACATGCATAATATATCAGTTCACACTCATTTTATTTCCACCATACCCTTTTTCAAATGTGATTGTGGCTTGAAGAGTCACTCACAGGGTTTTTACGTTGCACAGCTCAGAGGAGAAAACATCTTCCTGAGATTTATTGTGTATCTTTCATCCCTGTTTTCCTGTTCTCAAAATTCCAGTTCAAAACATTGAGCTGTGCTCCCAAGAGACATCAGAGGGGAGATGACACTCTGTTTTCTTTCTCTTTCCATTTTCATTTTGACAAAGAAAACAGACTAGGCATGTTCTTCCAGCAAAGCCTTTATCCTGACTACAATGAAGTCATTTATGATTCATCTGGAGGTGTTTCTCTCCCTTGACATTAAAAAGGACTCTTTCAGATAGGCTGTGCTAATGCACTTTGCCTATGGCCTGTTGAAACTTGAAGCACTTTTTTTTCCTATCTAAAACAAGCTCTGGAGTGTGCTGTGCTGGCAGTAAAGGGTAGAGGCTGTAATGGAATTTTAGATTTTCATTTATAGTCCAGTTCCTGTGCAGCTGGTTTGGGAGGAGGGGGTTTCTAGAGTATTAGTGACAGATAATTTTGCTTGCATTTTGGCCTTGGCTTGTGGGCAGTGGCTGGGCTGGTCCTACCTGGTGTAAGTCTTTGAACTCCTTTCCGCAAAGGTCTTGCATCTAACTTGCTGCAGGGCATGTCTGATGAACATGAACATGATGAACGTGCTCTTTCTTACACAAAGCTCATTTGGAAAATAAAAATGTAGTTATGTGTTACTAGTCCTAAATGTGTCCCCATACTGAACCCAGCAAAACCATGTGTCCTCCTGCTGGTAGCCTCAGAGAGGCTCAACATGGAATAGGCCACTATTTTTTCCTTATTTTTTCCCAAAAAAAGGGTCTCTGAAGCATCCCATGAGGAGCAGTAGCAGCAGCCCTGTGGCCATCAGGTTGCAGTAAGACTGAACTGCACCAATCTCTGGACATGATGATCAAACAGGGTTTTCTGTGCAGAAACATTGGACTCTCCCTTTTCTACACCCTTTGGATGTTGTTCCCAACTTTAAAAAGGGAGGGGAACAAAGAGGAGAGGGAAGGCAGTCGAAAACTCTATTCCCCTCCCTTTTCCCCAAAGTCACCTGATTTCCCGAAAATACAGCCAGACTGGTGCGCTCCCTACGGCAACTTCAGCCAAGAGGATTGTGCAAGTCTTTCTGGAATTCCCCTTCCTGCCGAGAGCTTTCGAAGCCAGCATCTCACGCTAGAGGGGAGGCTGGAAGCCGCATCCCACAGACAGAGGGTGCTGCGATATTGGGAATTAGAGCTCCCTTCCCAAAACTCGGCTTTGGGCGCGTTTGGAGGAGGGTGTGCACAGGAAGAAAAAGCAGAGAAAGAAAAGAGAAGAGACAAGGAAACCAGACGTGAACTATGGAGAAAAGGTAAATTTTGCAGGCATTATAAATGAGAGAGGAGGATATTCCCCAGTGTCGTTTTCTGACAGCTAGAAGAGTGGGGATAAGGTTCTTCCCAGCCTCAGGGTCTCAGCATGATTTTTGAGGTGCTGGGAAGAATGGACTGGGTACTCCTGGGGGATGTGTTCTCTGTCTTAATTTGCTGTGCACCAGAGTGCTGTCTAGATTCACTGGTGGTCACAATGGGAGAGCACTGGTGAGTATCAAGAGAGAGATTTTGTCCTTATGGATCTCAGCCTCCCTTCTTGATGCTTGGGTTTGCTCTGTGCAGGAAGGACCAGAGATATAAAGTTGCTTTTCAGGCAAAACCTTAACCTAGTCTCTCCAGGGTGGGGGTTCAGGGTTTTCAACCTGCTTAGCAGACACACAAACATACAGGCAACATTAACCAATCACAGTTTTTTGTCCCAGAGCATAACTCCAAAGTCCAATTCCTGAAGGTTTTCAGAAAGGAAGAACTGCTTTTCCAAGATGTGGTGAGTTATTAAACTGCAAGGTTTATTAGTAATTGTATTCTATAAATCATGTGCTTGCCCTATAAGACTCTATTGATTTTCAAATCTGAATGTATCTATAGTCCAAATAGCTTCCAGAGCAGGGCAATGAGTAAGGAAGAGCACTTATGATCCCTGTGTTCAGCTCCTGCAGCTTTACCAGATCCTGCAGAGGTTGAGACAAGCAGAGAGCACGACTGAGGTTGTACTCCTGTGTGAAAAGCTGCAGGAAAAGGACAAGCCCCATACAGCCACAGCACTGGCCTTTGAAACTCGGGAGCCAGGAACTCTGCTGCATGCCATGTGCAGCCAAAGTCTGGCTGTTCACTGGGGCTCTGCACACATGAAAATGGAGAACACTGCTGCCATGTCACCTTCCCTTCTCTTTCCTCAGGTCCCTGATCCTCTTCTGTCTCCCTGTCTGGGCTGAGGCAGCCTCCATGTATGGAGAGATCTTGTCACCCAATTATCCTCAGGTGTATCCCAATTATGCCAACGAAACCTGGCACATCCAGGTCCCTTTGGGATATGGCATTCACCTCTATTTCACACATCTGGATCTCGAACCATCACAGGACTGCGAATATGACTTTGTGAAGGTACTGTCTGTGTTCTTGAGTGAGAAAAAGACAAGAAAGCAGCTTAGAGTACAGAACAGCAAAGCTGTGCACACAGCTCAGAGCTGGGAGAGGAGTTATGCACAGCCTTCCTGTTCTGAGCTCCAAGAAGTCCAAATGGCTGGTTGTGTCTCCACTAGCAGCCATGAAATCAGCTCAAGTTTGTTTTATAACCACATGAGTGTTGGCTGCCAACTGAGTGTCCCATTTCTGCCCCCCATCCCATGTTTCTCCATATTCTTAGGAAAAGTCTTCTTAGCCATCACTGACACATCTCTGTGTGGCAGTGCATATTCCTTGCCATTGAAGAGTAGGTGTAAAAAGACCATTTTCTTAGGGCAATAGTTGTCTGTGCCTGAAATTATTTGGAATTAATCAATGAGTGGATATAGATGATTTATTGCAAACAGAAATTGATTGGAAAGGATGGAGGTTAAAAACAATCTATCTGTGTAGGGATAGTGGCCACACAGTTTTTTTATGATCCATGCACCACAGATTTCTTAGAGCCAGCTCTGCTCTATGTTGCCCCACAAGGCACAAAAGATCAAGCACTTCCACACAAATAGACAGAAACACGACCATCCTGTCCTGCCATAGCTCAGTGTGAACAGGGGCAGTAAGGTCAAGTGCAGCACCAAGACACCTTTGAGGAGGATGAAGGTGGGACAGGAGGATGAGTGTGCTCTGTAGTAACCCCTGTGCCCTTTTGCAGCAAACCAATGAGCCTGTTAGGCTGCTCTGTGGACTGTCATGGTTGGTTTTACTGCTTTGAAATAGTGTTTTGGTGATTTTTTTTTGACAAGTGGGCCTGAAGAAGAGATGTTAACAGCAAACAGTGTGGATTAATTTGTATCTGAGAAATTAAGGCAAGTATTTCACTAGGAAGATAGTAGGAGGAACACTCTTCAAGTGTCTTATGAACATCATGAAACTGGCTGTCCAGGGGCTCCACTTGGCTGCACCTGAGCACTAAAAGCTGAAAGACTCAAGTGCTGATAATTCCAGATGTTGCAGTAGTGAGGTGAGCTGTCTCTCAATTCTTCTGCAGATCCTGTCTGGTGGCTATGTCGAAGGCGTGCTTTGTGGGCAGAAGAAACCGCGTGCCCCTGACTCCAGGATTGTGGAGGAATTTCGTGTCCCTTACAACAGCCTCACTATGAGATTCCAATCAGACTTTTCCAATGAGGAGCGTTTCACTGGTTTTGCTGCCTACTATGTGGCAGTGGGTAAGGTTAAAACAGCCTCCTCTGAATCTCTGTAGTTTCTAGGCTGGGAGGAAAGGTGACAGGAAGGGTTTTTCTTACAGAAATGCCTTATTTAAAGAGATCCTAGCAGAGAGAGCTGCATTCCAGTATGGCCAGTATAAATACTGTTCCTTGTTGTCCACTAGTGTTTGCTTCAATATCTCCTTCCCTCAGGGCCCTCTCCTAATTTGGCTGATTCATCTTTTCACACTTACAGATTTGGATGAGTGCATGGATTTTGTGGATGAACCCTGCAGTCATTACTGTAATAATTATATTGGAGGTTACTTCTGCAGCTGTCCACCAGATTATTTCCTCTATGAAGATAACAAAACTTGTGGAGGTAAGAGATGTACAAGACCTGTGATCAACAGCAAGAATTCATTTAGACCAAGTGAGATATTGCACTTGGAAGACTTTATCAATCTTCTCAGGCATTTGTGATGGTATATTTTGGGAGAAAAAACCTATCCCAGTGCAAATCTGAGCTGCAGTAGACAGTGGTTTGAGGAATTTCTATTAATATATTCTTAACAATTCTATTTCTATTTCTGTGTCAGGAGAAATAAGAAACTATTGAACGACCTTCTTTAAAGACTATGATGGAAACCCTTCTACTGCTATCTGTGAATCTTTAAATCTCTGACAAAACAGGGAAGTTCCATAAGGACAAAAAAATCACCAAGGGCCTGCTTGGCTTGAACCAAAAAGTTGCAAGATCACAAACGGTGCATGTTGAAAGGAGTGTAATATGAGAACCTGAGAATGAGGAAAGGAAGCCTAAATCTCCCTGGCTAACTGGATAGAGAGTGGCCCTAGCTTCAGTTCCTGGGCTAGATACAATGTTGTGCCATGGTTATTGCAGGTAGCTGAGCATACTAGGAATGTAGTAGAAGAGGGAGAGCTTGTCATGTGCACACATGGACATCCTTTCTGAATCCTACTCGTGTTCCTTCCTCAATCCTAGTGAACTGCAGTGGGAATGTCTTCACTGAGCCAACAGGGGAGATTGCCAGCCCCAACTATCCCAGCCAGTACCCGGAGAACTCTCGCTGTGACTACCGAGTGGCTCTGAGCCCAGGCTACTCCGTGGTGCTGAACATTCGCAGCAGCGACTTCGACCTGGAGCCCGCCGACTCCAACGGGATCTGCCACGACAGCCTCACTGTAGGTGTGCAGCCCAGGGAGCTTAGGGGTCAGGGTGCTCTGTCTCCCATCCATCTCCTCATATTCAGAACACTTTGGTGCTGCTTAACTTTATTTTCAGTTATGTTGTCTTTTGGAGTTTGTGGGAATACATTTGCATATGTATGCATTGAGTGTGTGTTTTAATTGCTCTCTCAATACATTTGGCATTTCTCATTTAATCTTGTTTGGTATCTTCACAGATTGTCTCTGGAAAACAGCGTTTTGGTCCCTATTGTGGCAGCAAATTCCCAGGTCCTTCTGAAATCAAAACCAGGAACAACATTCTTGACATAATCTTCCAGACAGACCAGGGCATACAACACAAAGGCTGGAAAATACGCTACTATGGGGACCGTGAGTACACCCTTGGGAATGTGATCACTGCTGATGAGTTAGGGACAGGATTTGTCCCATGTCACATTTGTGGCACAACAACATGTTAACATGTTCACAGCTGCTGGTACTGAGTAAGGGTATGCCTGCTTACTGGGGGAAAAACATCACTGGGGAGAAAGAGCTTGGGAGCTTGGAAGGAGAGTGAATCTTGAACCAGTTCACCACTGACTTCCATCTATCTTTTCAAAGCTGTAACCTGTCCCATGAGTGTCATCTCCAACTCTGTTCTTGACCCAAAGAAGGACAGATATATCTTAAAGGACATTGTGAAGGTGACCTGTGTGGAAGGCTACGAAATAGTGATGGTAAGTGAAATAAAAAACCATATGTCCTCTCTGGCCTGCTCGGCAACATCTGGAGGCCATTCCCATCAGGGGTCCCGAGTACTTTTGGGAACCCAAGGTTTTCAACATAGCAGTAGTAAGAGGAATCCTCTTCCAGCCACTGCAGCATTTTGAGGCCCCTCCACTGGAGCACCTGTGTCAGAGGTATTTCATGTCCAGAGACTTACATGGATCATATGTTTTATTTCCTAGCAACGAGATAGCATCACAAGTTTTCTCTCCAGCTGTGAGGAAAATGGTGAATGGAGCAACTCCCACTTGAGCTGTGTTCGTAAGTGACCTGTGTCTGTATTGTGGGAAGGGAATTGGAATGAGTGTTTAGGCTCTAGATCCACTGTATCTCCAGATTAGGAGGATGCTGAAATACCGGGATGTGAGCATGCTGAAAGGACAGAGAAAGTGAGCTCCCATGACTGTACAGGGATTAGAGAAGCTGAGTTGTTCCCTGTCATACAAAATAATCACATTGTTGAGTGAGGGTGCTCCTTTGATTGGGTTTGATCCTTTTTTTTCTCTACAGCTGTGAACTGTGGTGATCCCCCTAATGTTGACAATGCCCAAGCCTCATACATCTCCGAACTCCAGGAGCCTCTGTACACAGCTGCTGTCCGCTATGAGTGTGAGGCACCCTACTACACCCTGGAAAACAAAGGGCATGGTGAGCATTGCCTCTGCTGCACAGTCATATTCCTTGGGTTAAAGGCCCAAGAAGTGCTTCTGGCACTGTCATGGGGCTGGGATTTTGTGCTATCAGGTCAAGACTGGTTTGGGGTCGCAGGCAGTAGTTTAGTTTTGCCTCTCTGTGTAATACACTCCAACAGTGCCTGGGCTGTTGACCTTAAATTCATTAGCAAGTCCTCTCTCTGTTTGCCATGTGAGTGAACCATGCAGGTTTTTGTCACATGTAACACAGAGTTCTTGTAGAAAAGTAAAGGACTCAAGAAATCTGTTAAATGAGGTTTCTCCCAAAAAGGCATAGAAGCACCCTGGTAGGGAGATAACAGCAATGTTTACCAAGCTGTGCTTGCTTTGGAAATAAGAATGTTGATATATCATGTACAGTAGTGTTATTTATCCTGTGTTTATCTTGACTGTGTCCTTACGGAATTCTTTTTCCTCTCATGTTTTCCCAGCGGTATATCGGTGCTCAGCCAGTGGAGAATGGGTCAATGAAGAGATGGGAACAAATCTACCAAAATGTGTCCCAGGTACTACCAAATACTCTATGTGCATGCAGCATATGAAGAACACTGCTTATTTCACCTCTGTATTTTTCTTTTCTTAACTTCCAGCTGATAGAGAGAATTTTAAACCCTGTGTACTGCTCAGTTTACCCTCATAGAGGAGGCAGCATGACTTGTCCTAGCTGTACATGATGCCTGTTCACCCCTTCAAAGCGCCAGATCCTCACTGGCAAAGTACAAGATCCAGGTGGAGGAGATTCAACCCTCTTAAAAGTCCAGTCACAGCTTAGACAGTGGTTTGGATTATACAAGTACACAGTAAGAAAGGCAAACTGAAAGATAAAGCTCAGGGAATTTACTACCCAAGAGGAGGCTACAAAGCATATGAAGCGAAATTCTTCTCAGTGGGACACAGCAATAAAAGGCAATGACAGGCTCAGGTTGCAACAAAGAAAATTCTGATTGTATCTAAGGAAAAATGCTCCCCCAGAGCACTGGAACTGCTGTCCAGAGAGGCTGGCTAATCACTACCCTGGGAGATGAGCAGAAGTTACCTGTCAAAGCCCCTGAGTAGCCTGGCTTTGGAGTTAGAAGGCAGGGGGAGGGCAGTTAGGGAGGAACAGGTTGAGCTAAATGCACTGAGAAGTACCTTCCAGCATAAATCTCCCCATGATTATGTGAAATTCTTTAACAAATTCTGCTTCATGCAAATTAAAAGTTATCTGCTGGCTATAGTTCCTTATTCTGTGATTTTCTGACTAAGGATTCAATAAAAACAAGACAGTGTGATAAGAAACTGATTTCTTAGCAATGTCAGAATGACCAGTCTTATTTATATCCTTATTTTTAACATTCTGCAAAATATTACTGAGCATTTTGTTCAAAAAAACATGGAATATCTTTGCACTCAGAAGACCCACAGATAAGATCCCCTACTGCTTAAGATTTTACATACTTATAGAATGGAGAGGCAAAATGGTAAAACATCAGTGACAAACCTGACCTCTTAACCTGAGAGTATCTGGAGTTCACAAAAGAAAAACCAAAACCAAAACCAAGCAAACAAAAAAAGGCAACAAAAAACCACCACCACCACCAAAAAATCAACAACAAAAAACCCCAACCAAACCAAAAAGATATATATTTTAAGAGCAGTGTCATATTTATAAGAAGTAAGTATTTTTTCAAAGACTTAATCTAAAGAGCATAATTCAGCAAAGAAAAAAAACTAGAAGGCGAATAAATTGCAAGCTTTGATGTACCTAACACTGTCAAGGTGACAGCTGCTTTCCAGAAAACTGAATTTGAGAATGAGCATTTTAAATCTAAATTGAGTGCTGATGGCATTTATTCTAGAATTTTCTTTGATTTCTCTGTAAATATTATTTGCAAGCTCTGTGGCATAAAATATAAACATGGTTACTCAGATTCCAAAGTTATTTCGAGGACACAGGAAGGAGGAGACCATGGGCTTTTTAGCAGTACTAAAGAACCCCCACTTTGTAACTGCTAATTCTCCCATCTTTCTCCCGTTTTTCTTTCTCTTCTTTCTAGTCTGTGGGGTGCCTAGCAATCCCATCCAAGACACAGGGAGGATTTTTGGAGGCACCCGTGCAGAAAAGGGGAACTTTCCGTGGCAGGTGTATTTCAATAACCCCAGAGCCAGTGGAGTGCTCATCTCTGACAGATGGGTGATGACTGCAGCTCACGTGCTGGAGGGGTACGACAAGCCCACCATGTATGCTGGGGTAATCAATGTTCGTAGAGATTTCCTGACGCAGGAAGCTGAAAAGCTTATCCCAGAAGCTTCTTTCATCCATCCCGGTTGGAAGGAGGAGCCTGCAGAAAGCAGGGTCGATTTTGATAATGATATTGCACTGCTGAAGCTGAGGAATCCTGTGAAGATGGGTCCAGACATCTCACCCATCTGCCTTCCTGGTAAATCTCCTGAATACGAGCTGGAAGAAGGGACTCTGGGCTACATTGCTGGATGGGGCCGGAGGGAGAAAGGAAAGCTCCCTGCTGATCTTTTGAAGGCCCAGATTCCCGTGGTGAGCATGGACAAGTGCCGGTCTGTGAAACCAGACGGCTTCGATGGCTCCGTCGTTTATGTATTCACGGACAATATGATCTGTGCTGGCGGTGGCAAGGACAGCTGCCAGGGGGACAGTGGTGGAGCCTATGCCATCCAGGACCCTCTGAATGCCACCCGGTACTACGTGGCAGGGCTCATCTCCTGGGGGCCAAAGTGTGGCACCTTTGGCCTCTACACCAAGGTGGTGCGGTACCTGGACTGGATCAGAGAGACCATGCGCCAGCACGAGGGCGAGGAAGCCTGGCAGGAATAGCTGCTGGTCCTCTCAGCACCGTCACCCTTTCCAAACGTGAGGGCTGCGTGTCTGGGCTGGCTGTGACACTGTGCACTCTGTGTATCCAATGGGCAATATGTAACACATTGTAACTCATCCTGTCTAGGCTGAGCGGAGAGCCAGGGGTATGGACCTGCTTCTCCCACTGTCATCATGTCTGGGAAGGGAAATTCTCCTTCTTCCACTCATAGTAGTGTAAAAAGGAGACATTATTCTGAATAAAAGAGACTTCTTCTGCTTCCTTTCATTTTTTTCTGTCCTATTTTTTCTCACTTGGAAAAGACCTAGCTGTGCCCCATTGAAACCTGACAGGGAGGTTTCAATGAAGACGAGAGAGAATAATGGTTGGTTCCCATGGAAGGTTCAGAGCCTAGTTTCTGATTTATATATTTCCTGACCAGTTCAGAATATCTAACAGCATTAAAGAATGTCCAAATTGCCTTTTGTGCAATGCGCTATTGTGTCTGTAATGCCTTTCTTCTTCTCCGCCTAGACCTGGTTCTCCTTGAAACTCCCTAAATCAAATGTCTAATCATATTCTGACACTGCTAGCTTTCATCAAGCTGGAACTTGTAGTACCTCACTCTCTACCAGAGTCTTTATAAAATTCTTCTGAGATAGTTTCATCTCACTCATCAACCATTACCAGCAATGAGGATTCAGACTTCTGAATTAGGCTGCAGAGAACAAACATTCAAAAGAATTTCATTCACCTGTTCTCAGGCTTTTTAAAATTTTTTTTTTAATTTAGAAAATAAATAAAACTTGATTTTCTCCCAAAACACTGCATTCTCTTGATTTAGGGAACAAATATTTCCTGACATGTGTTAGAGGTATTTTCTGCTCTGAAAAGTCCTATATCATTCACAGACTCCTTCCACTGAGCTGATCAGGGACC